>NC_134688.1:451400529-451746154 GCF_050947455.1 Rhinoderma darwinii
GTGTGTGCGGGTGTGTGTGTGTGTGTGTGTGTGTGTGTGTGTGTGTGTGTGTGTGTGCGGAGAGCGCTACAGCTGTTGTATTTATTTTACTCGTAGTTTAAATACTGCAGACTTTACCAATGGATTTTTCGTTGTGGTAAGGCCTCGTCCACACGCTCCTGAATGGCTGCGTTTTTTCTGGCCGTAAATTGACGGCAGGAAAAAACGCAGCAGAATACAGTAGCAGCATAGAGGATGGGATTTAACAAATCTCATCGACACGCTGCGCAAAATTTCCGAGCCGAAATTGACCTGTGGTGCGTAATTTTCTGCCGCAAACAGCAGAAAATGGTGCATTTTTGCCACAGCGTTAAGCCTTTGACTTTCAAACGGAATTGCTGCAGAAGTTTTCAGCGAGTTGTACTCTGCCCAGCTTCATCACTGCACAACGCATGCCAGGGGAGTACAAGGCAAAGGAGAAGGCTGGTAGTAATGTAGAACAGTCAGGGGGATACCGGGGGCGCCATTTAAATTTTCGCCTCAGACAGCAGAAAAGCTAGAATTAGCCCTGGGCGGCGGCGCCACTGAAACAAGCTGCCACCACCCCCTCATGCACTAATTGTATCTGCCTTACAATGATGCTGATTGTCAGGGCAGAAAGACTTGCCCCGCCAATCAGCGCCTTTCAACGATGCTAGCGGCGCAACGACATCATCGCACCGCTTCTGCTGTTTAAAGGTGCTGATTGAAGGAGCAAGTCATTCTGCCCTGCCAATCAGCGCTGTCGTTCAGCCCCAACAGACCTGCATTGACATAGGATGACGTGGGAAGGGGATCGAGGCGAGCATGTAAAGTTGTTTTTTTGTTCTTTTTTTCTACTTAAAAGTGTGAGTGGCATTATCTATGGGGGGGGCTATATGTGGGCCACAATCTACATGAGAGGCTATATGTGAGGCACTATCTACAGGGGGGCCATATGTGGGACATCATATACAGGGGGGCTATATGTGGGGCACCATCTACAGGGGGGGCTATATGTGGGCCACTATATACTAAAAAAATGTTTCCTAGTTACACCCCTGTCTCCCACACCAGCAATGCACTGAGACTGACATGTCAGTGACAATGCAACATGTATTTCACAGTGCAGCACCAGGGCCAGAACGGAGAAGTACTCAGGAGCGCCATGACCAGTGGTGAGTAAAATCAATCACCGCTCGGTTTCCGGGTCTCCAGGCTGCAAGACAGCCATTATTTATACATAATTATTAAATTACACAGTGACGGTATAAGGGGGATGTTGGGGGGGGGGCTGTATACTGTGTGGGGTGGGCATAATTATACTGTGTGATAGTGGGGTCATAAGGTGGCCATCATAGTGTTGTGGGGTGGCATAAGGGGGCATTATTTATACTATGTGCGTGTCACTAGGGGGCATTATACTTTGTGGGGGTCACTAAAAGGCATTATGCTGTGTTGGAGCACTAAAGTGAGACATTATACTTTGTGGGGGGCACTAAAGGGGGCATTATACTGTGGGGCACTAAAGGAGCCATTATACTGTGTGGGGAAAGTGAGGTCAGGGGCTTTTAACTACGGAGTCCCAAGCTAGAGCATCGGTAGTTTTTTTTATGGTACCATTTAATGCATTATATAATGTGCTTGGAAACGGAAAAACATATTTTGTGGGGTTATGGAATTGAAAAAAAACAAAAATTTCTACTTTTTGGGGATTTGATTTTACGGCGTACACTAACCGGTAGAAATGACATGTCGATTTTTATTCTGCAGGTTGATACGATTAAGACGATACCAAATTATATATATTTTTATGTTTTACCAATTTTACCAACTAAAAACCATTTGTTAAAAAGTTATTTGTTTAATGTCGCCATATTCTGAGTGGTGCGAGGGCTTGTTTTTTTTCTAGATAAGTTCTTATTCCCACGACAGTGATAAACGGTCGTGTGAAGGCCGTTCTTTTAACAGCCGTCGCACGTCCGTTTTCAGAACAATGATGTTCTATGGGTGTATTCACACGGACGTTTTTTTAACCCCATAAAAGTCAAAGGATCAGTTTTTAATGGCTATCAATACATGTAACAACCGTTAAAAACTGATCTGTGACATGGGGATTTGCAAGGCAACTACTAGTTCCCTTGCTGGCAATTGGCGGCGCGACGACACATACTCACCGATGCAACGCCGATTTCTACGCAGATCCCGTGAGACTAGTGACCACACCAGAAGAAGACAGCGCTGCATCGGTGAGTGTCATCGCGCCACCTTCACAGATCCCGTGAAGACAAGATACCTCACCTGAAGAAGACAGCGCTGCATCGGTGAGTATGTAGGGCATTCATGTCGGCTTGTGTGGCATCATATACATCGGGGCTGTGTGTCATCTACAGGGGGGGCTATGTGGCATCTACTGGAGGGCTGTGTGGCACATACAGGGGGGCTGTGTGGTATCTACAGGGTGTTGTGTGGCATCTACAATGAGGCTTTGTGGCATCATATATATTGGGGCTGTGTGGTGGCATATACAGGAGATTGTATGGCATCATATACAGGGAGGCTGTATGGCATCATATACAGGGGGCTGTGTGGAATCATATACAGGGAGGTGTGTGGCATCAAATACAGGGAGGTGTGTGGCATCATATATGGGGAGGCTATGTGGCATCATATACAGGGGGCTGTGAGCCATCATATACAGGGGGCTGTGTGGCATCATATACAGGGAGGCTGTGTGGCATAATATACAGGGGGTCTGTGTGGCATATACAGGGAGTTATGTGGCATCATATACAGAGAGGTGTGTGACATATACAGGGAGGCTGTGTGGCAACATATACAGGGAGGCTGTGTGGCACCATATACAGGGAGGCTGTGTGGCATCATATACAGGGAGGCTGTGTGGCATCATATACAGGGAGGCTGTGTGGCATCATATACAGGGAGGCATGTGGCATCATATAAAGGAAGTGTGTGGCATCATATATAGGGAGGTGTGTGGCACCATATACAGGGAGGTATGTGGCATCATATACAGTGAGGTGTGTGGCATCATATACAGGAGGCGTGTGGCATCATAAACAGGGGGCTGTGTGGAATCATATACAGGGAGGTGTGTGACATCAAATACAGGGAGGTGTGTGGCATCATATATGGGGAGGCTATGTGGCATCATATAAAGGGGGCTGTGTGGCATCATATACAGGGGGCTGTGTGGCATCATATACAGGGAAGCTGTGTGGCATAATATACAGGGGGTCTGTGTGGCATATACAGTTAGTTATGTGGCATCATATACAGAGAGGTATGTGGCATATACAAGGAGGCCGTGTGGCATCATATACAGGGAGGCTGTGTGGCATCATATACAGGGAGGCTATGTGGCATCATATACAGGGAGGCATGTAGCATCATATACAGGAAGTGTGTGGCATCATAAACAGGGAGGTATGTGGCATCATATGCAGGGAGGTGTGTGGCATCATACACAGCGAGGTGTGTGGCACATACAGGGAGGTTGTGTGGCATCATATACCGGGGGACTGTGTGGCATCATATACAGGGGGTGTGTAGCATCATATACAGGGAGGCTGTGTGGCATCATATACAGGGAGGTGCATGGCATCATATACAGGGGGTGTGTGACATCATATACAGGGAGGCTGTGTGGCATAATATACAGGGGGTCTGTGTGGCATATACAGTTAGTTATGTGGCATCATATACAGAGAGGTGTGTGGCATATACAGGGAGGCTGTTTGGCACCATATACAGGGAGGCTGTGTGGCATCATATACAGGGAGGCTGTGTGGCATCATATACAGGGAGACTGAGTGGCATCATATACAGGGAGCTGTGTGACATCATATACAGGAGGTGTGTGGCATCATATACAGGAGGTGTGTGGCATCATATACAGGAGGTGTGTGGCATCATATACAGGAGGTGTGTGGCATCATATACAGGAGGTGTGTGGCATCATATACAGGAGGTGTGTGGCATCATATACAGGGAGGTGTGTGGCATCATATACAGGAGGTGTGTGGCATCATATACAGGGAGGTATGTGGCATCATATACAGGGAGGTGTGTGGCATCATATACAGGGAGTTGTGTGGCATCATATACTGGGAGGTGTGTGGCATCATATACAGGAGGTGTGTGGCATCATATACAGGGAGGCTGTGTGGCATCATATACAGGGAGGTGCATGGCATCATATACAGGGGGTGTGTTTAGCATCATATACAGGAGGTGTGTGGCATCATATACAGGGAGGCATGTGGCATCATATATAGGAAGTGTGTGGCATCATATATAGGGAGGTGTGTGGCACCATATACAGGGAGGTATGTGGCATCATATACAGTGAGGTGTGTGGCATCATATACAGGGGGTGTGTGGTATCATATACAGGAGGCGTGTGGCATCATAAACAGGGGGCTGTGTAGAATCATATACAGGGAGGTGTGTGGTATCATATACAGGAGGTGTGTGGCATCATATACAGGGAGGTGTGTGGTATCATATACAGGAGGTGTGTGGCATCATATACAGGGAGGTGTGTGGCATCATATACAGGGAGGCTGTGTGGCATAATATACAGGGGGTCTGTGTGGCATATACAGGGAGTTATGTGGCATCATATACAGAGAGGTATGTGGCATATACAAGGAGGCCGTGTGGCATCATATACAGGGAGGCTGTGTGGCATCATATACAGGGAGGCTACGTGGCATCATATACAGGGAGGCATGTAGCATCATATACAGGAAGTGTGTGGCATCATATACAGGGAGGTGTGTGGCACATACAGGGAGGTTGTGTGGCATCATATACCGGGGGACTGTGTGGCATCATATACAGGGGGTGTGTAGCATCATATACAGGGAGGATGTGTGGCATCATATACAGGGAGGTGCATGGCATCATATACAGGGGGTGTGTGGCATCATATACAGGGAGGCTGTGTGGCATAATATACAGGGGGTCTGTGTGGCATATACAGTTAGTTATGTGGCATCATATACAGAGAGGTGTGTGGCATATACAGGGAGGCTATTTGGCACCATATACAGGGAGGCTGTGTGGCATCATATACAGGGAGGCTGTGTGGCATCATATACAGGGAGACTGAGTGGCATCATATACAGGGAGGCTGTGTGGCATCATATACAGGGAGGTGTGCGGCATCATATACAGGAAGTGTGTGGCATCATATATAGGGAGGTGTGCGGCACCATATACAGGAGGTGTGTGACATCATATACAGGGAGCTGTGTGACATCATATACAGGAGGTGTGTGGCATCATATACAGGAGGTGTGTGGCATCATATACAGGAGGTGTGTGGCATCATATACAGGAGGTGTGTGGCATCATATACAGGAGGTGTGTGGCATCATATACAGGAGGTGTGTAGCATCATATACAGGGAGGTGTGTGGCATCATATACAGGAGGTGTGTGGCATCATATACAGGAGGTGTGTGGCATCATATACAGGGAGGTGTGTGGCATCATATACAGGGAGGTGTGTGGCATCATATACAGGGAGGTATGTGGCATCATATACAGGAGGTGTGTGGCATCATATACAGGGAGGCTGTGTGGCATCATATACAGGGAGGTGTATGGCATCATATACAGGGGGTGTGTTTAGCATCATATACAGGAGGTGTGTGGCATCATATACAGGGAGGCATGTGGCATCATATACAGGAAGTGTGTGGCATCATATATAGGGAGGTGTGTGGCACCATATACAGGGAGGTATGTGGCATCATATACAGTGAGGTGTGTGGCATCATATACAGGGGGTGTGTGGTATCATATACAGGAGGCGTGTGGCATCATATACAGGGAGGTGTGTGGTATCATATACAGGAGGTGTGTGGCATCATATACAGGGAGGTGTGTGGTATCATATACAGGAGGTGTGTGGCATCATATACAGGGAGGTGTGTGGCATCATATACAGGGAGGTGTGTGGCATCATATACAGGTGGTGTGTGGCATCATATACAGGAGGCGTGTGGCATCATAAACAGGGGGCTGTGTGGAATCATATACAGGGAGGTGTGTGGCATCAAATACAGGGAGGTGTGTGGCATCATATATGGGGAGGCTATGTGGCATCATATACAGGGGGCTGTGTGGCATCATATACAGGGGGCTGTGTGGCATCATATACAGGGAGTTATGTGGCATCATATACAGAGAGGTATGTGGCATATACAAGGAGGCCGTGTGGCATCATATACAGGGAGGCTGTGTGGCATCATATACAGGGAGGCTGTGTGGAATCATATACAGGGAGGCATGTAGCATCATATACAGGAAGTGTGTGGCATCATATAAAGGGAGGTGTGTGGCACCATATACTGGGAGGTATGTGGCATCATATACAGGGAGGTGTGTGGCATCATATACAGCGAGGTGTGTGGCACATACAGGGAGGTTGTGTGGCATCATATACCGGGGGACTGTGTGGCATCATATACAGGGGGTGTGTAGCATCATATACAGGGAGGCTGTGTGGCATCATATACAGGGAGGTGCATGGCATCTTATACAGGGGGTGTGTGGCATCATATACAGGGAGGCTGTGTGGCATAATATACAGGGGGTCTGTGTGGCATATACAGTTAGTTATGTGGCATCATATACAGAGAGGTGTGTGGCATCATATACAGGGAGGCTGTGTGGCATCATATACAGGGAGACTGAGTGGCATCATATACAGGGAGGCTGTGTGGCATCATATACAGGGAGATGTGCGGCATCATATACAGGAAGTGTGTGGCATCATATATAGGGAGGTGTGCGGCACCATATACAGGAGGTGTGTGGCATCATATACAGGGAGCTGTGTGGCATCATATACAGGAGGTGTGTGACATCATATACAGGAGGTGTGTGGCATCATATACAGGAGGTGTGTGGCATCATATACAGGAGGTGTGTGGCATCATATACAGGAGGTGTGTGGCATCATATACAGGAGGTGTGTGGCATCATATACAGGGAGGTGTGTGGCATCATATACAGGAGGTGTGTGGCATCATATACAGGGAGGTATGTGGCATCATATACAGGGAGGTGTGTGGCATCATATACAGGGAGGTGTGTGGCATCATATACAGGGAGGTGTGTGGCATCATATACAGGAGGTGTGTGGCATCATATACAGGGAGGCTGTGTGGAATCATATACAGGGAGGCTGTGTGGCATCATGTACAGGGAGGTGCATGGCATCATATACAGGGGGTGTGTGGCATCATATACAGGGAGGCTGTGTGGCAACATATACAGGGAGGTGTGTGGCATCATATACAGGGGGCTGTGTGGCATCATATACAGGGAGGCTGTGTGGCATCATATATAGGGAGGCTGTGTGGCATCATATACAGGGAGGCTGAGTGGCATCATATACAGGGAGGCTGTGTGGCATCATATACAGGGAGGCTGTGTGGTATAATATACAGGGGGTCTGTGTGGCATATACAGTTAGTTATGTGGCATCATATACAGAGAGGTGTGTGGCATATACAGGGAGGCTGTTTGGCACCATATACAGGGAGGCTGTGTGGCATCATATATAGGGAGGCTGTGTGGCATCATATACAGGGAGGCTGAGTGGCATCATATACAGGGAGGCTGTGTGGCATCATATACAGGGAGGTGTGCGGCATCATATACAGGAAGTGTGTGGCATCATATACAGGAGGTGTGTGCCATCATATACAGGGAGGTATGTGGCATCATATACAGGGAGGTGTGTGGCATCATATACAGGGAGGTGTGTGGTATCATATACAGGGAGGTGTGTGGCATCATATACAGGGAGGCTGTGTGGCATCATATACAGGGAGGTGCATGGCATCATATACAGGGGGTGTGTGGCATCATATACAGGGAGGTTGTGTGGCATCATATACAGGGGGACTGTGTGGCATCATATACAGGGGGTGTGTGGCATCATATACAGGGAGGCTGTGTGGCATCATGTACAGGGAGGTGCATGGCATCATATACAGGGGGTGTGTGGCATCATATACAGGGAGGCTGTGTGGCAACATATACAGGGAGGTGTGTGGCATCATATACAGGGAGGCTGTGTGGCATCATATATAGGGAGGCTGTGTGGCATCATATACAGGGAGGCTGAGTGGCATCATATACAGGGAGGCTGTGTGGCATCATATACAGGGAGGCTGTGTGGCATAATATACAGGGGGTCTGTGTGGCATATACAGTTAGTTATGTGGCATCATATACAGAGAGGTGTGTGGCATATACAGGGAGGCTGTTTGGCACCATATACAGGGAGGCTGTGTGGCATCATATATAGGGAGGCTGTGTGGCATCATATACAGGGAGGCTGAGTGGCATCATATACAGGGAGGCTGTGTGGCATCATATACAGGGAGGTGTGCGGCATCATATACAGGAAGTGTGTGGCATCATATATAGGGAGGTGTGCGGCACCATATACAGGAGGTGTGTGGCATCATATACAGGGAGCTGTGTGGCATCATATACAGGGAGGCTGTGTGGCATCATATACAGGGAGGTGCATGGCATCATATACAGGGGGTGTGTGGCATCATATACAGGGAGGCTGTGTGGCAACATATACAGGGAGGTGTGTGGCATCATATACAGGGGGCTGTGTGGCATCATATACAGGGAGGCTGTGTGGCATAATATACAGGGGGTCTGTGTGGCATATACAGTTAGTTATGTGGCATCATATACAGAGAGGTGTGTGGCATATACAGGGAAGCTGTTTGGCACCATATACAGGGAGGCTGTGTGGCATCATATACAGGGAGGCTGAGTGGCATCATATACAGGGAGGCTGTGTGGCATCATACAGGGAGGTGTGCGGCATCATATACAGGAAGTGTGTGGCATCATATATAGGGAGGTGTGCGGCACCATATACAGGAGGTGTGTGGCATCATATACAGGGAGCTGTGTGGCATCATATACAGGAGGTGTGTAGCATCATATACAGGAGGTGTGTGGCATCATATACAGGAGGTGTGTGGCATCATATACAGTAGGTGTGTGGCATCATATACAGGAGGTGTGTGGCATCATATACAGGGAGGTGTGTGGCATCATATACAGGAGGTGTGTGGCATCATATACAGGGAGGTATGTGGCATCATATACAGGGAGTTGTGTGGCATCATATACAGGGAGGTGTGTGGCATCATATACAGGGAGGTGTGTGGCATCATATACAGGAGGTGTGTGGCATCATATACAGGGAGGTGTGTGGCATCATATACAGGGAGGTGTGTGGCATATACAGTGAAGGAAATAAGTATTTGATCCCTTGCTGATTTTGTATGTTTGCCCACTGTCAAAGACATGAACAGTCTAGAATTTTTAGGCTAGGTTAATTTTACCAGTGAGAGATAGATTATATTTTTAAAAAAAAACTGAAAATCACATAGTCAAAATTATATATATTTATTTGCATTGTGCACAGAGAAATAAGTATTTGATCCCTTTGGCAAACAAGACTTAATACTTGGTGGCAAAACCCTTGTTGGCAAGCACAGCAGTCAGACGTTTTTTGTAGTTGATGATGAGGTTTGCACACATGTTAGATGGAATTTTGGCCCACTCCTCTTTGCAGATCATCTGTAAATCAATAAGATTTCGAGGCTGTCGCTTGGCAACTCGAATCTTCAGCTCCCTCCATAAGTTTTCGATGGGATTAAGGTCTGGAGACTGGCTAGGCCACTCCATGACCTTAATGTGCTTCTTTTTGAGCCACTCCTTTGTTGCCTTGGCTGTATGTTTCGGGTCATTGTCGTGCTGGAAGACCCAGCCACGAGCCATTTTTAATGTCCTGGTGGAGGGAAGGAGGTTGTCACTCAGGATTTGACGGTACATGGCTCCATCGATTCTCCCATTGATGCGGTGAAGTAGTCCTGTGCCCTTAAACACCCCCAAAACATAATGTTTCCACCTCCATGCTTGACAGTGGGTACGGTGTTCTTTGGGTCATAGGCAGCATTTCTCTTCATCCAAACATGGCGAGTTGAGTTAATGCCAAAGAGCTCAATTTTAGTCTCATCTGACCACAGCACCTTCTCACAATCGCTCTCAGAATCATCCAGATGTTCATTTGCAAACTTCAGACGGACCTGTACATGTGCCTTCTTGAGCAGGGGGACCTTGCGGGCACTGCAGGATTTTAATCCATTACGGTGTAATGTGTTACCAATGGTTTTCTTGGTGACTGTGGTCCCAGCTGCCTTGAGATTATTAACAAGTTCCCCTCGTGTAGTTTTCGGCTGAGCTCTCACCTTCCTCTGGATCAAGGATACCCCACGAATGGTAGTTCCCTGGAGGTAGACGAATGGCTCACCACCTGCGATGTAGAGTCCCTCTATACGAGCATAGACCACAAGGTAGGCTGTGCAGCAGTAGAATTCTTCTTGGAAAGAAAGGAAGGTTACAATCCATCTCGGAAAAATTTTGTCTTACGTGCACTCAAATTTATCTTGAAACACAACTATTTCCTCTTTGATGGCAGATTTTATCTGCAATTACGAGGAACAGCCATGGGAGCAGCGGTGGCACCCACCTTTGCCAACCTATATCTGGGCTGGTGGGAAGAATGTCACGTTTTTTGTCCCGAGATGGAGAAATTCACGTCTAGGATTAATATCTGGCGCAGATTTTTAGATGACATACTGTTCATTTGGAATGGCTCTTCTGGAGAACTTGAAGAATTCATTGAAGTTTTGAACACCAATAACTTTAACCTCAAATTGACCTTAACATATGACCATCAGTCTATCCCTTTCCTGGATGTGAGGCTCTTTACCAACGAGCGCGGTTCCATTGAGACGGACCTCTATCGCAAGAAAAACGGCCACTAATAGCCTTCTGGATGCAACAAGTGCTCATTCCGCTAATACTAATAAAGGCATCCCAAAGGGAGAATTCTTGAGGCTTAGACGAAATTGCTCCACCTTCCAGCTTTTTAAGACAAGGGCAGCAGAACTAAAGAACAGGCTATCATGCAGGAATTACAGTAAAAGGAACATCAAGAAAGCTTACAATTGGGCACTGAGGACCAATCGGGAAACTCTATTGACCCCCATAACAAGGGTCAATACAGAACGATCCCAACCACGATTTGTCACTGATTATAATGACAGTTGGGATGAAATGACACTCATTCTAAACCGTCACTGGAACATTTTACTTAGTGACCCAGTACTCAATAGTCTACTCACCAGCAGGGTCTCCTTGGGATACAGGAAATGTAAAACCATTTCAAATATCTTGGTTCAGAGCCATTTCTCTAGAAAAAGTAAGAATATTTCAGTACTCAATCCTGGTTTCCATCCTTGCAGAATGTGTAGAGCTTGTCGGGTACTAGTGGATAAGAGAGAGTTTGTGGATGCCTTTGGTATCCTCCATCGGATCTCTGACCACATAAGATGTTCCACCCCTGGAGTGATTTACTGCCTTGAATGCCCATGTGGTCTCAAATATATTGGGAAAACCAAAAGAGAGCTACGTATACGGATTCGTGAACACATCAACTCGATAATTAATTTTGCCAAAAATGAGCAAGATTGCAGAACTAAAAATAAGCCATTTAACCCAACCCCAATAGCCAGACAATTTGGGAATGTACATAATTCCAACTGGACAACTCTTAAAGGCTGGGCCCTGTGCGTAATACATTTGGGCATCAGAAGAGGCAACTTAGATCAGGCACTCTTGCAAAAGGAAAGCGAATGGATTTTTAATATGAAAACAGTAAGTCCTTTTGGACTTAATGAAAACTTTGGCTTTGGATGTTTTCTTTAAAACACCGGTTAAATGTCCACATTAATACATACCCTCTATATCATATTTACATCCCTTCATTAACATTTGTAAGTGTTTTTGTGTATTTATTACACATATAACAATTTTCAACTCCTTTGCTGTATTATTACTCCATCACTACAACTACGGGATTTACGTATCATTTATTTCATTTTATTTTATTTTATTTTGCTACTTCATATATATACATCTCTTTGTGCATATATAATTCTCTGTTTTTGGTCGTATCATGATGGTTTTTGGTGTCCTAGTGATGATATTTGCAATTACTAGCGATTTTCATTCTGAGAACTTCATTGAAATTATACCAATCGAGACCTAGGTCCCTGATTGGTTCCTGAGTCCGTCAATCAACATGGACCCTATTTATAGGGCGTTTTAATGGCGGCCTCCCACCCCTGGAAGAAGCCAGAATTCTGGCGAAACGCGCGTCGGGTGCTATATCCACTATTCATTGGTGCTTACAATTAATCAGAGCTGCTTCTGTTCAGCTCATAACAGACCACGCTATACAACACGGCTGACAGCTGACAACTGTCAGCTATTTCAGTGCGCTATATCAATTACAGCGTGTCTTGCTGCCTTACTCTGAAAAGCCGGGGCATATCTCTCCCACCTCCCGCTATCATATGGTCAGTCGACCAGTAACCCCTGTACGATCTTCCCGGTGTGAATCTTCACCCACGGGCTTAGACCTCAGGCGAGGTGTAGCGAGGCTGTGGGGTCTCGGCACCAGAGCTCTCATCATCCTACCCATTCACTCAGCCCTCATACTGAGTCAGTGGAGAGGACTTATTCAATAATCGCTCTGGCAACTGACACGATTTAGTGAGCGAATGTAGCTCACCGTTTCTGGGTTCTCCAGCGGTGGTGGCGCATATCACAATCGCTCTCTACATCGCTGCTCCCCAGGCAGACAGCGATGTGAAGGCGCACTCGATAATCAACTGCCTATAATAAACGTTGGAGTAACGTTAGATGTGCATGTGGTTCGATCACCACTGCTCATCTAGTTACTGCAGGGCTCACTCTGACTTTAATTAGCTGCTTGCTGGTCCAACAGCGCAGCAATAACAGTAAAAACTACGTTCCAGCACAGCCTATATTCTTAGCTGACATATTATTTGAACCGTTATTTGGACTTCACTTTATTCCATCTGGAGCCACAAAAACGGAAGGTTACAAACTCAATACATATAATAAAAATAACCATTAACGGTTCCTATTCATAGTTCAGCTAAGTGTGCACAACAATTAAACAATGGTGACAAACATTGTATCTAACACTAAGTGAAATCACTCAACCACTCAATCTTTGAGTGTTGATTGCTGTCTATCAATAACGCAGCAAAAACGCAGGGTGTGCATGTGGTTTACTTCATGCATACCCATTTAGTCAGTGTAGGGCTATTTTAGTCCACCTAGCTGCCTGTCAATACCACAGTGTAGCAATCATTATATGAGCCCACTTGTCCAGCACGGACCAGTTTAATCAGTTGACACTGTCAATTTGATTCCATTCGTTTATTTTGAATTCCAATTCCCATTGTAGTGCAGCGATTATTGCACTCTAATGGAACATTAGCGTTGGTGGAATCGCTTTAAAATAAATTAGTGATCTCACTCAATTTACACCATATTTCGGGTTAATGGTATGTGAGTTTGGGGGTCACTCACACATACCAGTTTGCACCAATGAACTTTTATACATTTTAATGTTAATCAATAAAGGTTATTTATTAATTTCACATTAGACCACATCTTTTCCCCTTTCCCATCCCTATTTCATTCTAGCTCCAACCGGTGGTGTACACCAATGTGGTCCCTTGACCCAATTTCCCAGTGAGACAGGTGATCTTCACCAGTTGCTATATACTACCGTGTCCTGCTTGGACACTTTCTGATCACCCCATCCACTTACTAATTTTATAGGACACCATGGCTCAGACGAGCATTATAGACCAACTCAAACAGAGACAGTTACGCCAAAAGGAGGATGTTGGTAGTGTTTTTTCAGACAGTCGAGCTCATACTCAGGAGACACAAGTAATGGAGCTACATATGGATGATCTCATCAAAAAATTTAAAAATCTACAGATAAGGCAGGTGCAGTCCACCTGGACCAAAATAACACTGGAACAATATCTTGAACAGGGCCTTATCTCAAGAGGTTTGCGTATTCCACTCTTTCCCTCTTATGAATTATCCAAAACAGGGCTCAAAGAGAAATGGGAATCAGCCCTGACAGCATGTTCCAATACACTTATGGGCATTCTTATAGAGGATGAAACTCACATTTTGAATCTGGTAGAGAAAGACCTTGAGGTGCTTACACCCAGTCTGGAGAAATACGAGGGCTCAATACCATTTGCAGAGGCTTTCAAAAAAACATTAGATTTTATAGATTCTGTTGAAGTCAAAATTAAGAACCGGAAAAGGAAGAAATTCTCACGAGACAAGGGAGACTTCTCTAGAGGAGACATTTATGACTGGGGTAAGAAAAGATCCCAGAGGTTACAAATTGGTAAACTAACCAATATACAAATTAATAAGGAGACACTGGATCCGCATGAGTTTTCAGACACAGGCACAGATGGGACAGATATATCGGACTCGGACACAGATCCACAGCCCAATCAGGGTAGACAACCCAGTAGGAATAGAAACCCCAATAGAAACACTCATACCGTCACTACTGAGGTGCTTTTTTTACGGGACAGAGGGAGGTGGGGCTTCAGGGGCTCACAACAATGGAGGAAGGAGTCTCAGAGACCCTACAAAAAGTGAGCTGCAGCAATGTGAATTCTAGTGAGGAATGCCTGAGAGTCATCAACCTCTCTAGTCATGTTCTCACGGGCCCTCAATTATCAGTCCTTAAGAAAGGTTTTAATTTTTGCCTTACCACTAAACTTAACAAATTTACCGTAATCAAGGATCTCCATCTCTTTGGGCGGAAACTGTTCTATCAAAAAATGTACAGCAGACAAACCAAAATCATTGATGGGGAACAGTCCAATACCGCCAACTTGGATTGCCTATCAGAAGTAGAAATTAATACACTGGGAGACCTAGAGGAACTGTTGTTGGAAAACCCTACCCAACAATGTGAGGATGACTCCAGTTCCCTTATTACTCCCCATAAGAGATCTAAAATCAAGTCCAAAACCCTGTCCATGCCCTCTTTGGAAGGTTGCCCGGCAATCAAAGTCTTTGTTGACTTAGTATCCCAGGACTTATTGTCACTATCCAAGCAATGGCCATCTCACAATCTTAGTCCAGATGAAGAACGGGCACTCCAGGATATGCGCAAATGGGATGACGTTGTCTTCAAAAATTCCGATAAAGGGGGCAATGTTGTCATTTGGTCGAAAGAAAAATATCTACTGGAAGCTAAAAGGCAACTTCTTGACAAAGCCTGTTATCGCCCACTTTGGGGTGACCCAACTGAACAATTCCTTAAAGAATACAACGACATGATTCAGGAAGGTTTTGAGGAAGGAGCCATAATTGTTAAAGAGAGGGACTTCATGAAGGTACAGTACCCCAGGATTGCAACACTCTACCTCCTTCCAAAGGTGCACAAAAATCCTCTTAATCCCCCAGGGAGGCCGATTGTCTCTGGTGTGGGTAATCTGACCGAAAAATGCAATCATTGGTTAGACGAAGAACTACGAGAACTGGTATACCAGTTACCTTCCCACACCAGGGATACCATGCAGGTGCTTAAAGACCTGAATGGTAGTTCCCTGGAGGTAGACGAATGGCTCACCACCTGCGATGTAGAGTCCCTCTATACGAGCATAGACCACAAGGTAGGCTGTGCAGCAGTAGAATTCTTCTTGGAAAGAAAGGAAGGTTACAATCCATCTCGGAAAAATTTTGTCTTACGTGCACTCAAATTTATCTTGAAACACAACTATTTCCTCTTTGATGGCAGATTTTATCTGCAATTACGAGGAACAGCCATGGGAGCAGCGGTGGCACCCACCTTTGCCAACCTATATCTGGGCTGGTGGGAAGAATGTCACGTTTTTTGTCCCGAGATGGAGAAATTCACGTCTAGGATTAATATCTGGCGCAGATTTTTAGATGACATACTGTTCATTTGGAATGGCTCTTCTGGAGAACTTGAAGAATTCATTGAAGTTTTGAACACCAATAACTTTAACCTCAAATTGACCTTAACATATGACCATCAGTCTATCCCTTTCCTGGATGTGAGGCTCTTTACCAACGAGCGCGGTTCCATTGAGACGGACCTCTATCGCAAGAAAACAGCCACTAATAGCCTTCTGGATGCAACAAGTGCTCATTCCGCTAATACTATTAAAGGCATCCCAAAGGGAGAATTCTTGAGGCTTAGACGAAATTGCTCCACCTTCCAGCTTTTTAAGACAAGGGCAGCAGAACTAAAGAACAGGCTATCATGCAGGAATTACAGTAAAAGGAACATCAAGAAAGCTTACAATTGGGCACTGAGGACCAATCGGGAAACTCTATTGACCCCCAAAACAAGGGTCAATACAGAACGATCCCAACCACGATTTGTCACTGATTATAATGACAGTTGGGATGAAATGACACTCATTCTAAACCGTCACTGGAACATTTTACTTAGTGACCCAGTACTCAATAGTCTACTCACCAGCAGGGTCTCCTTGGGATACAGGAAATGTAAAACCATTTCAAATATCTTGGTTCAGAGCCATTTCTCTAGAAAAAGTAAGAATATTTCAGTACTCAATCCTGGTTTCCATCCTTGCAGAATGTGTAGAGCTTGTCGGGTACTAGTGGATAAGAGAGAGTTTGTGGATGCCTTTGGTATCCTCCATCGGATCTCTGACCACATAAGATGTTCCACCCCTGGAGTGATTTACTGCCTTGAATGCCCATGTGGTCTCAAATATATTGGGAAAACCAAAAGAGAGCTACGTATACGGATTCGTGAACACATCAACTCGATAATTAATTTTGCCAAAAATGAGCAAGATTGCAGAACTAAAAATAAGCCATTTAACCCAACCCCAATAGCCAGACATTTTGGGAATGTACATAATTCCAACTGGACAACTCTTAAAGGCTGGGCCCTGTGCGTAATACATTTGGGCATCAGAAGAGGCAACTTAGATCAGGCACTCTTGCAAAAGGAAAGCGAATGGATTTTTAATATGAAAACAGTAAGTCCTTTTGGACTTAATGAAAACTTTGGCTTTGGATGTTTTCTTTAAAACACCGGTTAAATGTCCACATTAATACATACCCTCTATATCATATTTACATCCCTTCATTAACATTTGTAAGTGTTTTTGTGTATTTATTACACATATAACAATTTTCAACTCCTTTGCTGTATTATTACTCCATCACTACAACTACGGGATTTACGTATCATTTATTTCATTTTATTTTATTTTATTTTGCTACTTCATATATATACATCTCTTTGTGCATATATAATTCTCTGTTTTTGGTCGTATCATGATGGTTTTTGGTGTCCTAGTGATGATATTTGCAATTACTAGCGATTTTCATTCTGAGAACTTCATTGAAATTATACCAATCGAGACCTAGGTCCCTGATTGGTTCCTGAGTCCGTCAATCAACATGGACCCTATTTATAGGGCGTTTTAATGGCGGCCTCCCACCCCTGGAAGAAGCCAGAATTCTGGCGAAACGCGCGTCGGGTGCTATATCCACTATTCATTGGTGCTTACAATTAATCAGAGCTGCTTCTGTTCAGCTCATAACAGACCACGCTATACAACACGGCTGACAGCTGACAACTGTCAGCTATTTCAGTGCGCTATATCAATTACAGCGTGTCTTGCTGCCTTACTCTGAAAAGCCGGGGCATATCTCTCCCACCTCCCGCTATCATATGGTCAGTCGACCAGTAACCCCTGTACGATCTTCCCGGTGTGAATCTTCACCCACGGGCTTAGACCTCAGGCGAGGTGTAGCGAGGCTGTGGGGTCTCGGCACCAGAGCTCTCATCATCCTACCCATTCACTCAGCCCTCATACTGAGTCAGTGGAGAGGACTTATTCAATAATCGCTCTGGCAACTGACACGATTTAGTGAGCGAATGTAGCTCACCGTTTCTGGGTTCTCCAGCGGTGGTGGCGCATATCACAATCGCTCTCTACATCGCTGCTCCCCAGGCAGACAGCGATGTGAAGGCGCACTCGATAATCAACTGCCTATAATAAACGTTGGAGTAACGTTAGATGTGCATGTGGTTCGATCACCACTGCTCATCTAGTTACTGCAGGGCTCACTCTGACTTTAATTAGCTGCTTGCTGGTCCAACAGCGCAGCAATAACAGTAAAAACTACGTTCCAGCACAGCCTATATTCTTAGCTGACATATTATTTGAACCGTTATTTGGACTTCACTTTATTCCATCTGGAGCCACAAAAACGGAAGGTTACAAACTCAATACATATAATAAAAATAACCATTAACGGTTCCTATTCATAGTTCAGCTAAGTGTGCACAACAATTAAACAATGGTGACAAACATTGTATCTAACACTAAGTGAAATCACTCAACCACTCAATCTTTGAGTGTTGATTGCTGTCTATCAATAACGCAGCAAAAACGCAGGGTGTGCATGTGGTTTACTTCATGCATACCCATTTAGTCAGTGTAGGGCTATTTTAGTCCACCTAGCTGCCTGTCAATACCACAGTGTAGCAATCATTATATGAGCCCACTTGTCCAGCACGGACCAGTTTAATCAGTTGACACTGTCAATTTGATTCCATTCGTTTATTTTGAATTCCAATTCCCATTGTAGTGCAGCGATTATTGCACTCTAATGGAACATTAGCGTTGGTGGAATCGCTTTAAAATAAATTAGTGATCTCACTCAATTTACACCATATTTCGGGTTAATGGTATGTGAGTTTGGGGGTCACTCACACATACCAGTTTGCACCAATGAACTTTTATACATTTTAATGTTAATCAATAAAGGTTATTTATTAATTTCACATTAGACCACATCTTTTCCCCTTTCCCATCCCTATTTCATTCTAGCTCCAACCGGTGGTGTACACCAATGTGGTCCCTTGACCCAATTTCCCAGTGAGACAGGTGATCTTCACCAGTTGCTATATACTACCGTGTCCTGCTTGGACACTTTCTGATCACCCCATCCACTTACTAATTTTATAGGACACCATGGCTCAGACGAGCATTATAGACCAACTCAAACAGAGACAGTTACGCCAAAAGGAGGATGTTGGTAGTGTTTTTTCAGACAGTCGAGCTCATACTCAGGAGACACAAGTAATGGAGCTACATATGGATGATCTCATCAAAAAATTTAAAAATCTACAGATAAGGCAGGTGCAGTCCACCTGGACCAAAATAACACTGGAACAATATCTTGAACAGGGCCTTATCTCAAGAGGTTTGCGTATTCCACTCTTTCCCTCTTATGAATTATCCAAAACAGGGCTCAAAGAGAAATGGGAATCAGCCCTGACAGCATGTTCCAATACACTTATGGGCATTCTTATAGAGGATGAAACTCACATTTTGAATCTGGTAGAGAAAGACCTTGAGGTGCTTACACCCAGTCTGGAGAAATACGAGGGCTCAATACCATTTGCAGAGGCTTTCAAAAAAACATTAGATTTTATAGATTCTGTTGAAGTCAAAATTAAGAACCGGAAAAGGAAGAAATTCTCACGAGACAAGGGAGACTTCTCTAGAGGAGACATTTATGACTGGGGTAAGAAAAGATCCCAGAGGTTACAAATTGGTAAACTAACCAATATACAAATTAATAAGGAGACACTGGATCCGCATGAGTTTTCAGACACAGGCACAGATGGGACAGATATATCGGACTCGGACACAGATCCACAGCCCAATCAGGGTAGACAACCCAGTAGGAATAGAAACCCCAATAGAAACACTCATACCGTCACTACTGAGGTGCCTTTTTTACGGGACAGAGGGAGGTGGGGCTTCAGGGGCTCACAACAATGGAGGAAGGAGTCTCAGAGACCCTACAAAAAGTGAGCTGCAGCAATGTGAATTCTAGTGAGGAATGCCTGAGAGTCATCAACCTCTCTAGTCATGTTCTCACGGGCCCTCAATTATCAGTCCTTAAGAAAGGTTTTAATTTTTGCCTTACCACTAAACTTAACAAATTTACCGTAATCAAGGATCTCCATCTCTTTGGGCGGAAACTGTTCTATCAAAAAATGTACAGCAGACAAACCAAAATCATTGATGGGGAACAGTCCAATACCGCCAACTTGGATTGCCTATCAGAAGTAGAAATTAATACACTGGGAGACCTAGAGGAACTGTTGTTGGAAAACCCTACCCAACAATGTGAGGATGACTCCAGTTCCCTTATTACTCCCCATAAGAGATCTAAAATCAAGTCCAAAACCCTGTCCATGCCCTCTTTGGAAGGTTGCCCGGCAATCAAAGTCTTTGTTGACTTAGTATCCCAGGACTTATTGTCACTATCCAAGCAATGGCCATCTCACAATCTTAGTCCAGATGAAGAACGGGCACTCCAGGATATGCGCAAATGGGATGACGTTGTCTTCAAAAATTCCGATAAAGGGGGCAATGTTGTCATTTGGTCGAAAGAAAAATATCTACTGGAAACTAAAAGGCAACTTCTTGACAAAGCCTGTTATCGCCCACTTTGGGGTGACCCAACTGAACAATTCCTTAAAGAATACAACGACATGATTCAGGAAGGTTTTGAGGAAGGAGCCATAATTGTTAAAGAGAGGGACTTCATGAAGGTACAGTACCCCAGGATTGCAACACTCTACCTCCTTCCAAAGGTGCACAAAAATCCTCTTAATCCCCCAGGGAGGCCGATTGTCTCTGGTGTGGGTAATCTGACCGAAAAATGCAATCATTGGTTAGACGAAGAACTACGAGAACTGGTATACCAGTTACCTTCCCACACCAGGGATACCATGCAGGTGCTTAAAGACCTGAATGGTAGTTCCCTGGAGGTAGACGAATGGCTCACCACCTGCGATGTAGAGTCCCTCTATACGAGCATAGACCACAAGGTAGGCTGTGCAGCAGTAGAATTCTTCTTGGAAAGAAAGGAAGGTTACAATCCATCTCGGAAAAATTTTGTCTTACGTGCACTCAAATTTATCTTGAAACACAACTATTTCCTCTTTGATGGCAGATTTTATCTGCAATTACGAGGAACAGCCATGGGAGCAGCGGTGGCACCCACCTTTGCCAACCTATATCTGGGCTGGTGGGAAGAATGTCACGTTTTTTGTCCCGAGATGGAGAAATTCACGTCTAGGATTAATATCTGGCGCAGATTTTTAGATGACATACTGTTCATTTGGAATGGCTCTTCTGGAGAACTTGAAGAATTCATTGAAGTTTTGAACACCAATAACTTTAACCTCAAATTGACCTTAACATATGACCATCAGTCTATCCCTTTCCTGGATGTGAGGCTCTTTACCAACGAGCGCGGTTCCATTGAGACGGACCTCTATCGCAAGAAAACAGCCACTAATAGCCTTCTGGATGCAACAAGTGCTCATTCCGCTAATACTATTAAAGGCATCCCAAAGGGAGAATTCTTGAGGCTTAGACGAAATTGCTCCACCTTCCAGCTTTTTAAGACAAGGGCAGCAGAACTAAAGAACAGGCTATCATGCAGGAATTACAGTAAAAGGAACATCAAGAAAGCTTACAATTGGGCACTGAGGACCAATCGGGAAACTCTATTGACCCCCAAAACAAGGGTCAATACAGAACGATCCCAACCACGATTTGTCACTGATTATAATGACAGTTGGGATGAAATGACACTCATTCTAAACCGTCACTGGAACATTTTACTTAGTGACCCAGTACTCAATAGTCTACTCACCAGCAGGGTCTCCTTGGGATACAGGAAATGTAAAACCATTTCAAATATCTTGGTTCAGAGCCATTTCTCTAGAAAAAGTAAGAATATTTCAGTACTCAATCCTGGTTTCCATCCTTGCAGAATGTGTAGAGCTTGTCGGGTACTAGTGGATAAGAGAGAGTTTGTGGATGCCTTTGGTATCCTCCATCGGATCTCTGACCACATAAGATGTTCCACCCCTGGAGTGATTTACTGCCTTGAATGCCCATGTGGTCTCAAATATATTGGGAAAACCAAAAGAGAGCTACGTATACGGATTCGTGAACACATCAACTCGATAATTAATTTTGCCAAAAATGAGCAAGATTGCAGAACTAAAAATAAGCCATTTAACCCAACCCCAATAGCCAGACATTTTGGGAATGTACATAATTCCAACTGGACAACTCTTAAAGGCTGGGCCCTGTGCGTAATACATTTGGGCATCAGAAGAGGCAACTTAGATCAGGCACTCTTGCAAAAGGAAAGCGAATGGATTTTTAATATGAAAACAGTAAGTCCTTTTGGACTTAATGAAAACTTTGGCTTTGGATGTTTTCTTTAAAACACCGGTTAAATGTCCACATTAATACATACCCTCTATATCATATTTACATCCCTTCATTAACATTTGTAAGTGTTTTTGTGTATTTATTACACATATAACAATTTTCAACTCCTTTGCTGTATTATTACTCCATCACTACAACTACGGGATTTACGTATCATTTATTTCATTTTATTTTATTTTATTTTGCTACTTCATATATATACATCTCTTTGTGCATATATAATTCTCTGTTTTTGGTCGTATCATGATGGTTTTTGGTGTCCTAGTGATGATATTTGCAATTACTAGCGATTTTCATTCTGAGAACTTCATTGAAATTATACCAATCGAGACCTAGGTCCCTGATTGGTTCCTGAGTCCGTCAATCAACATGGACCCTATTTATAGGGCGTTTTAATGGCGGCCTCCCACCCCTGGAAGAAGCCAGAATTCTGGCGAAACGCGCGTCGGGTGCTATATCCACTATTCATTGGTGCTTACAATTAATCAGAGCTGCTTCTGTTCAGCTCATAACAGACCACGCTATACAACACGGCTGACAGCTGACAACTGTCAGCTATTTCAGTGCGCTATATCAATTACAGCGTGTCTTGCTGCCTTACTCTGAAAAGCCGGGGCATATCTCTCCCACCTCCCGCTATCATATGGTCAGTCGACCAGTAACCCCTGTACGATCTTCCCGGTGTGAATCTTCACCCACGGGCTTAGACCTCAGGCGAGGTGTAGCGAGGCTGTGGGGTCTCGGCACCAGAGCTCTCATCATCCTACCCATTCACTCAGCCCTCATACTGAGTCAGTGGAGAGGACTTATTCAATAATCGCTCTGGCAACTGACACGATTTAGTGAGCGAATGTAGCTCACCGTTTCTGGGTTCTCCAGCGGTGGTGGCGCATATCACAATCGCTCTCTACATCGCTGCTCCCCAGGCAGACAGCGATGTGAAGGCGCACTCGATAATCAACTGCCTATAATAAACGTTGGAGTAACGTTAGATGTGCATGTGGTTCGATCACCACTGCTCATCTAGTTACTGCAGGGCTCACTCTGACTTTAATTAGCTGCTTGCTGGTCCAACAGCGCAGCAATAACAGTAAAAACTACGTTCCAGCACAGCCTATATTCTTAGCTGACATATTATTTGAACCGTTATTTGGACTTCACTTTATTCCATCTGGAGCCACAAAAACGGAAGGTTACAAACTCAATACATATAATAAAAATAACCATTAACGGTTCCTATTCATAGTTCAGCTAAGTGTGCACAACAATTAAACAATGGTGACAAACATTGTATCTAACACTAAGTGAAATCACTCAACCACTCAATCTTTGAGTGTTGATTGCTGTCTATCAATAACGCAGCAAAAACGCAGGGTGTGCATGTGGTTTACTTCATGCATACCCATTTAGTCAGTGTAGGGCTATTTTAGTCCACCTAGCTGCCTGTCAATACCACAGTGTAGCAATCATTATATGAGCCCACTTGTCCAGCACGGACCAGTTTAATCAGTTGACACTGTCAATTTGATTCCATTCGTTTATTTTGAATTCCAATTCCCATTGTAGTGCAGCGATTATTGCACTCTAATGGAACATTAGCGTTGGTGGAATCGCTTTAAAATAAATTAGTGATCTCACTCAATTTACACCATATTTCGGGTTAATGGTATGTGAGTTTGGGGGTCACTCACACATACCAGTTTGCACCAATGAACTTTTATACATTTTAATGTTAATCAATAAAGGTTATTTATTAATTTCACATTAGACCACATCTTTTCCCCTTTCCCATCCCTATTTCATTCTAGCTCCAACCGGTGGTGTACACCAATGTGGTCCCTTGACCCAATTTCCCAGTGAGACAGGTGATCTTCACCAGTTGCTATATACTACCGTGTCCTGCTTGGACACTTTCTGATCACCCCATCCACTTACTAATTTTATAGGACACCATGGCTCAGACGAGCATTATAGACCAACTCAAACAGAGACAGTTACGCCAAAAGGAGGATGTTGGTAGTGTTTTTTCAGACAGTCGAGCTCATACTCAGGAGACACAAGTAATGGAGCTACATATGGATGATCTCATCAAAAAATTTAAAAATCTACAGATAAGGCAGGTGCAGTCCACCTGGACCAAAATAACACTGGAACAATATCTTGAACAGGGCCTTATCTCAAGAGGTTTGCGTATTCCACTCTTTCCCTCTTATGAATTATCCAAAACAGGGCTCAAAGAGAAATGGGAATCAGCCCTGACAGCATGTTCCAATACACTTATGGGCATTCTTATAGAGGATGAAACTCACATTTTGAATCTGGTAGAGAAAGACCTTGAGGTGCTTACACCCAGTCTGGAGAAATACGAGGGCTCAATACCATTTGCAGAGGCTTTCAAAAAAACATTAGATTTTATAGATTCTGTTGAAGTCAAAATTAAGAACCGGAAAAGGAAGAAATTCTCACGAGACAAGGGAGACTTCTCTAGAGGAGACATTTATGACTGGGGTAAGAAAAGATCCCAGAGGTTACAAATTGGTAAACTAACCAATATACAAATTAATAAGGAGACACTGGATCCGCATGAGTTTTCAGACACAGGCACAGATGGGACAGATATATCGGACTCGGACACAGATCCACAGCCCAATCAGGGTAGACAACCCAGTAGGAATAGAAACCCCAATAGAAACACTCATACCGTCACTACTGAGGTGCCTTTTTTACGGGACAGAGGGAGGTGGGGCTTCAGGGGCTCACAACAATGGAGGAAGGAGTCTCAGAGACCCTACAAAAAGTGAGCTGCAGCAATGTGAATTCTAGTGAGGAATGCCTGAGAGTCATCAACCTCTCTAGTCATGTTCTCACGGGCCCTCAATTATCAGTCCTTAAGAAAGGTTTTAATTTTTGCCTTACCACTAAACTTAACAAATTTACCGTAATCAAGGATCTCCATCTCTTTGGGCGGAAACTGTTCTATCAAAAAATGTACAGCAGACAAACCAAAATCATTGATGGGGAACAGTCCAATACCGCCAACTTGGATTGCCTATCAGAAGTAGAAATTAATACACTGGGAGACCTAGAGGAACTGTTGTTGGAAAACCCTACCCAACAATGTGAGGATGACTCCAGTTCCCTTATTACTCCCCATAAGAGATCTAAAATCAAGTCCAAAACCCTGTCCATGCCCTCTTTGGAAGGTTGCCCGGCAATCAAAGTCTTTGTTGACTTAGTATCCCAGGACTTATTGTCACTATCCAAGCAATGGCCATCTCACAATCTTAGTCCAGATGAAGAACGGGCACTCCAGGATATGCGCAAATGGGATGACGTTGTCTTCAAAAATTCCGATAAAGGGGGCAATGTTGTCATTTGGTCGAAAGAAAAATATCTACTGGAAGCTAAAAGGCAACTTCTTGACAAAGCCTGTTATCGCCCACTTTGGGGTGACCCAACTGAACAATTCCTTAAAGAATACAACGACATGATTCAGGAAGGTTTTGAGGAAGGAGCCATAATTGTTAAAGAGAGGGACTTCATGAAGGTACAGTACCCCAGGATTGCAACACTCTACCTCCTTCCAAAGGTGCACAAAAATCCTCTTAATCCCCCAGGGAGGCCGATTGTCTCTGGTGTGGGTAATCTGACCGAAAAATGCAATCATTGGTTAGACGAAGAACTACGAGAACTGGTATACCAGTTACCTTCCCACACCAGGGATACCATGCAGGTGCTTAAAGACCTGAATGGTAGTTCCCTGGAGGTAGACGAATGGCTCACCACCTGCGATGTAGAGTCCCTCTATACGAGCATAGACCACAAGGTAGGCTGTGCAGCAGTAGAATTCTTCTTGGAAAGAAAGGAAGGTTACAATCCATCTCGGAAAAATTTTGTCTTACGTGCACTCAAATTTATCTTGAAACACAACTATTTCCTCTTTGATGGCAGATTTTATCTGCAATTACGAGGAACAGCCATGGGAGCAGCGGTGGCACCCACCTTTGCCAACCTATATCTGGGCTGGTGGGAAGAATGTCACGTTTTTTGTCCCGAGATGGAGAAATTCACGTCTAGGATTAATATCTGGCGCAGATTTTTAGATGACATACTGTTCATTTGGAATGGCTCTTCTGGAGAACTTGAAGAATTCATTGAAGTTTTGAACACCAATAACTTTAACCTCAAATTGACCTTAACATATGACCATCAGTCTATCCCTTTCCTGGATGTGAGGCTCTTTACCAACGAGCGCGGTTCCATTGAGACGGACCTCTATCGCAAGAAAACAGCCACTAATAGCCTTCTGGATGCAACAAGTGCTCATTCCGCTAATACTATTAAAGGCATCCCAAAGGGAGAATTCTTGAGGCTTAGACGAAATTGCTCCACCTTCCAGCTTTTTAAGACAAGGGCAGCAGAACTAAAGAACAGGCTATCATGCAGGAATTACAGTAAAAGGAACATCAAGAAAGCTTACAATTGGGCACTGAGGACCAATCGGGAAACTCTATTGACCCCCAAAACAAGGGTCAATACAGAACGATCCCAACCACGATTTGTCACTGATTATAATGACAGTTGGGATGAAATGACACTCATTCTAAACCGTCACTGGAACATTTTACTTAGTGACCCAGTACTCAATAGTCTACTCACCAGCAGGGTCTCCTTGGGATACAGGAAATGTAAAACCATTTCAAATATCTTGGTTCAGAGCCATTTCTCTAGAAAAAGTAAGAATATTTCAGTACTCAATCCTGGTTTCCATCCTTGCAGAATGTGTAGAGCTTGTCGGGTACTAGTGGATAAGAGAGAGTTTGTGGATGCCTTTGGTATCCTCCATCGGATCTCTGACCACATAAGATGTTCCACCCCTGGAGTGATTTACTGCCTTGAATGCCCATGTGGTCTCAAATATATTGGGAAAACCAAAAGAGAGCTATGTATACGGATTCGTGAACACATCAACTCGATAATTAATTTTGCCAAAAATGAGCAAGATTGCAGAACTAAAAATAAGCCATTTAACCCAACCCCAATAGCCAGACATTTTGGGAATGTACATAATTCCAACTGGACAACTCTTAAAGGCTGGGCCCTGTGCGTAATACATTTGGGCATCAGAAGAGGCAACTTAGATCAGGCACTCTTGCAAAAGGAAAGCGAATGGATTTTTAATATGAAAACAGTAAGTCCTTTTGGACTTAATGAAAACTTTGGCTTTGGATGTTTTCTTTAAAACACCGGTTAAATGTCCACATTAATACATACCCTCTATATCATATTTACATCCCTTCATTAACATTTGTAAGTGTTTTTGTGTATTTATTACACATATAACAATTTTCAACTCCTTTGCTGTATTATTACTCCATCACTACAACTACGGGATTTACGTATCATTTATTTCATTTTATTTTATTTTATTTTGCTACTTCATATATATACATCTCTTTGTGCATATATAATTCTCTGTTTTTGGTCGTATCATGATGGTTTTTGGTGTCCTAGTGATGATATTTGCAATTACTAGCGATTTTCATTCTGAGAACTTCATTGAAATTATACCAATCGAGACCTAGGTCCCTGATTGGTTCCTGAGTCCGTCAATCAACATGGACCCTATTTATAGGGCGTTTTAATGGCGGCCTCCCACCCCTGGAAGAAGCCAGAATTCTGGCGAAACGCGCGTCGGGTGCTATATCCACTATTCATTGGTGCTTACAATTAATCAGAGCTGCTTCTGTTCAGCTCATAACAGACCACGCTATACAACACGGCTGACAGCTGACAACTGTCAGCTATTTCAGTGCGCTATATCAATTACAGCGTGTCTTGCTGCCTTACTCTGAAAAGCCGGGGCATATCTCTCCCACCTCCCGCTATCATATGGTCAGTCGACCAGTAACCCCTGTACGATCTTCCCGGTGTGAATCTTCACCCACGGGCTTAGACCTCAGGCGAGGTGTAGCGAGGCTGTGGGGTCTCGGCACCAGAGCTCTCATCATCCTACCCATTCACTCAGCCCTCATACTGAGTCAGTGGAGAGGACTTATTCAATAATCGCTCTGGCAACTGACACGATTTAGTGAGCGAATGTAGCTCACCGTTTCTGGGTTCTCCAGCGGTGGTGGCGCATATCACAATCGCTCTCTACATCGCTGCTCCCCAGGCAGACAGCGATGTGAAGGCGCACTCGATAATCAACTGCCTATAATAAACGTTGGAGTAACGTTAGATGTGCATGTGGTTCGATCACCACTGCTCATCTAGTTACTGCAGGGCTCACTCTGACTTTAATTAGCTGCTTGCTGGTCCAACAGCGCAGCAATAACAGTAAAAACTACGTTCCAGCACAGCCTATATTCTTAGCTGACATATTATTTGAACCGTTATTTGGACTTCACTTTATTCCATCTGGAGCCACAAAAACGGAAGGTTACAAACTCAATACATATAATAAAAATAACCATTAACGGTTCCTATTCATAGTTCAGCTAAGTGTGCACAACAATTAAACAATGGTGACAAACATTGTATCTAACACTAAGTGAAATCACTCAACCACTCAATCTTTGAGTGTTGATTGCTGTCTATCAATAACGCAGCAAAAACGCAGGGTGTGCATGTGGTTTACTTCATGCATACCCATTTAGTCAGTGTAGGGCTATTTTAGTCCACCTAGCTGCCTGTCAATACCACAGTGTAGCAATCATTATATGAGCCCACTTGTCCAGCACGGACCAGTTTAATCAGTTGACACTGTCAATTTGATTCCATTCGTTTATTTTGAATTCCAATTCCCATTGTAGTGCAGCGATTATTGCACTCTAATGGAACATTAGCGTTGGTGGAATCGCTTTAAAATAAATTAGTGATCTCACTCAATTTACACCATATTTCGGGTTAATGGTATGTGAGTTTGGGGGTCACTCACACATACCAGTTTGCACCAATGAACTTTTATACATTTTAATGTTAATCAATAAAGGTTATTTATTAATTTCACATTAGACCACATCTTTTCCCCTTTCCCATCCCTATTTCATTCTAGCTCCAACCGGTGGTGTACACCAATGTGGTCCCTTGACCCAATTTCCCAGTGAGACAGGTGATCTTCACCAGTTGCTATATACTACCGTGTCCTGCTTGGACACTTTCTGATCACCCCATCCACTTACTAATTTTATAGGACACCATGGCTCAGACGAGCATTATAGACCAACTCAAACAGAGACAGTTACGCCAAAAGGAGGATGTTGGTAGTGTTTTTTCAGACAGTCGAGCTCATACTCAGGAGACACAAGTAATGGAGCTACATATGGATGATCTCATCAAAAAATTTAAAAATCTACAGATAAGGCAGGTGCAGTCCACCTGGACCAAAATAACACTGGAACAATATCTTGAACAGGGCCTTATCTCAAGAGGTTTGCGTATTCCACTCTTTCCCTCTTATGAATTATCCAAAACAGGGCTCAAAGAGAAATGGGAATCAGCCCTGACAGCATGTTCCAATACACTTATGGGCATTCTTATAGAGGATGAAACTCACATTTTGAATCTGGTAGAGAAAGACCTTGAGGTGCTTACACCCAGTCTGGAGAAATACGAGGGCTCAATACCATTTGCAGAGGCTTTCAAAAAAACATTAGATTTTATAGATTCTGTTGAAGTCAAAATTAAGAACCGGAAAAGGAAGAAATTCTCACGAGACAAGGGAGACTTCTCTAGAGGAGACATTTATGACTGGGGTAAGAAAAGATCCCAGAGGTTACAAATTGGTAAACTAACCAATATACAAATTAATAAGGAGACACTGGATCCGCATGAGTTTTCAGACACAGGCACAGATGGGACAGATATATCGGACTCGGACACAGATCCACAGCCCAATCAGGGTAGACAACCCAGTAGGAATAGAAACCCCAATAGAAACACTCATACCGTCACTACTGAGGTGCCTTTTTTACGGGACAGAGGGAGGTGGGGCTTCAGGGGCTCACAACAATGGAGGAAGGAGTCTCAGAGACCCTACAAAAAGTGAGCTGCAGCAATGTGAATTCTAGTGAGGAATGCCTGAGAGTCATCAACCTCTCTAGTCATGTTCTCACGGGCCCTCAATTATCAGTCCTTAAGAAAGGTTTTAATTTTTGCCTTACCACTAAACTTAACAAATTTACCGTAATCAAGGATCTCCATCTCTTTGGGCGGAAACTGTTCTATCAAAAAATGTACAGCAGACAAACCAAAATCATTGATGGGGAACAGTCCAATACCGCCAACTTGGATTGCCTATCAGAAGTAGAAATTAATACACTGGGAGACCTAGAGGAACTGTTGTTGGAAAACCCTACCCAACAATGTGAGGATGACTCCAGTTCCCTTATTACTCCCCATAAGAGATCTAAAATCAAGTCCAAAACCCTGTCCATGCCCTCTTTGGAAGGTTGCCCGGCAATCAAAGTCTTTGTTGACTTAGTATCCCAGGACTTATTGTCACTATCCAAGCAATGGCCATCTCACAATCTTAGTCCAGATGAAGAACGGGCACTCCAGGATATGCGCAAATGGGATGACGTTGTCTTCAAAAATTCCGATAAAGGGGGCAATGTTGTCATTTGGTCGAAAGAAAAATATCTACTGGAAGCTAAAAGGCAACTTCTTGACAAAGCCTGTTATCGCCCACTTTGGGGTGACCCAACTGAACAATTCCTTAAAGAATACAACGACATGATTCAGGAAGGTTTTGAGGAAGGAGCCATAATTGTTAAAGAGAGGGACTTCATGAAGGTACAGTACCCCAGGATTGCAACACTCTACCTCCTTCCAAAGGTGCACAAAAATCCTCTTAATCCCCCAGGGAGGCCGATTGTCTCTGGTGTGGGTAATCTGACCGAAAAATGCAATCATTGGTTAGACGAAGAACTACGAGAACTGGTATACCAGTTACCTTCCCACACCAGGGATACCATGCAGGTGCTTAAAGACCTGAATGGTAGTTCCCTGGAGGTAGACGAATGGCTCACCACCTGCGATGTAGAGTCCCTCTATACGAGCATAGACCACAAGGTAGGCTGTGCAGCAGTAGAATTCTTCTTGGAAAGAAAGGAAGGTTACAATCCATCTCGGAAAAATTTTGTCTTACGTGCACTCAAATTTATCTTGAAACACAACTATTTCCTCTTTGATGGCAGATTTTATCTGCAATTACGAGGAACAGCCATGGGAGCAGCGGTGGCACCCACCTTTGCCAACCTATATCTGGGCTGGAGGGAAGAATGTCACGTTTTTTGTCCCGAGATGGAGAAATTCACGTCTAGGATTAATATCTGGCGCAGATTTTTAGATGACATACTGTTCATTTGGAATGGCTCTTCTGGAGAACTTGAAGAATTCATTGAAGTTTTGAACACCAATAACTTTAACCTCAAATTGACCTTAACATATGACCATCAGTCTATCCCTTTCCTGGATGTGAGGCTCTTTACCAACGAGCGCGGTTCCATTGAGACGGACCTCTATCGCAAGAAAACAGCCACTAATAGCCTTCTGGATGCAACAAGTGCTCATTCCGCTAATACTATTAAAGGCATCCCAAAGGGAGAATTCTTGAGGCTTAGACGAAATTGCTCCACCTTCCAGCTTTTTAAGACAAGGGCAGCAGAACTAAAGAACAGGCTATCATGCAGGAATTACAGTAAAAGGAACATCAAGAAAGCTTACAATTGGGCACTGAGGACCAATCGGGAAACTCTATTGACCCCCAAAACAAGGGTCAATACAGAACGATCCCAACCACGATTTGTCACTGATTATAATGACAGTTGGGATGAAATGACACTCATTCTAAACCGTCACTGGAACATTTTACTTAGTGACCCAGTACTCAATAGTCTACTCACCAGCAGGGTCTCCTTGGGATACAGGAAATGTAAAACCATTTCAAATATCTTGGTTCAGAGCCATTTCTCTAGAAAAAGTAAGAATATTTCAGTACTCAATCCTGGTTTCCATCCTTGCAGAATGTGTAGAGCTTGTCGGGTACTAGTGGATAAGAGAGAGTTTGTGGATGCCTTTGGTATCCTCCATCGGATCTCTGACCACATAAGATGTTCCACCCCTGGAGTGATTTACTGCCTTGAATGCCCATGTGGTCTCAAATATATTGGGAAAACCAAAAGAGAGCTACGTATACGGATTCGTGAACACATCAACTCGATAATTAATTTTGCCAAAAATGAGCAAGATTGCAGAACTAAAAATAAGCCATTTAACCCAACCCCAATAGCCAGACATTTTGGGAATGTACATAATTCCAACTGGACAACTCTTAAAGGCTGGGCCCTGTGCGTAATACATTTGGGCATCAGAAGAGGCAACTTAGATCAGGCACTCTTGCAAAAGGAAAGCGAATGGATTTTTAATATGAAAACAGTAAGTCCTTTTGGACTTAATGAAAACTTTGGCTTTGGATGTTTTCTTTAAAACACCGGTTAAATGTCCACATTAATACATACCCTCTATATCATATTTACATCCCTTCATTAACATTTGTAAGTGTTTTTGTGTATTTATTACACATATAACAATTTTCAACTCCTTTGCTGTATTATTACTCCATCACTACAACTACGGGATTTACGTATCATTTATTTCATTTTATTTTATTTTATTTTGCTACTTCATATATATACATCTCTTTGTGCATATATAATTCTCTGTTTTTGGTCGTATCATGATGGTTTTTGGTGTCCTAGTGATGATATTTGCAATTACTAGCGATTTTCATTCTGAGAACTTCATTGAAATTATACCAATCGAGACCTAGGTCCCTGATTGGTTCCTGAGTCCGTCAATCAACATGGACCCTATTTATAGGGCGTTTTAATGGCGGCCTCCCACCCCTGGAAGAAGCCAGAATTCTGGCGAAACGCGCGTCGGGTGCTATATCCACTATTCATTGGTGCTTACAATTAATCAGAGCTGCTTCTGTTCAGCTCATAACAGACCACGCTATACAACACGGCTGACAGCTGACAACTGTCAGCTATTTCAGTGCGCTATATCAATTACAGCGTGTCTTGCTGCCTTACTCTGAAAAGCCGGGGCATATCTCTCCCACCTCCCGCTATCATATGGTCAGTCGACCAGTAACCCCTGTACGATCTTCCCGGTGTGAATCTTCACCCACGGGCTTAGACCTCAGGCGAGGTGTAGCGAGGCTGTGGGGTCTCGGCACCAGAGCTCTCATCATCCTACCCATTCACTCAGCCCTCATACTGAGTCAGTGGAGAGGACTTATTCAATAATCGCTCTGGCAACTGACACGATTTAGTGAGCGAATGTAGCTCACCGTTTCTGGGTTCTCCAGCGGTGGTGGCGCATATCACAATCGCTCTCTACATCGCTGCTCCCCAGGCAGACAGCGATGTGAAGGCGCACTCGATAATCAACTGCCTATAATAAACGTTGGAGTAACGTTAGATGTGCATGTGGTTCGATCACCACTGCTCATCTAGTTACTGCAGGGCTCACTCTGACTTTAATTAGCTGCTTGCTGGTCCAACAGCGCAGCAATAACAGTAAAAACTACGTTCCAGCACAGCCTATATTCTTAGCTGACATATTATTTGAACCGTTATTTGGACTTCACTTTATTCCATCTGGAGCCACAAAAACGGAAGGTTACAAACTCAATACATATAATAAAAATAACCATTAACGGTTCCTATTCATAGTTCAGCTAAGTGTGCACAACAATTAAACAATGGTGACAAACATTGTATCTAACACTAAGTGAAATCACTCAACCACTCAATCTTTGAGTGTTGATTGCTGTCTATCAATAACGCAGCAAAAACGCAGGGTGTGCATGTGGTTTACTTCATGCATACCCATTTAGTCAGTGTAGGGCTATTTTAGTCCACCTAGCTGCCTGTCAATACCACAGTGTAGCAATCATTATATGAGCCCACTTGTCCAGCACGGACCAGTTTAATCAGTTGACACTGTCAATTTGATTCCATTCGTTTATTTTGAATTCCAATTCCCATTGTAGTGCAGCGATTATTGCACTCTAATGGAACATTAGCGTTGGTGGAATCGCTTTAAAATAAATTAGTGATCTCACTCAATTTACACCATATTTCGGGTTAATGGTATGTGAGTTTGGGGGTCACTCACACATACCAGTTTGCACCAATGAACTTTTATACATTTTAATGTTAATCAATAAAGGTTATTTATTAATTTCACATTAGACCACATCTTTTCCCCTTTCCCATCCCTATTTCATTCTAGCTCCAACCGGTGGTGTACACCAATGTGGTCCCTTGACCCAATTTCCCAGTGAGACAGGTGATCTTCACCAGTTGCTATATACTACCGTGTCCTGCTTGGACACTTTCTGATCACCCCATCCACTTACTAATTTTATAGGACACCATGGCTCAGACGAGCATTATAGACCAACTCAAACAGAGACAGTTACGCCAAAAGGAGGATGTTGGTAGTGTTTTTTCAGACAGTCGAGCTCATACTCAGGAGACACAAGTAATGGAGCTACATATGGATGATCTCATCAAAAAATTTAAAAATCTACAGATAAGGCAGGTGCAGTCCACCTGGACCAAAATAACACTGGAACAATATCTTGAACAGGGCCTTATCTCAAGAGGTTTGCGTATTCCACTCTTTCCCTCTTATGAATTATCCAAAACAGGGCTCAAAGAGAAATGGGAATCAGCCCTGACAGCATGTTCCAATACACTTATGGGCATTCTTATAGAGGATGAAACTCACATTTTGAATCTGGTAGAGAAAGACCTTGAGGTGCTTACACCCAGTCTGGAGAAATACGAGGGCTCAATACCATTTGCAGAGGCTTTCAAAAAAACATTAGATTTTATAGATTCTGTTGAAGTCAAAATTAAGAACCGGAAAAGGAAGAAATTCTCACGAGACAAGGGAGACTTCTCTAGAGGAGACATTTATGACTGGGGTAAGAAAAGATCCCAGAGGTTACAAATTGGTAAACTAACCAATATACAAATTAATAAGGAGACACTGGATCCGCATGAGTTTTCAGACACAGGCACAGATGGGACAGATATATCGGACTCGGACACAGATCCACAGCCCAATCAGGGTAGACAACCCAGTAGGAATAGAAACCCCAATAGAAACACTCATACCGTCACTACTGAGGTGCCTTTTTTACGGGACAGAGGGAGGTGGGGCTTCAGGGGCTCACAACAATGGAGGAAGGAGTCTCAGAGACCCTACAAAAAGTGAGCTGCAGCAATGTGAATTCTAGTGAGGAATGCCTGAGAGTCATCAACCTCTCTAGTCATGTTCTCACGGGCCCTCAATTATCAGTCCTTAAGAAAGGTTTTAATTTTTGCCTTACCACTAAACTTAACAAATTTACCGTAATCAAGGATCTCCATCTCTTTGGGCGGAAACTGTTCTATCAAAAAATGTACAGCAGACAAACCAAAATCATTGATGGGGAACAGTCCAATACCGCCAACTTGGATTGCCTATCAGAAGTAGAAATTAATACACTGGGAGACCTAGAGGAACTGTTGTTGGAAAACCCTACCCAACAATGTGAGGATGACTCCAGTTCCCTTATTACTCCCCATAAGAGATCTAAAATCAAGTCCAAAACCCTGTCCATGCCCTCTTTGGAAGGTTGCCCGGCAATCAAAGTCTTTGTTGACTTAGTATCCCAGGACTTATTGTCACTATCCAAGCAATGGCCATCTCACAATCTTAGTCCAGATGAAGAACGGGCACTCCAGGATATGCGCAAATGGGATGACGTTGTCTTCAAAAATTCCGATAAAGGGGGCAATGTTGTCATTTGGTCGAAAGAAAAATATCTACTGGAAGCTAAAAGGCAACTTCTTGACAAAGCCTGTTATCGCCCACTTTGGGGTGACCCAACTGAACAATTCCTTAAAGAATACAACGACATGATTCAGGAAGGTTTTGAGGAAGGAGCCATAATTGTTAAAGAGAGGGACTTCATGAAGGTACAGTACCCCAGGATTGCAACACTCTACCTCCTTCCAAAGGTGCACAAAAATCCTCTTAATCCCCCAGGGAGGCCGATTGTCTCTGGTGTGGGTAATCTGACCGAAAAATGCAATCATTGGTTAGACGAAGAACTACGAGAACTGGTATACCAGTTACCTTCCCACACCAGGGATACCATGCAGGTGCTTAAAGACCTGAATGGTAGTTCCCTGGAGGTAGACGAATGGCTCACCACCTGCGATGTAGAGTCCCTCTATACGAGCATAGACCACAAGGTAGGCTGTGCAGCAGTAGAATTCTTCTTGGAAAGAAAGGAAGGTTACAATCCATCTCGGAAAAATTTTGTCTTACGTGCACTCAAATTTATCTTGAAACACAACTATTTCCTCTTTGATGGCAGATTTTATCTGCAATTACGAGGAACAGCCATGGGAGCAGCGGTGGCACCCACCTTTGCCAACCTATATCTGGGCTGGTGGGAAGAATGTCACGTTTTTTGTCCCGAGATGGAGAAATTCACGTCTAGGATTAATATCTGGCGCAGATTTTTAGATGACATACTGTTCATTTGGAATGGCTCTTCTGGAGAACTTGAAGAATTCATTGAAGTTTTGAACACCAATAACTTTAACCTCAAATTGACCTTAACATATGACCATCAGTCTATCCCTTTCCTGGATGTGAGGCTCTTTACCAACGAGCGCGGTTCCATTGAGACGGACCTCTATCGCAAGAAAACAGCCACTAATAGCCTTCTGGATGCAACAAGTGCTCATTCCGCTAATACTATTAAAGGCATCCCAAAGGGAGAATTCTTGAGGCTTAGACGAAATTGCTCCACCTTCCAGCTTTTTAAGACAAGGGCAGCAGAACTAAAGAACAGGCTATCATGCAGGAATTACAGTAAAAGGAACATCAAGAAAGCTTACAATTGGGCACTGAGGACCAATCGGGAAACTCTATTGACCCCCAAAACAAGGGTCAATACAGAACGATCCCAACCACGATTTGTCACTGATTATAATGACAGTTGGGATGAAATGACACTCATTCTAAACCGTCACTGGAACATTTTACTTAGTGACCCAGTACTCAATAGTCTACTCACCAGCAGGGTCTCCTTGGGATACAGGAAATGTAAAACCATTTCAAATATCTTGGTTCAGAGCCATTTCTCTAGAAAAAGTAAGAATATTTCAGTACTCAATCCTGGTTTCCATCCTTGCAGAATGTGTAGAGCTTGTCGGGTACTAGTGGATAAGAGAGAGTTTGTGGATGCCTTTGGTATCCTCCATCGGATCTCTGACCACATAAGATGTTCCACCCCTGGAGTGATTTACTGCCTTGAATGCCCATGTGGTCTCAAATATATTGGGAAAACCAAAAGAGAGCTACGTATACGGATTCGTGAACACATCAACTCGATAATTAATTTTGCCAAAAATGAGCAAGATTGCAGAACTAAAAATAAGCCATTTAACCCAACCCCAATAGCCAGACATTTTGGGAATGTACATAATTCCAACTGGACAACTCTTAAAGGCTGGGCCCTGTGCGTAATACATTTGGGCATCAGAAGAGGCAACTTAGATCAGGCACTCTTGCAAAAGGAAAGCGAATGGATTTTTAATATGAAAACAGTAAGTCCTTTTGGACTTAATGAAAACTTTGGCTTTGGATGTTTTCTTTAAAACACCGGTTAAATGTCCACATTAATACATACCCTCTATATCATATTTACATCCCTTCATTAACATTTGTAAGTGTTTTTGTGTATTTATTACACATATAACAATTTTCAACTCCTTTGCTGTATTATTACTCCATCACTACAACTACGGGATTTACGTATCATTTATTTCATTTTATTTTATTTTATTTTGCTACTTCATATATATACATCTCTTTGTGCATATATAATTCTCTGTTTTTGGTCGTATCATGATGGTTTTTGGTGTCCTAGTGATGATATTTGCAATTACTAGCGATTTTCATTCTGAGAACTTCATTGAAATTATACCAATCGAGACCTAGGTCCCTGATTGGTTCCTGAGTCCGTCAATCAACATGGACCCTATTTATAGGGCGTTTTAATGGCGGCCTCCCACCCCTGGAAGAAGCCAGAATTCTGGCGAAACGCGCGTCGGGTGCTATATCCACTATTCATTGGTGCTTACAATTAATCAGAGCTGCTTCTGTTCAGCTCATAACAGACCACGCTATACAACACGGCTGACAGCTGACAACTGTCAGCTATTTCAGTGCGCTATATCAATTACAGCGTGTCTTGCTGCCTTACTCTGAAAAGCCGGGGCATATCTCTCCCACCTCCCGCTATCATATGGTCAGTCGACCAGTAACCCCTGTACGATCTTCCCGGTGTGAATCTTCACCCACGGGCTTAGACCTCAGGCGAGGTGTAGCGAGGCTGTGGGGTCTCGGCACCAGAGCTCTCATCATCCTACCCATTCACTCAGCCCTCATACTGAGTCAGTGGAGAGGACTTATTCAATAATCGCTCTGGCAACTGACACGATTTAGTGAGCGAATGTAGCTCACCGTTTCTGGGTTCTCCAGCGGTGGTGGCGCATATCACAATCGCTCTCTACATCGCTGCTCCCCAGGCAGACAGCGATGTGAAGGCGCACTCGATAATCAACTGCCTATAATAAACGTTGGAGTAACGTTAGATGTGCATGTGGTTCGATCACCACTGCTCATCTAGTTACTGCAGGGCTCACTCTGACTTTAATTAGCTGCTTGCTGGTCCAACAGCGCAGCAATAACAGTAAAAACTACGTTCCAGCACAGCCTATATTCTTAGCTGACATATTATTTGAACCGTTATTTGGACTTCACTTTATTCCATCTGGAGCCACAAAAACGGAAGGTTACAAACTCAATACATATAATAAAAATAACCATTAACGGTTCCTATTCATAGTTCAGCTAAGTGTGCACAACAATTAAACAATGGTGACAAACATTGTATCTAACACTAAGTGAAATCACTCAACCACTCAATCTTTGAGTGTTGATTGCTGTCTATCAATAACGCAGCAAAAACGCAGGGTGTGCATGTGGTTTACTTCATGCATACCCATTTAGTCAGTGTAGGGCTATTTTAGTCCACCTAGCTGCCTGTCAATACCACAGTGTAGCAATCATTATATGAGCCCACTTGTCCAGCACGGACCAGTTTAATCAGTTGACACTGTCAATTTGATTCCATTCGTTTATTTTGAATTCCAATTCCCATTGTAGTGCAGCGATTATTGCACTCTAATGGAACATTAGCGTTGGTGGAATCGCTTTAAAATAAATTAGTGATCTCACTCAATTTACACCATATTTCGGGTTAATGGTATGTGAGTTTGGGGGTCACTCACACATACCAGTTTGCACCAATGAACTTTTATACATTTTAATGTTAATCAATAAAGGTTATTTATTAATTTCACATTAGACCACATCTTTTCCCCTTTCCCATCCCTATTTCATTCTAGCTCCAACCGGTGGTGTACACCAATGTGGTCCCTTGACCCAATTTCCCAGTGAGACAGGTGATCTTCACCAGTTGCTATATACTACCGTGTCCTGCTTGGACACTTTCTGATCACCCCATCCACTTACTAATTTTATAGGACACCATGGCTCAGACGAGCATTATAGACCAACTCAAACAGAGACAGTTACGCCAAAAGGAGGATGTTGGTAGTGTTTTTTCAGACAGTCGAGCTCATACTCAGGAGACACAAGTAATGGAGCTACATATGGATGATCTCATCAAAAAATTTAAAAATCTACAGATAAGGCAGGTGCAGTCCACCTGGACCAAAATAACACTGGAACAATATCTTGAACAGGGCCTTATCTCAAGAGGTTTGCGTATTCCACTCTTTCCCTCTTATGAATTATCCAAAACAGGGCTCAAAGAGAAATGGGAATCAGCCCTGACAGCATGTTCCAATACACTTATGGGCATTCTTATAGAGGATGAAACTCACATTTTGAATCTGGTAGAGAAAGACCTTGAGGTGCTTACACCCAGTCTGGAGAAATACGAGGGCTCAATACCATTTGCAGAGGCTTTCAAAAAAACATTAGATTTTATAGATTCTGTTGAAGTCAAAATTAAGAACCGGAAAAGGAAGAAATTCTCACGAGACAAGGGAGACTTCTCTAGAGGAGACATTTATGACTGGGGTAAGAAAAGATCCCAGAGGTTACAAATTGGTAAACTAACCAATATACAAATTAATAAGGAGACACTGGATCCGCATGAGTTTTCAGACACAGGCACAGATGGGACAGATATATCGGACTCGGACACAGATCCACAGCCCAATCAGGGTAGACAACCCAGTAGGAATAGAAACCCCAATAGAAACACTCATACCGTCACTACTGAGGTGCCTTTTTTACGGGACAGAGGGAGGTGGGGCTTCAGGGGCTCACAACAATGGAGGAAGGAGTCTCAGAGACCCTACAAAAAGTGAGCTGCAGCAATGTGAATTCTAGTGAGGAATGCCTGAGAGTCATCAACCTCTCTAGTCATGTTCTCACGGGCCCTCAATTATCAGTCCTTAAGAAAGGTTTTAATTTTTGCCTTACCACTAAACTTAACAAATTTACCGTAATCAAGGATCTCCATCTCTTTGGGCGGAAACTGTTCTATCAAAAAATGTACAGCAGACAAACCAAAATCATTGATGGGGAACAGTCCAATACCGCCAACTTGGATTGCCTATCAGAAGTAGAAATTAATACACTGGGAGACCTAGAGGAACTGTTGTTGGAAAACCCTACCCAACAATGTGAGGATGACTCCAGTTCCCTTATTACTCCCCATAAGAGATCTAAAATCAAGTCCAAAACCCTGTCCATGCCCTCTTTGGAAGGTTGCCCGGCAATCAAAGTCTTTGTTGACTTAGTATCCCAGGACTTATTGTCACTATCCAAGCAATGGCCATCTCACAATCTTAGTCCAGATGAAGAACGGGCACTCCAGGATATGCGCAAATGGGATGACGTTGTCTTCAAAAATTCCGATAAAGGGGGCAATGTTGTCATTTGGTCGAAAGAAAAATATCTACTGGAAGCTAAAAGGCAACTTCTTGACAAAGCCTGTTATCGCCCACTTTGGGGTGACCCAACTGAACAATTCCTTAAAGAATACAACGACATGATTCAGGAAGGTTTTGAGGAAGGAGCCATAATTGTTAAAGAGAGGGACTTCATGAAGGTACAGTACCCCAGGATTGCAACACTCTACCTCCTTCCAAAGGTGCACAAAAATCCTCTTAATCCCCCAGGGAGGCCGATTGTCTCTGGTGTGGGTAATCTGACCGAAAAATGCAATCATTGGTTAGACGAAGAACTACGAGAACTGGTATACCAGTTACCTTCCCACACCAGGGATACCATGCAGGTGCTTAAAGACCTGAATGGTAGTTCCCTGGAGGTAGACGAATGGCTCACCACCTGCGATGTAGAGTCCCTCTATACGAGCATAGACCACAAGGTAGGCTGTGCAGCAGTAGAATTCTTCTTGGAAAGAAAGGAAGGTTACAATCCATCTCGGAAAAATTTTGTCTTACGTGCACTCAAATTTATCTTGAAACACAACTATTTCCTCTTTGATGGCAGATTTTATCTGCAATTACGAGGAACAGCCATGGGAGCAGCGGTGGCACCCACCTTTGCCAACCTATATCTGGGCTGGTGGGAAGAATGTCACGTTTTTTGTCCCGAGATGGAGAAATTCACGTCTAGGATTAATATCTGGCGCAGATTTTTAGATGACATACTGTTCATTTGGAATGGCTCTTCTGGAGAACTTGAAGAATTCATTGAAGTTTTGAACACCAATAACTTTAACCTCAAATTGACCTTAACATATGACCATCAGTCTATCCCTTTCCTGGATGTGAGGCTCTTTACCAACGAGCGCGGTTCCATTGAGACGGACCTCTATCGCAAGAAAACAGCCACTAATAGCCTTCTGGATGCAACAAGTGCTCATTCCGCTAATACTATTAAAGGCATCCCAAAGGGAGAATTCTTGAGGCTTAGACGAAATTGCTCCACCTTCCAGCTTTTTAAGACAAGGGCAGCAGAACTAAAGAACAGGCTATCATGCAGGAATTACAGTAAAAGGAACATCAAGAAAGCTTACAATTGGGCACTGAGGACCAATCGGGAAACTCTATTGACCCCCAAAACAAGGGTCAATACAGAACGATCCCAACCACGATTTGTCACTGATTATAATGACAGTTGGGATGAAATGACACTCATTCTAAACCGTCACTGGAACATTTTACTTAGTGACCCAGTACTCAATAGTCTACTCATACATTTGGGCATCAGAAGAGGCAACTTAGATCAGGCACTCTTGCAAAAGGAAAGCGAATGGATTTTTAATATGAAAACAGTAAGTCCTTTTGGACTTAATGAAAACTTTGGCTTTGGATGTTTTCTTTAAAACACCGGTTAAATGTCCACATTAATACATACCCTCTATATCATATTTACATCCCTTCATTAACATTTGTAAGTGTTTTTGTGTATTTATTACACATATAACAATTTTCAACTCCTTTGCTGTATTATTACTCCATCACTACAACTACGGGATTTACGTATCATTTATTTCATTTTATTTTATTTTATTTTGCTACTTCATATATATACATCTCTTTGTGCATATATAATTCTCTGTTTTTGGTCGTATCATGATGGTTTTTGGTGTCCTAGTGATGATATTTGCAATTACTAGCGATTTTCATTCTGAGAACTTCATTGAAATTATACCAATCGAGACCTAGGTCCCTGATTGGTTCCTGAGTCCGTCAATCAACATGGACCCTATTTATAGGGCGTTTTAATGGCGGCCTCCCACCCCTGGAAGAAGCCAGAATTCTGGCGAAACGCGCGTCGGGTGCTATATCCACTATTCATTGGTGCTTACAATTAATCAGAGCTGCTTCTGTTCAGCTCATAACAGACCACGCTATACAACACGGCTGACAGCTGACAACTGTCAGCTATTTCAGTGCGCTATATCAATTACAGCGTGTCTTGCTGCCTTACTCTGAAAAGCCGGGGCATATCTCTCCCACCTCCCGCTATCATATGGTCAGTCGACCAGTAACCCCTGTACGATCTTCCCGGTGTGAATCTTCACCCACGGGCTTAGACCTCAGGCGAGGTGTAGCGAGGCTGTGGGGTCTCGGCACCAGAGCTCTCATCATCCTACCCATTCACTCAGCCCTCATACTGAGTCAGTGGAGAGGACTTATTCAATAATCGCTCTGGCAACTGACACGATTTAGTGAGCGAATGTAGCTCACCGTTTCTGGGTTCTCCAGCGGTGGTGGCGCATATCACAATCGCTCTCTACATCGCTGCTCCCCAGGCAGACAGCGATGTGAAGGCGCACTCGATAATCAACTGCCTATAATAAACGTTGGAGTAACGTTAGATGTGCATGTGGTTCGATCACCACTGCTCATCTAGTTACTGCAGGGCTCACTCTGACTTTAATTAGCTGCTTGCTGGTCCAACAGCGCAGCAATAACAGTAAAAACTACGTTCCAGCACAGCCTATATTCTTAGCTGACATATTATTTGAACCGTTATTTGGACTTCACTTTATTCCATCTGGAGCCACAAAAACGGAAGGTTACAAACTCAATACATATAATAAAAATAACCATTAACGGTTCCTATTCATAGTTCAGCTAAGTGTGCACAACAATTAAACAATGGTGACAAACATTGTATCTAACACTAAGTGAAATCACTCAACCACTCAATCTTTGAGTGTTGATTGCTGTCTATCAATAACGCAGCAAAAACGCAGGGTGTGCATGTGGTTTACTTCATGCATACCCATTTAGTCAGTGTAGGGCTATTTTAGTCCACCTAGCTGCCTGTCAATACCACAGTGTAGCAATCATTATATGAGCCCACTTGTCCAGCACGGACCAGTTTAATCAGTTGACACTGTCAATTTGATTCCATTCGTTTATTTTGAATTCCAATTCCCATTGTAGTGCAGCGATTATTGCACTCTAATGGAACATTAGCGTTGGTGGAATCGCTTTAAAATAAATTAGTGATCTCACTCAATTTACACCATATTTCGGGTTAATGGTATGTGAGTTTGGGGGTCACTCACACATACCAGTTTGCACCAATGAACTTTTATACATTTTAATGTTAATCAATAAAGGTTATTTATTAATTTCACATTAGACCACATCTTTTCCCCTTTCCCATCCCTATTTCATTCTAGCTCCAACCGGTGGTGTACACCAATGTGGTCCCTTGACCCAATTTCCCAGTGAGACAGGTGATCTTCACCAGTTGAGATTTTGCATGGAGCCCCAGATCGATGTCGATTGACAGTCATTTTATATGTCTTCCATTTTCTTACTATTGCACCAACAGTTGTCTCCTTCTCACCCAGCGTCTTACTTATGGTTTTGTAGCCCATTCTAGCCTTGTGCAGGTCTATGATCTTGTCCCTGACATCCTTAGAAAGCTCTTTGGTCTTGCCCATGTTGTAGAGGTTAGAGTCAGACTGATTAATTGAGTCTGTGGACAGGAGTCTTTTATACAGGTGACCATGTAAGACAGCTGTCTTTAATGCAGGCACCAAGTTGATTTGGAGCGTGTAACTGGTCTGGAGGAGGCTGAACTCTTAATGGTTGGTAGGGGATCAAATACTTATTTCTCTGTGCAAAATGCAAATAAATATATATAATTTTGACTATGTGATTTTCTTTTTTTTTTTTATATAATCTATCTCTCACTGGTAAAATTAACCTAGCCTAAAAATTCTAGACTGTTCATATCTTTGACAGTGGGCAAACTTACAAAATCAGCAAGGGATCAAATACTTATTTCCTTCACTGTACAGGCAGGTGTGTGGCATCATATACAGGGAGGCTGTAAATAGTGTCTAGGTGAACATGTGACCTTCCTTTTGGGTGTTTTCAGGCGGTTAGGTCAAAAAAAGCCTGACCAATGAAATTCATCAGTTTTTTTAACGGCCATGAAAAACTGATGCAAAACGGACAGACGGACTGGAAATGGATGAAAATTTGGAGACACTGATGCAAAATGGCCATGAAATACTGACAGTTGATTAGTTTTTAATGGACATTTTTCCGCTGTCGTGTGAATATCGCCTTAGCTGTAGTTTTTAATGGTACCATTTTAGGGTGCATATGACTTTTTAATCACTTTTTTTTACCATCTACTTTTTTTTTTATTAGCTTATGGCCAAGTTGACACATTGTATCTTATTCTTTAGTTTATACTGGTATATTAGGCCTGTGGTAATCAATCATTGAGCGGACATACATAAATCTACTTTGTATCGTTGTACCACATGTTGTGTCGGGCTTTATCTTTAGTTTCCATGACAACGTGTTGGTATCTACAATAATCTAAGAGAAATGAAAAAGCAATGAAACAGAAACTAAGCTTTACGCACATCTTTATTTTTCATTTATGTAACACTTGTTTCCATGGTTACTTCTATAAACTCTTTTTCAAGAAACAAATGATTTGGTTACTAAGTGTAAATGTCTCAAACAGGTGAAGCGAATGTGGATCCTCATCACCTACATGTAAGTCATACAAAATAAATGTTAGGCCGCTTCCACATGGGCCTAATACGGGGGCTTTTTTTGCTTCCGAATTACAGTCGCAACACCCGGACCTCCCGCGGTTCATCAGAATGGGAGTGGGGCCCCATAGAAGCCTTTGGTGCTCTAACTCCCATTCTGATAAGTCGCAGTAGGTCCGGGTGTTGCGTTCATAATATTGGCGCAAAAAAGCACCCGTATTAAGGCCATTGTCAGCTCCAATAATATATGGATTTTAGAGCACTTGGTCCAGGAATTCATAGTAAACATGAACCTTTCTTGGGAGGATGTTGTCAAGGGCATAGTCACTATACAATTCTGCTCGCAACTTGGTGGAGATGGGTATCTTTCAGCAAAACCAATGTACCGCATGGTAGAGAACTTGCTTACTCTTCTATGTTTTCCAGACCTAATGACGATGATGATGATGATGATGATGATGATGATAATAAGACACAACAAGACACATCCTAGTTAGCAGTAAATTATCCAACTTCTTCAAAAGAACCAGACCTGAAGATTAGTTGAACTTCATTACATGGCTGCCAGCGTGCAGGGTCCGATTAAGGCTACCCACAGTATGCAGCAGTTCATTTATGATGGGACCCCCACAACTTACAACAATCAGTGGCGGATTATCATATGGGCGATTCGGGCGGCCGCCCGGGGCCCGAGGCTCCCAGGGGGCCCATGGCAGCCCGAACCGCACATCATTTTACAAACCTATTCAGCGCGCTAGCGCTGCTACAAGCCGAAGATGAGGAGGGGAGGAGCAGAGAATTGGCCGGGATCCAGGGGTAGGACACGCCTCCCTGACAAGTGCAGGCGCCGCCATTGAGTAACAGAACAGCGACGGACGGCTGTTCTGTAACTCCAAAGCTGCAAGAAGAGCCGGGCGGGCGGTCACCGGCGCTGAGGTTAGTTGGCTTATCCTCCTGCCCAACTGGTTCCCGACCGCTGGCTGTATTTTTACGGCCAGCGGTCAGGGACGGGTTCTTAAAACCCGAGCCATAGACTTTCTACGGCTCGGGTTTTAACTTGCTGCCTGCGCGATCGGGCAGCTGAATGTCGGGTGTCCGGCTGTCAGTGACTGCCGGGGACCCTGAGGAGAAGACAGAAGCAGCTATTCTGCTTCTGTCTTCTCCGATGTCTTACACAGCGTTCAATGAACGCTGTGTATAGGAATAGAGACAGCAGCAGCGGCGCTGTCTCTATTCCTCCCGGTGATCATGTGACTGGTCACATGATCGCCGGGTGCCGTTAGTGGCAGACTGTTGCTGGGTCTAACTAGACCCAGCACAGCCCTATTAGTGACAATCATCACTATGAGAGGGCTGATTTCCCCTGTAACTGGGGCTGCTGTGCAGCTCCAGTTACAGTGGAAAAACATGGTGTAAAAGAAAGAAAAAGTATATATAAAGTTCCCCAAAGGTCTTTTTTGACCTTTGAGGATCAGACCATAGTAATAAAAAAATAATAAAGTAAAGTGCAAAAAAAAAATAAATAATAAATACACATAAAATACCCACCCCAAAAAAAACGTTCCCCCCGCCAATCATTGTTGTAACGCTAGCGCTGACCCAATTACCCTAATATAGACATGTAATATATAAAAATTTCCAGTAGACAATGACGATCACAAATAAAAGGTCTATTTTAGGGTAAAACTATGTTATTACCCAAAAAAATAGCTGAAACGTAAAAAAGCTTATTTTTTTACTATTATTTTCAAACTTTATGAATAAAAATTCTAAAATAGCAAAAAAGGTGTGTATAAAAACGATAAAAAACTAAACCTGCATTGTCTACGGAAAAAACGTCGCAAAAATCACGTCGTTTTAATTTATTTTTTATAAAAATGTGTGTTTGGTGCAACTTTTTAATTACGTTTTATTAAAAAATATTTTCACTTTTTGAGATACAGCTGCTTTGTATCCTGTATCCGTCAGGTCAGCAGGACTGACGGGATCAGTGAAACGGGCCCTGCGCTAAATTATAATCTTAGATGTGATTGATTTGAGGTGGATCCTGCGTGTCACTGATCCTGTCAGTCCTGCTGACCTGACGGATACAGGATACAAAGCAGCTGTATCTCAAAAAGTGAAAATATTTTTTAATAAAATCAATCAATCACACACATACTATATATATATATATATATATATATATATATATATATATATATATATATATAATTATGATATAAAGTTTTTAAATGTGTACATAACCTTGTGGCACTATATACAAGGGGGGGCGCTGTGTGCCACTATATACAAGGGGGGGCGCTGTGTGCCACTATATACAAGGGGGAGCGCTGTGTGCCACTATATACAAGGGGGATATATACAAGGGGAGTGCTGTGTGCCACTATATACAAGGGGGAGCGCTGTGTGCCACTATATACAAGGGGAGTGCTGTGTGGCACTATATACAAGGGGGGGCGCTGTGTGGCACTATATACAAGGGGGGGCTGTGTAGTGCTATCCACAGTGGTATGTGTGTGGCGCTCTTTATAGGGGGGGGGGCTTTTTGGTGCTATTTACAAGAGGGGGAGGGCTGTGTGGCGCTCTCTACAGGGGGCTGTATGGCACTATCTATATGGGGCTGTGTGTAACGCTCTCTATGGGGGGGATGTGTGATATATAGAGGGGGCTGTGTATGGCGATATCTATGGGGGTGTGTAATATCTACAGGGGCTGTGTGTGGCACTATGTACAGGGGGCTGTGTGTATGTGGCGTTTTACAGTGTGTGGTATTATATTCAGGCACGCAGTGTTTGGTGCTATTATATTTAGGGGCACAGTATGTGGCACCATGATAACTTTATTTTCGTTTATAGGTGTGGAAATGTTGGAAAAGTGAGGAGACGTCTGAGTGGCAAATTCTGCAGAAATGAGTCATGGCCGGGAGAAGTCGTCATGAGCGCTGGACCGGATGGAGAAGAAAAGAGGAAGAAAACTACTAGAATCTGAGACGTCGTCACCTGTGAGTCACTAGATTTATAGAGAATCTGTCACCTCTCCTGACATGTTTATTATAGGAATCCTTGTATTTCACAAAAAGTCTTTCTGCAGTCCAGGACTGATAGACAATTCCCCTTGTCAGGAGGTTGTGTCCCTGCACAGTGTGATACTCTCAGTATGTATGGACACAGCCCTGTGACAAGGGAAATCGTAACACTGTTAATGCTTGCCCAAAAAGGTAGTGTTAAAAATAGTTACGGCGCAGCAGGGCGGCGGTGAGGAAGGGGGCCCAAGTTTGGGTAACAGCCCAGGGTCCATGGTCTACTTAATCCGCCACTGACAACAATATATCTAATGAACTGAACCTATTGTGGGTCTTGGTGTCACAGCTTTAATACAAATGTAAATCTGCTGTTGTATTACAGCCTTATAAAACAGGCCTTCTGTGTGTTATTCATTTTTTCCCCTGTACTCTAATTTACATTTACATTCTGGTTTATTTCTTGACCAATCTTTTAAAAAATAAAAAAACACACTAAAAAAAACTCTCATGGGTTTTTGATCCCTACCGTTTTGGAGACTGTATGGGACCAGAGCCGGCCTATGGGGTGTACGACCTGTGCGATCACACAGGGCACATCACTCCAGCAAAAGGAGGGGGCGCTGCGCTGGCTCTCCCCCTTGTATTCCTAAAGCACCCGGGCCTGCAGCTGCCTTTCAGCACGTGATATTACAATACAATGTATGTCAGACTCAGTGCAGCGCCGGGGCCGAAGCAAAGAAGGAGCGCCCAGAAGCTAAACATGGTGAGTGAAAACCAACCAGCCCTCAATCCCCAGACCTCCAGGCAACAAGGCATTGTTTACACTTCGTTGGGGAACTTGGGGGACATTATACTGTATGGGGGGGCACTGAATGGGACATTATTTTGTGGAGGAGGGCAACAAGGGGCATTATAATGTGTGGGGACACTAAAGGGGGCATTATACTGTGTGTTGGGCACTAAAGGGGGCAATATATTGTGTGGGTGGCACTAAAGCAGGCATTATACTGTGTGGGGCATTAAGGGGACATTATACTGTGTGTGTGTGTAGGGCATAAGGGGGCATTATATTTTGTGTAGGGCACTAAAACGGGCATTATACTGTGGGGGCATCTATGGGGCATTATAATGTGTGGGGTTACTAACGGAGGCATTATACTGTTTGTGGCTCACTAAAGGGGACATTACACTGTGGAGGGGGAAAATAAGGGGCATTATACTGTGTGGGAGCAGTAAAGGAGGCATTATACTGTGTGGGGGCATTATACTGTGCGGGGGCAGCTATGGGAGCATTATAATGTGTGGGGGAAGCTATGGGGTCATACTGTATGGGGCAGCTATGGGGGCATTATACTGTATGGGGGCACTAATGGGGCATTATACTGTGTGGGGGCACTAAAGGGGCATTATACTGTGTGGGGCAATTTACTGTGTGAGGGCACTAGAGGGGGCATTATACTGTGTGGGGTCACTAAAAAGGGCATTATACTGTGTGGGGGCACTAAAAAGGGCATTATACTGTGTGGGGGCACTAAAAAGGGCATTATACTGTGTGGGGGCATTATACTTTTTTATGGGGCATTTGTTTTATGATAGGGGTGCGCCGAAAGAAAATTTCGCACATGGTGCCATCTATCCTAAGGCCGGCCCTGAATAAGATAGCCCAACTGTAACATCGATGAGCATTTGACTATATATACACACACATTCAGATATATTCAGTATACACATAGACACACTTTCAAATACCTCAACCCCCTTACAAAATTAATATAACTTAATTAATATATATCAGAATCCTCATTATAACATATATATCTCATCTATGAATGGTAGGGGCTACAATTCATAGATGTGCACACGATAACGACAATTACAGCTGAAATTACGGAGCTGTTTTCAGGAGAAAACAGCTCCTGCATTTCAGATGTAATTGCTCATACTCGCGTTTTGCGGGGCGTCCATTACGGACATAATTTGGAGCTGTTCTTCATTGGAATCAATGAAAAACGGCTCCAATTTGCCGAGGCTGTTATTTTACGTGTCGTCTTTTGACAGCGACGCGTAAAATGACAGGTCGTCGGCACAGTACATCGGCAAACACATTCAAATGAATGGGCAGATGTTTGCCGACGTATTGGAGCCGTGTTTTCAGGCGTAATTCGAGGTGTAATACGCCACGTTTACGCCTGAAAATAGGTCGTGTGAACCCAGCCTTAGAGTCTCTTGACCTTATCACAGAGCCAGTTACAAACACACTTCTGCTACTCTCACACATATTATGCTGACCTGCAGCCTCCCCTCCTGGAGTCCTGGACGGCGTCTTCCTGCTGCGCGTGCACAGAGCTGGGTCCTGGATGAGTGAGCAGTCCCCAGCTCTCTAACCTCCTGGCGCTAAAAAGGAAATTGCTAATATACCTAAATAGAAACCCCGGGGCCCCCCCATCCTGAATCAGAAGAGGAGCGGGGACTGGAGCTGCAGCTCTTTTAGCTCCAATCATAATCCAGCCCTGCAAGTATGAAGAATATATTCAACCCTTATGGTATCATCTGTTTAATCTTAGTCTTCAAAGCATGCTTCAACCCTTAATAAAAAAAATACCTCCATACTGTACCTTCATAGGAAATAATATTGATAAGGAAGTGTTGCTGTATGTCCTATAAAAGCATGGGTGTATTTGTGAAGAACACATCAAAGACAGAACAGGTTGTCTCCTTCCGTAGCAAGGATGGAAACAACCAAACTAATGTACTGTCATAGCGTGCTGAAGGTCATCATAGTGACATTGTTTGTTTGGCTATAAAAACACATGTTTATTCAGCTTTGGATCAAGTTTGGTGAAGGCCCCTGAGCCAAAATATTTGAAGGGGTCCCTTCCCAGTAATATGATATGTGGCTAAATTAAGTTGGACATACACATTAGATAACAGGCAATCTAATGTGTATGAGAGCAGCCCTAATATTCCCAAAAGTCTACCATTGGAGCAGATGAGGAACGGGTATGTTGTATTTTGTATATTTTGTTGTCTGGCATCCACTTTTCCCCCTCTCCATATGGCAATAAATACAAATTGTCTTTGAGTTAGCAGTGCAGACAGATGGGGCATGCTCCAAATAAGGAGGGTTGAGATTGTTTTTTTTGGGAGAGTCCGGAAAGTTCCTAGACAAGTGCCTCTTTTGCCCAATTTATTATCCAGTTCTGTTACTGTCAACTTCAGTTATGATGGCCCCTCTTATCCATCTATGGACAGAATATAGATAAATTGTACACCATAAACGATGTCAAGTAGAGAAATTGATCTCCAGTCCCCTACTCCCCCCTATTACGAGAATCACTATCTTTCATAATTCATCATAAATCTTTTTCCCCGACAGTAATACGCAGCATAGATACAGAGGCACCAAAGCAATATTCTTGGCATATAATAGAAATGTCCTAAAAAATATCTAAACTGAACAGAACTAGACTGCACTAATAATTCCCAATATTGCATTACACTAAACCTACTGATTTCTCTTAGTGAATCCTTAAGTGGGTCTTTTGATGATGACAAGTGAGCGATACCCTCTATATGTAATAAGTGACGTATGTGGTTTTCTGCATAAGCCTGAGATAAATGGGAACTTCCCAACTTCACCAAAACTAGTTAATGACATATTTGTGCCATGTGCATCCAATGGTTAATGTATGATTCAAATGAATACATTGATTTGGGAAAAACCTAAATGTCAAACCCCTAAGCCTTATCCTTGTCAGACAGTGAGTGTTGTTTATGAGTTTCCCCTGATCTGAGGCACAAATGCTCATTTTATTATATGTCTACTATAAAAATTAAGATAACACTGGTGTGGTGGGAATTACCTTCGTTCATTAAATGAGTTTATTTATGCGCACATAGTTTTGCTCCCAGTTCTTCCCCATTTTCATTAATGATCGACAACACTTTTGTGTTTATGTAAAGGTTGCAAAATTCTTTGAGCATTTAAGATAGACACGTCTTAAAAATATAGAAAATCTATTTACACAAGAATACAAACCGTTTTACAAGTGTGACCATAACCCTATTCCTAATTCCCTCTAATAGAGTAACAAAAAGTAGATGCATCCAAAGCCAAAGTATGCGCGGTGCAGGTCCAAAAAGGGCTCATCCAACTGACCCCTATTTAGTGACAGCAATAAAGAATGTTCACTTTTCTATATTAAAGGGGTTTTCCCATCTTGGACAATTATGGCACATCCACAGGATATGCCATAAAAGTCCGAAAGATGCGGGTCCCACCTCTGGGACCTGCACCTATCTCTAGAACGGGGCCCCCTAAACCCTGTTCTAGCTTACTCGGCTCCGCTGCCTCTCGGACACTTCCTAATTAGGTGGTTGGGAGTTACAGAAACAGCCGAGTGCTTACTGAGCTACGCTGTTTCCGTGAAAACCATAGAAGTGAATAGGAGTTACTGAAACAGCGTAGCACAGTGAGCTACGCTGTTTCGGGAACTTGGTAGCTACAGAAACAGCGTAGCTCGCCGTGCTACGCTGTTTCCGTAACTCCAATTCACTTCTATGGGATGGGAAAACCCCTTTTAGGACATGAGTGTAATTAAAAAAAATCTTTATTGATAATTCCCTCCTATGAGACCATATAAAATGTAAGACCGCAGCAGAAAAAGTACTGGAGGGGGTGTATATCTCCCTCAGTTTGTTGACATGGGTGAGAAAAAAGACATCAGGAAAGCTTGGTTTCCTCAGCAAACCTAGATTGGTGAGGATTTTGTAAAATGTGGTTCTGGGACAGGATTTCTATGGAATGGCAGATAGCAATGGTAGCGGGACCTGTCATTCCCTTTCTTACTTCAGTACTATCGCTGCCCCTAGCCCAGATAGCTCAGGTGAAGCTACTGGACTCGTGACTGAGCTATAAAACTCTGCAGTTAGTGCAGAGAGGGTCAGAGCCCGGGAACCCACATAAGGATAGTGTCTAAAACCTGATCCAAGGAACACTGGACTTATGATTTATAATATATTATAGGTTAGGAAACCTGCTGTTTATTTCGTGTCCAGATGGTTCAGGTGTTTGTTTTATTTGTTTGCTTCAAGTCTTGTATGCTGGATAAGCACTTTTCTATTTTTTGGACTGCAATAAAGCCAAGCGAGGACTTTAAACTATATGTACATTTTCGTTGCCAACCGCAGCCCCTCCACACATACAGATCCCGGCAATATGTAAGAAGCAACAGAATAGAATTACCGGCCGACAAAGCGGTCATAGATTTCCGAAGAAAATAGTGAAAGCAACTAAAATGATAAATAAATAAATAAATAAAAGGCCTGTGAACTTAAAAAAAAAAATTTAACCTTTCTCCCAACCCACCAACGTTGCCAGGTACCATCCTCTGTGACATGGACGCATTTTACATAAAATTATGCATCTATATCACAGAATATATGTTATATAAAATCCACACAAATGATTATCTGTCACTTGTTTTTGTCCCTCTAGCCTCATGTGTTTTGCACCTGTTTACAGATGCCACATACGACTCAATGGAAGGTGGCGTTATGGAAAAAAAAAATGGAGAGTTGTGATCCTGGGCATTGTAGGGCAATGTTAGGCAAAGTACACATATTTTTTTATCCTTAAAAACGGAAGAGGGTTGGATTATTTTGTTGAATGAATTTGTCTGGTTCAACTAATACCAATTACATTAAAAAACAAAGCAAAAAAAAAAAAAACACCAGAAATTTGAATTTTTCCCCTATATAATAATTAAGAAAGGAAAATGTACTGGTTGTATTTTGATATTATATTAGAACACAACCAGTCCCCTGATTCCCTAAAAAAGTAAAAAAAAATATATTACGCCAAAGTATAAAATAGAATGTACGGTGAAATTTTGCTATGGACTTTCAGGCATTTTAGGCTTTGGTTTTGAAAGGGATGATGAATAGTTAGTTGCCTGTTGCAGGAGACTCCTGAACAATCTGGGAGGGTAGGCAAGTAATGCTTTATATCATGCAGGTCCTGTAACAGGTACTTCACTCAGGCTGCAACAGGATTGGCTAATGCAGTATGATTGACTAGGGAAAGGTGGTGGGGCATGACCAAGTTTGTCTGGAGAAGAGTTGTGGAAGCTATCTAGTCATGGACGAGACAAATAGAGGTCCACCTTCTCAACAATTTTGTTTATCTTTCCAATGCATCTCAAATGAAAAATGAAGCAACTTTGCAAATATTATCAAATGAAAATCTCCTATTGTATTGCATCTACCGCTCCTATTGACACCTCTGTTTACATGGTAACAGACTACAGACACTCTGTGTAGTCTGACCCTGCAGTCATATTGTTATTCATTTGTCCTCTACTTATTGCTAACCTATAAAATGTAAATTAGTAAAAAGTAGGGGACAGAAGGGAGTATGACTACAGAATCAGACTACACAGGGTTTGATGGCAGTTTGTTACCTTGGAGACACATAAGGCTAAATTGGAGCCTTGCACATAAAACGGTAGGAGGTTTTTACAATATAGCTTCATTTTTCATTTTAGATGCAGTGGAACTATACATGGATGTATAAAGATGTATATAGATTTTAAAATATTGCATTTGCACTTGTTTCTTTAGGCATCAGTATTATTACAATTTATAACCCCCATGAATTGTGCATTAATCTGTATTACTGATGTTATATTACAGTCTTGAGAGTTCTTCTGCTTTTTGTCTACCTTCTTAACACAATTTTTTACTCTTAGATAGATGTTTTCATTTATATTATATATTTTCTTTTATTATTATTGTTCAATTCAGAAAATAAAAATTGAATTTATCATATCAGAATTTTACAAAAACGATATGGAATAAATTGGGAAAGCACAGGCACCGGTAATTTTTTAACATCATCCCATGCAGGTACTTTTCTTTATATTTCACTTACCATACACAACGAAAGTCCATGCTGTTGTATAGATTGTTTTGGTAAATGCTTTTAATATTTAATTTTTCTGACTTTTCCGAGAAGAATGGGCGGGGAATATAAAAAAAATTATGACTCAGATTTACTCATCTATAAAAGGCTCTTTGGCTCTTTACTAGCTGAACAGCAGGATGTAGATCGAAAGTCTATAGAACAAGTCTTAGATGTAAACTAACCACAAAGACATGGTATAACAGTACCAGGCAGGCGGGAGTAAAGGAGGTATGTGGTCACCGTATACTAACACAAATTGATGCTGCATCTGAGGACGTCTTGGTAAGTATTGAGGAACTAAATGCTTCAGGAAATGAGGTCTGTTGTCTGAAAAGAGGTTAGACTATTCTTATTTATGAAGATAACCCACTTTACTATCTTCACAGGCGGCTTCTTGCCGTCGAGCCATTTCGGACCTTATTTTTGTTAAAACTAAATGGTTCTCAAGAACTTATTTTAACGTACCATGGAATTGGGAAAACTGTTTAGAGAGTTTATTGATACTTGCACATTCTTTGGGTTGTGTAAAATTCTACACTACATTAAATTGCCATATTAGTAAGCCTATATAGTCAGGTTAATATTGTATCTATCTACTTACCATGTGTTAAGGGAATGTTGCTCGTCATCTGAAACCATTGGACATAGTTCTTGGGGTTTTGATTTACTAGAGTTCTGCATCTTTAGGAGTGTAGTATAGTGAAGGGGCATCAAGATTTAACATGCCACAGTCCTAAAACTTTAGGTGCTAATATGAGATGGAACCCCAAACCTAATGAAGATTTCCACTCAAAATGTAAAATTGGCAATGCAGTATTTGGCTGGAAATCTTCTTCAAAGTTACCATTTTTTCTGGGATCCTAGATGTATATGAGCATTAAATGTTGACATGTTAAAGTGTTGGTAACCCAAGAGCTAAAGAACCATCATAACTTGGTCTATGTGTCCTGTAATTCTGGAGGTGTGACATGGTTCTATAACTACTGATGTTCGTGTTTTATAGCGTTCTTCTGAAACCTAAGACTAAGTGGACCAAGTGTGACAGGTTTCTAGATCTAGACTAAGTGTGACATGTTTGTAGATCTGGTCTAAGTGTGACATGTTTGTGGATCTAGACTAAGTGTGGCATGTTTGTAGATCTAGACTAAGTGGGACATGTTTCTAGATCTGGTCTAAGTGTGACATGTTTGTAGATCTAGACTAAGTGTGACATGTTTCTAGATCTAGACTAAGTGTGACATGTTTGCAGATCTAGACTAAGTGTGACATGTTTTTAGATCTAGATTTTGTAGCTCTGGGACCACATGTGATGGAGGACGACCATTATTTGACCCAAACTTTGAGCTATATTTCTGAAGTGCCATCAGTCTGTATATATACTTCTAGATCTAGTACATTCTGTAGCTCTGGTATCGAATGTCTTAGAGAGTTATCACGAAGTTCTGGAATCTTTTTACAAAATTAATGTATTGCAGTTTTATGCAACACGTAAATGGCAAAAGGCAAAAAAAGAATTAGGGGGAACAAAAATTAGAAGTGTTGCTCATATCATATTTTTAGTTCCTATTACACATATATTAAGGGTGCTGCCATTTTGAATATATTAAGCCTGGGTAGGCTGGGGACAACCAGTAGCAGTTTCCTCTCTAGTGCATTCCCATTCACTATAGACAGGGAAATAACGTACAATTCATCATTTCGTACCACGAACATTGCACATCTGGCTGCTGGGATAAAATATTGCATCCATAAGACTTGTTATGACTTTATTACACTAGGGATGTCTGATAGATATCATCAAAGCATATGTCTGAAAAGCCAGAGCAAAGTGATTTTATAGTCCTACAAATGGCTTTTCTGTTAGGTGGCAGGCGATATGACACCATTAACAGGACACAACACATGCACTGAGGCGGGCAGCCATACAAATATGTCTCCTGTTCGACCTTGGAGTGTTTATTAATGCTGATAGGTGATAATGAGAGTTGTAATGTGTGAACATCTGGGCATACAATTGATAAGGGCAGATCTTAATTCAGTAAGGTTGTGTAAGTAGCGGCCATGCTTCTCCTCTCATATCATTAATAGGCCTGTACTATATGGAGACTTCAGTGGTCTGTATGTATTACGGGTCTGCAGTGTTGTTGGTGACCCTGGCACTGGGCGACCCTGCTATTAATTTTGTTTGTTACCACCTAAAAGGTTTTTGTCATGTAGTAGTGGTGCACTATATGCGTTAAAGATACAGGATCATTAATAGAGCAAAGGAACCAAAATGGGGGCTCTGGTGATGTTGGTTCGGTGCATCACAGAACTCCATCGGAGGACAGGAGCATCCAGTGGTCACCACCTCACATCATGAACTTCTTGCTGTTTTCCCCTTCATTCCTTCTGCTGCTGTGACTGTGGAGAGGGGGACTGCAGAGCAAGGTTTACATTGCCCATAGTACCCGATTAATTTGGATTGCTTGTAAGCTACATAAGCTGTGTCTATGGTACAAATAAATTTAGGGCTAGTTCACACAGAGTATTTTGGTGCTGTTTTTGACGCGCCAAAAAAATGCCCTAAATCGCCTCCCATTGATTTCAATGGGAGGCGGACGCATTTTTTTCCCGCAAGCGGAAAAACAAGCGTCATGCCCTTTCTTCGGGCGTTTCCATCTCTGACCTCCCATTAACATGAATGGGAGGCAGAGATAGCGTTTTTCACGGGGGGTTTTGCCAGCGGCGCTCATAGGCCGTGGGCGGAAAACACAGCGAAGAACATGGCAACTTATTTGCGGGCAGATTTTTCTGCCTGCAAAAAAAAACTCTGTGTGAACAGGGCCTAAAGGCTATGTTCACTTTTGCAACCAATTTTTTTTGGTTATTTTCAATGCATTTAAATAAAATAAAGTAGCTTTGCAAACTGTCTTGATTTAAAAATCTGCTACCGTTTTGTGTCTAAAGCTCCGATGCAGACGTGTGTGTCTCCTAAGTTACAAACTATTAGCAAAGCCTGTGTGTAGTCTGATCCTGCAGTCATGTGTTGCTACCGCTTTACCCCCAATACGGTAGGAGGCAGATAGGATCAGACTACATGCTGGTTTTGTTTGTAGTCTGTAACCATGAAGACACATAAGTCTGCATTGGAGCTGTAAATGCAAAATGGTAGGAGACTTTTAATCAGGTCCTTATGTAAATTTTCTTCCTTTTTTTTTATTGAATGCATTGGAGCAATAAAACTAAATTTGTTGTAAAGATGCATTTAATGCTCAGGATAATTGCACGATGCCGTGTGTGTGTGTGTGTGTGTGTGTGTGTGTGTGTGTGTGTGTGTGTGTGTGTGTGTGTGTGTGTGTGTGTGTGTGTGTGTGTGTGTGTATATAAGCTAAAAGCATTACACTGCACAGTAGAGAAGTAGAAGACATTCCGCATTGTATTCTACAGAGAAAAGATGTGTGCCGTGTACTTATTATCTAACCGAAAGTAAACTGCTACCAGGTCTTTGTATTCCCTCCGGTGAAAGACCCCCCCAATCTATCCATCATAGTGGATCATGTCCCTGTAGCAGGCGTGTGTGATTCTGTTACAATGCCACTATGTATACTGTGTAGATGGCCGTTCTGTGTTCATTATTATCAGAAGACTTTACACATTATTACAGGTCCACTGAACCTACAACACAGGCGTCCTCACTGTATATACTTACTAACACACGCATGGGGGGTCCCGGCTATTTCAGGCAGGGACAACTAAGTGCATTCTAGTGATCATTTAGGTCTCAAAAATTAGGATTAGATAGATAGATAGATAGATAGATAGATAGATAGATAGATAGATAGATAGATAGATAGATAGATAGATAGATAGATAGATAGATAGATAGATAGATAGATAGAATCACAAATATGACACATTATCCTAATAGCTTGAAGCACCAAGTTATACAATGCTGTATCTGTCCGGCTGGCGTCTATCACAGGACATGCTGGGAGTTGTAGTTCCACACCAGCTGGGAAGCCGCAGTCACTGACACAATACATGTTGACATGTATCTGCTCTATTAACAGGATGCTTAAAACTAGTTGTGATTTTAAAATTGTGACCTATGTGGTCGCAGTGGAGTTTCCAAAGTGTCATCTATACGAAAGGGATTCTTATCATTCCTCTAAATGATGTTCTGTTACATTTCAGGGGCAAAAATATCTGTATGAGCAATTTGCTTAAAATCCCCTGGGCTGTGATTTGCATAGACAGATAGGTGTAGTGTGGGAGTGGGAGTATTGAGTGCTTTTCCCCCTTACCTGGTGATACAGATGGCCTTTCTGCTTCCCAACAGCAGCCCCTGACGTAATGGAAGTGAGCGAAACGACGGCGTCAGTGGCAATTATAAAGTTCAGAGGCGCAGAGGAAGTCTATGTCACACTAACCACTTCCTATACACATCACGCCTATGATATTCACACTACCTGCTGTCTATTAACATGAGTTTTATTCATTATTCATACTGATGTAGCAGAGTTGATTTTTTTCTATATTGTAAAACGGAGTTTGTCATTAGGAATGATGCACTGTGATATGATTGGTTGCCATGTGCAACTGCTCCATTTTTCCAATGCACTAATTTTTATTAAAGGGGTTTTCCAGTCCCTAAAAATTGATGGCCTATACTCAGAATTGGCCATCAATAGCTGATCGCTCGCCGTCCGACTGCCGGGATCCCGCTGAACAGCTGTTTTGAAGGGGCCGCAGCGCTTGTAGGAGCGGTGCTTCCCCTTTATTCCAGTCACAGCTCATATTGTGAATCGCTGACACAGCAATAGCGGCAATTCACAGTGTTACAGCCTTCTCCTATTCACTTCAATGGGGGAGGGCTGCAATACTGTGAACTGCCGCTGCTGCTGTGTCGGCGCTTCACAATACAAGGAGCGACCGGAATGAAGGGGAAGCAGCTCTTATACAAGCGCTGCGGCCCCTTCAAAACAGCTGATCAGTGGGGGTCCCGGCAGTCGGACCCCGATTGATCAGCTATTGATGGCATATCCTGAGGACAGGTCATCAATTTTTAGGGACTGGAAAACCCCTATAAGGCTCTGTTCACACTGGCGTCATGGTTTGCGTCTACAGAATCCATGATCGATATGACGTATACGCTATGGTCCATCATGATCAATCATGATCTGTTTTTTGTACTTCCATTGACTTTTATATTGGATCCCTAAGGTTTTCCTCAGCTGGCATTTTCACACATGTGTCATGTGTGTACTTTTAGAAAGTATATGGGTATTAGGGCCGGTTCACATCAGCATTCGCTTTCCGTTCAGGGGTTCCATCGGGTGAAGCCCTCAACGGAAAGTCAAACGGAAACCTTAGCTTCCGTTTGGATCACCATTGATATCAATGTTTAAAAAGTCCACCGTCCAGCAGCACCAGCCTGAAAATATGGATGAGTGCACGCCCTGGGAACCCGATCACGGTTCCAAATCCTCCAATATGTGTCCAAAGATAGGCAGCACTCCATTTTCATTTGCATACAGTATATTAAAAGTATGAAAATTGTCCAGAAACCCCTGGCAGTAAAAGGGTTACAGGACCACTCCAGGCAAAACATATACACTGGGAGAGATTTACAAGCTAATTTGCCAGAATGCACAAAATTATAACGTAAATGCCTTTGCGCCAGATTTATTATGACTTTTCACGCTTCAGTTCTAAAAAGTGTCTAGGAAGGGGGGATGTGGCATAGTAAAAAAAGGGGCGTGGTTTAAATGTACCAAAATTGTGGCGGCAAACTAAAGCCAGCCAAGAGAAGGAAGGGAAAAGCGTCTAACGATTAGTAAGATGCGCCAAATTTAACATACAGCGTGCGCCCCTGTGATCAACTTGGCGCATCTTCTGCTTGTCTGGTCTAGTTTTAAGCCTAAATTTAAGACAGTAATAATAAATCTGCCCCAATGCTTTCTCCGTAACTGGCTGGAGGGAGGTTTAGGGGCTTCCAGGTACTTGGAACCCCCACCCTATGTGTGCCCTAAGAGTATTCTATCTGCCTTCCACCAGTGATGGTCCCTCAGCCGAACAAATGAATGATATGATCATCTGTCTGTATCTATTTCATGCATGTGGGTCAGGAAAGGGACCATGAGTCTACACTATCTCATTCAGGACGCAGGGGGCCTCTTTTAAGTTCGCCCTGGCGTGCCTAGCCTTAAAAAAATGTGCCAAGCCCTGGCACCATGATACCACTGGCAGCATCCTATACTATGAATATATCTCTTAAATAGATATTTGTATAGAATATCAGTCGTCATACACATTACAAATAACTTTTCATCCAGGTTCAATGCCGGTCAATAGGCCTGGCGGGAGCGAAAGAAAACAAGATGCAGTAAAAGGCCATAAAAGGTGCGAGGGAACAAGTCGATAAGATTTACATTTGTAAAGCAATAGCTTTGTAACTACCCGGGAGAGTCGGGCCGCGGAGGGCTGCCCACCGCCAGCGCTCACCACTCGCCTCATATCCATAAAGCCTTCTTACTCTTAAACCTAATACATCAATAACAAGTTGTTGATAGTCGGGCCGTGGATCTCAGGGAAGCAGCTGGAGTTTTCTATAAAAGTTTTACAGTACTATTTATAAAAATACAGTAAATCTTCTACAGCTTTTTTCTATTTCGCGCCGGTTCTGCATTTCCTACATTTTCTCTATTCTGAAAACTCTGCTTTTATTTCATTGATCTAACATCCCTGCATGTGAGGACACATTTGCCTTTATCAGGGTTTTCCTTTCAGCCTCCCGTTCAATAAAAGGGAAGATTTTCATTTCTGCAGGAAAATAAATTAAAATGTGTTTGCTATTTACCTTGAGAGGAATGAGAGCCGAGGCGTAGATGGAGCTCCAGGCCCCCGATGTACATTACTAGTGTCTTTACCCCACACAACAGTCACATGTGATGTGATCAAGCTGCATAGCATCTATACATAGATAAGTACAGATGTAGCAGAGCTACAGTTTTTTGTGAGATAACTTAGCTTCTTAGCTCTGCTTCATTAGGGCACAGTGATTATCGGTTGCTGCATGTAAGTTACAGTGCCTACCAGGAGTTTTCAATCCATCTACAATCTCATTAGAAACTCAGACTGTTTCTCTGTTCCTCCCCTGTGCTTTTCACTGCAGCTCTGCTTGTTCTGATCGGCTCCTGTATACAAGCACAAGCTCATCAGGAAGTCACTGAATGGAGAGCTGATTTCCATTACAGCAAGTATAGAATAATTATAAACTACAAGCAACTTAATCACCAATGGCAGTGAGAAATATTTCAATAAAGGGGGGCTGGATATCGGTTTCATATCCATTTCATATCCACTTATTGCCATTAGGGTACCCCAACAAAAAGCTTATCATGGGATGTTCTTCTGCTGGCACCCCCAGCAATCAACTGTAATATGTGAAGTAAACTGACAGCAAGTGTTCACTTCCCCTGCAGCGCCACCGCAGGCTAAATGAAGCATTACACAGTTCCCACTGAAATGAATGAACTGTCCGTATAATGCACGAATAGACTGGGTCCTCCAGAGTGGGGGACTTTATAATTGATGAGGATTCTTAACAGGGGACTCCCCAGTATTAACTCAGCATTCCATAGCACAGAATGCAGAGCCAGAACCATGCAGGGTGCTTGTAAGGAGAAGAACAAGCAAAATTAAATTGCAGACACAACTTAACGTTACTGTACATATCAAGCACACATCACTCCACAGACAGACACTAATTCTTGAACGTTACATCAGAAACACCATATATGCAGTTCTCAGGTGGAGTACAGGGCTTAGCAGCTATGGTCACTTATGAGGCACAGGACAGCTCATGGTACTTCCTTGGCTGAGTCTCTGGTGACTACTTCCCTTCTGGCAGGTACCCACTTCTCCACTTGCCACTGTACAGGAGTACTCTCACTCTCTCCCCCTGCAGGGTGGTCTGCAACCACTCACCACAGACACGGGGCTCAACACCATGAGGACTCAAGTCGCTACAGCAGTCAGCTTAGATCAACTTCTGAGTGCATACCAGCCTGGGAATCTGCCATTGCGGGTTAGAAAGGTATCTGTTGTCTCTGGTCCACTGCTGACTCAGGCACCACTCTACAGATGTGTCCATTCTTACCTTTCCTCTTATCTCAACATATCCTGAGATGTGTGGAGCGAGATGACTAGCTCTGAAAAAAACATGGTTTTGAAATACTCGGTCAGAAGATGTCTATGCTATATGTGTCGATGTGTGGCCACCCAGTGGTTGTGATGTGAGTTGCGGCCTGTCAATGGTTTTGCTAGCATGTCGCGATATTGTATTGAATTCGTTTCATGAGAAATTGGAGTCCTTAACCAAATTCAAGCAAAGGTAAGGGTGGATACATCTGTATATAACAGGCTGCACTTCCTCTAATCTAGAGGCAAAAGATAGGGAGACTCCCTCTACCACTAGTCTCTCCAAGGCCTTACATACTCAGGTCTGCTCCTACGGCCACAGTTTCCCCCAGCAGCGGAAATGCACACCACACACAGCGCTACTGCACCACACTCTGGCCCCTGGTCTCCCTGGGCCTCGGCTTTTATAGGAGGAAGGCTCCCTCTTCTCCTGCACACTCTCTTTCCAGCAGCCTCTGATGTTGCTGGCTGCTTCCTCTGCTCCCTTGTCTCTGGAGAAGGCTCCCTTTCTGGTGCAGCACCTTCTGCAGCAGGTCTGGCGGCCTGCACCCCCAGCAGGGGGAGGAAAGCTTCTCATGGGCTTGTGCCCAGCTCCCTAAAGCCACACACCACACACACGATACACACGGTACAAACGCACAGACCAACAAGGGGGAACTGAACAGGTACATGAGGGAGGAAAGGGGAAACACCTCTGCTGAAAAGAGTAGCTTTGACCCCCTTTACAGGCTGCAGTCAGAACTTTGCACCTGCCACCTGAGAGCTAACAGAAAACCAGCAAAATTCTAAAATTAATAAGCAAAGTATCTCAACATTACATGTAGATTTATGCTGTAAGTGTAATCTATCTATGGACTACAATGTAAGTGAGTTCTGTTAGCGGGAGCATCACACTGACATCTCGGCTAGCTTCCCAGCTCCTATAGAAGGGCAGCCTCTGACAGGGCTCCGGCAAAGGTCAGAAAGGCTGCAATTGTTGTATAATGTACTGACTTGTCTTATTGTCAGCTCTCCACCCAGTCTCCTAGTATCAGCGCTAAGCAGAGTCATCATGCGACATAACACAAAAAGACAAATTCCTAACTAGGGGCGGTGAATCTGCTGACACTCATCCCCCTCGTGACATTTTTTTGTTCCCCGCAATTTCTCTAGAAGGAAATATCCTTTTCCAAAGTTCACTAAGGCTAGCACTATCAGCTGCAATAATTACTCTGGCGGTGAAGCTCAGCCTCTTAATAACGCCCATGTTTTCTTCCCCCCCTTTATAATAATCATCTGCGTTCTCTTTTTTATGTCATCTAGCAGAAGAAGCTGCTTTATATTCTACAAGTATGCCTGAATAGTGGCGGAGAGGCAAATTAATGCCAATAGGTCTTAAGGCAGACAATTTACTTAGAATAAAATATACTGTATCACTGTAGCTGGTATGCTTATTTTATTTGCGGTAAAGTGTGTATACAGCGGTAATGAGCCCTGTGTCCCATGTAGCATTATGATGGGTGCTCACTGCTTATACTTTTATTGATTTTATTCATTTTGGCTCTCAGTCATGACAATAGCAATGGATGGTTCGATGATCGATGATAGATAGATAGATAGATAGATAGATAGATAGATAGATAGATAGATAGATAGATAGATAGATAGATAGATAGATAGATAGATATGTGATAGACAGATACGAGATACGCTTGTACCTTCAGCGCCAACAAAACCACAGGAATAATATATTATTCTTTATATATATATATATATATATATATATATTTTAAAAAAATGCCCACACGCCACTGAAAAGCTGCAAACATGCCACACTAATGCCATCCACACACTGGACACACTAGATAGGTAATAGGATGTATTTACATAGTGACTCAACTTTTTATGTAGATTAATTCTATGTATAAATTGTAGAGCGGTGTTGTAAGGTAGACATATATTTAAAGTCACAGCCATGGCAGGTTCTAATGCTGGGACTTTGTCTCACTTCACAGACTGGAACCAACCCTCCGATCCTGCAAGGATAGACCTGGTAAGTTTGTATGTTCTTGCCGTATTTGCGTCGGTTTCATCCAACACTCGAAAAACAGACTGATAGCATTGGCGAATCATAATAGGGGCGCTTTGTGCCAAAACACATTGCCTGGAGGCAGCCACAACAGAGAAATGGCTACAGAAGCGAGGGGCAAAGATTTCTCATCAGTAAACTCTGCAGTCATAATGGTAAGTCGCCATAGCAGTCTGTGTCAGATGGAGAAGAAAGGAAAAAATAACGACTCCCATCAGAGAAGATATCACTTGTGGGTCACTGGATTTATAGTGAATCTGTCCCCTCTCCTGACATGTCCTTTGTAGGAAATACTTGTATTCCACATAAAGTCTTTGTGTAGTCCAGGACTAATAGACAAATGTGTGTTACCATTCCCATTGTCAAGAGGAAGTGTCCCTGAACAGTGTGCTACAGTCAGCGATGGTTGGAGGCTGTCAGTATGTGGGGACACAGCCCTTTGACAAGGGGAATCGTAACACCCATTTGTCAATGCGCACACAGAAAAGTGGTGTTCACTATAGACACGGCAGAGCGGCGGTGGGAAAGGCGGGGGCCAAGTTTGGTGAACTGCCCAGGGCCTGTGGTCAACTTAATCCAACACTGACTGATAGGTGATTAGACTTCCTATAAAAATACCCCTAGTGTATGTGAGATGGGGAAATTAGATTGTAAGACTCATTTGGGACAGGGAGTGATGTGAAAGGTGACAATCTCTACAGCACTGCAGAAATTTCAACACTATATAAGTAACAGGAAATAAATAAGTATATCTGATTTTTCCAAGTTAGGTATCATACATTCAATCGACTTCATCCAAATTCCTCAAAAGAAATACAGAAAGCGAAAAGAAGAAAATAACTGAGAAAAATTGAATTTGCTGTTCCACAATAACCAACAACAAAAACAAAGCGCAAGGCGTATAAACAGCGTATACTGATTTCCGCTTCATCGCCTCCCATGATGATGTATTATATATTTACACATCCCACCAAAGAAATGTGCTTCTCCTATCTGTTCTTTGTGCAGAAAAGCAAAACCAATTAGTTTGGAGTGCATAACACTATATGGGAAGCGATGGCGTTTACAAAACTGTTACCACCCCAATGATAGCAATTGTTAAAGGGACTTGGGCAAAAAAAAAATCATTTCTCAAGGGTCATTCTCGATGTGTTTGCATTGAAATTGGAGAAAAAGCAATTGCGTAGCTTCAAGTAAACACTGCGGGTGAGTTGTGTGGAAGTCCTTGCTGTCATTTCGTCCCCTCCATCCCCCCCCCCTATGATTTACAGGACCCGTTTACCATGACGGTACTTACGACTTATAATTTTTTTTCATGCTACGTTTCCTTTTAGGACTCTAATTAACTTTTTGCCCCCGTGCAGCTTGTTAATGACTGTTTCATTCGCTATAGGCACTTTTTAAAGTATCTTTTTAGAGTATTGCGCCACGGTGTAATAACAATAACAATTCTAAATGAGCCATTAAAATAAATCATATAGATTCGGGTGCATCAAAAAAATAAATAAGAAAGAAAAATATAGCACTCGCCGGATGTTTAAGATACAACCACGGCGCACTAACTCATCCCAACGAAATGACTCTGCTCCACCGAGACTGCAGAATATTTACCTTCCTCAAAAACTGCGCCGCTGGGCAATAAAGCCTCGGGACGACTTGGCATAAGAGAGTTGATTGCATTGCTTTACACAAGGGCATCACAAATCATATCAATGTGCGATTACAGAATCACTGCACCCGGCCACAAAGTAGCGGCATAGGTTTAAAGTTCTTCCTTCTTATTTATGCCGGTTATTAAATAGACCATGCTCATTACTGTGAACGGCCTTCAGGCTCTGATCAGAGGAGGCTTCTTATCTGTACCTATATGGAGTAGGGATAAGCTAAACGTGTCAGTGGTCATTTGTAACCAGAAGCCGGAAGGTGGAAATTGTGGCGGTAACTCTGACAAGTGCTATTCTATTATCGAAACATAGAAGTTCATGTCAGAGGGGAAAAAAGCGTTAGTACTGGCAATTGTTTTGTGTGAAGGAATTTATAGATAGAAGGAGCTGCTCTGGTACATATATAGCATCAGAGATAGATAGATAGATGATAGATAGATAGATAGATAGATAGATAGATAGATAGATAGATAGATAGATAGATAGATAGATAGATAGATAGATAGATAGATAGATAGATAGATAGATGGATAGAGATATTCGTCCAATAAGAGACAACACTCCAATTTGTGATAGAAAAAAACGGCTTTTTATTAGCCCCTGTGCGACGTTTCGGCTCTTTACATGGAGCCTTTCTCAAGCATTAGATAGATAGATAGATAGATAGATAGATAGATAGATAGATAGATAGATAGATAGATAGATAGATAGATAGATAGATATGAGATAGATAGATATGAGATAGATAGATAGATAGATAGATAGATAGATAGATAGATAGATAGATAGATAGATAGATAGATAGATAGATATGAGATAGATAGATAGATAGATAGATAGATAGATAGATAGATAGATAGATAGATAGATAGATAGATAGATATGAGATAGATAGATAGATAGATAGATAGATAGATAGATAGATAGATAGATAGATAGATAGATAGATAGATAGATAGATAGATATGAGACAGATAGATAGATAGATAGATAGATAGATAGATAGATAGATAGATAGATAGATAGATAGATAGATAGATAGATAGATAGATAGATAGATATGAGACAGATAGATAGATAGATAGATAGATAGATAGATAGATAGATAGATAGATAGATAGATAGATAGATAGATAGATAGATAGATATGAGATAGATAGATAGATAGATAGATAGATAGATAGATAGATAGATAGATAGATAGATAGATAGATATGAGATAGATAGATAGATAGATAGATAGATAGATAGATAGATAGATAGATAGATAGATAGATAGATATGAGATAGATAGATAGATAGATAGATAGATAGATAGATAGATAGATAGATAGATAGATAGATAGATAGATAGATAGATATGAGATAGATAGATAGATAGATAGATAGATAGATAGATAGATAGATAGATAGATAGATAGATAGATAGATAGATAGATAGATAATGGGGATCCTGGATATTTGGTTGTATGATGGGAAGAAGGGAATTTTGAGCTCTGTTTTAAAAATAAATAAATAAATAAAAAATAAAAAATATTATGGAAATAATCAGCAGGGAACTTGGACCTATTTAGATTCAATTACCTACAATCATATGCCCTATATTCCTGCAGATAACACCATTAACATCGCCACCATCCTAAACCCCCAGGAATATTAGATGTTAACTTTTAATAAACCATAGACCTCCAGGGATATTAGGCATTAACCCGTTTATCAATTAAACCAACTCGAAGAAATATAGGAGCATGGAAACCATGGATAAAAATACAGTATATTTTATTTAACAATTAAGAAACAAAAATAAAATAAAGAAACATACAAGGAGTTTAAAAAAAAAGACGTGATCAACAAAAGATACATACAACGCTACGATATATCAGATGAACATGATTACATTAGGAGGCCTTTAAGGAAAAGTACCCAGATTCTTACTGTAAAAAAAAGTATGGCAAATAAAAATAAAGATATGGTATAGGTTGGCATCAATATAATGCGTCAGTAGCAGTAGCCAGCGAACAATATCAATATCAAAGTAGCGCTTCACATACAGACCAACAACAGGCAGTTTTACTTACATGACACGATATATATAGGAGTAGTGGAGTGACAAGCGTTTATCACCGCCTCGACGCGCGTTTCGACGTAGTTGAAGGAATAAAGCAGCGCAGCTAGCATGCTACGCTGTTTCCGTAACTGCCATTCACTACTATGGGACTTACAGAAACAACGTAGCTCAGCCAGCTTCGCTATTTTCTTCTTCATGGTCGGGTATCACACGCGTCAGCTGGAGCACAAAGAGGTAGAACGGGGTTTAGGGGGCCGCCAGTTTTAGAGATATGTGTGGGTCCCAGAGGTGGGACCCGCATCTACCTGACATTTATGTCATATTCTGTGGATATGCCATAAATGTCCCTGATGGGAAAACCCCTTTAATTTCTAGCACAGCCAAGACCTCTGGGGATATTAGGCATTAACCCCTAGAACATAGTTAATAGGTATTAACCCCTTAAGCTCTGTAGCTATTACCAAAAATACTATCACTATTCCCTATGTACAAATGTGCGGTGCAAGTGACGGAAGTTTGTAAAGTTGGGGAGGGCGCATTTTGATATCCTCATCATTGACGCCAAAACATGTGGGACCCCCGTTTAGAAATTCTGTGTTTCTCTCTGCTCCATCAAATAAAACGAAAACAATTTACACATGTATTATACCATAACAGAGACTTCTCTTTTTACTAAAGTTCAGTTTGTATCTCTTTAGTGTCATTTGCATTTTACTTGGATGATTTGCATACATTCATTTATTTATGGAGACAAAGTGGAGCTCGGTATAAGAACAATTCGTTTCTTAGCTCTGAATCCTATAATGTTCCTTGCTCTGGGCACTTGCTTTGATTTTCTTTGCTTTCCATAGAACATCTGTATTTTCTGTGTTTCTTATAAAACATTTTAACAGCAATGAAATAAAAGTAATAGATGCGACATCTGGCTGGGAATTCTGACTCGTAGGTTTTTTGCTTTACATATCCACTTGTTTTCTCTTCACAGGAACCAGTCGAGTTGTGGTTAGACCTCGCCTGTACCGGGGTGAGCGGTGGCTTGTATGGTCTTAATGCTAATTGTGATAGGGGTTTTACATTGTGACTGACTCCTACATGTTAGCATTAAGACTGTGCACTTCCTTTTACCAGAATTTACAGCTGACCTGACCTATGGCAAAACATCTGGGTGAGTCACAATTTCGGGAAAGAATGTCACCTCTGAACACATGATCATGAAATATTGGAATTTACCTATCACAAGATCTCTCCTCTTCCACTGAAATTTACATTTTTAGGATTTCATGTTCTTTACAATAATCAAAGTAAATAGAAATTATTTAGCAAAAATTTCAGCCAAATTTATTTCCAGGAAAGTTGGGTGACAACCAATGTGGCTGCCATTACATCACTATCCCATCTAATCTATTTCTGTATCTTCGTATCTATCTATCTATCGATACATGCTGACCCGGGGAGCAGATGGATATGGACTTGGTGTGTAATAAACACACCAAGTGACATGTCCACCCCCTGGCTATGTACCTCCTCTGACAGATAGGTGATCGCCGTGTCCGGACTATAGGGTTTTTGAGGGTAATGAGGTACTAGGACCTCTTGAAGAAAAGGTTTATGACAGATAGAGTAAAATGGATTGTGCCCTCAGTTAAAATGGCCACAAGGTCTGTACAAGCGCACTGAGCAGGCACCGGACTCTAGTAAGACACTAGTAATGTGCGCACGCACACTGGTACAGGGTGCATTGGATTGTGCCCTTAGTTAAAGCAGCCACATAGTCCTTATAAGCGCACTGAGCATGTGCCAGAGTTTTTGACTCAGGTGCTGACTAATAGCAATGTGCGCTTGCGCATTGGTGCAATGTGGACACCGAGCTGCTAACACAACTCAGATTATTTAACTATACGATGAGGGGGACGATTCAGCGGTGATTATTAATTATTAAATGTTAACTTTTTGCACCTGCAACTTTATAATAAGCATTTAACACTTTATGAAGTTTATTAGATGGATTTATGAAATATAAGACTATGCGATATCTATGAAATTATTGTCACTTTCGTGTACACTTTTTATACTGTTTATATTGATGTAATATAGTCTTAAAGTTGAACTAATTTATTTGTCAAGTGATGAAATCTGTGTATTTAAGCATGTCCTGTTCACTAGTCACATTGATTGAGAAAAGCCCCAATGTGTAGGGCCGAAACGCCGCATTTGGTGAAATAAACAGATCCTCACTATTTCACTAATATTGGAGTGCTGCCTCGTACTTGGATTTACTTTCTATCTCAGTATGGATTTATCTATCTATCTATCTATCACATAGTTGCCCACATTTGGAAAACATTTCCAGGGACACTTAGGCCGGATTCACACGAGCGTGTTCAGTCCGGGATATACGGTCCGTCTGTCGGCAGTATTTCCCAGACTGAACACAGTGCAGGGAGCCGGGCTCTTATCGTCATCGTTATCTATGACGCTAGGAGTCGCTGCCTCGCTGCGGGAAAACTGTCCCGTACTGAAAACATGTTTTCAGTATGGGACAGTAGTTCCGCGGAGAGGCAGGGACTCCTAGCGTCATAGATAACGATGATGCTAGGAGCCCGGCTCCCTGCACTGTGTTCGGTCCGGGAAATGCGGCCGACCTGCGGACCGTATATCACGAACTGAACACGCTCGTGTGAATCCGGCCTTAGGGTGTGGTGTCTTTGGTGGGTGTGTTTTATGGGGGCGTAGTTTATCTGGTGCGTGTGGCTAATGGTGCATGGCTTTCCTGAATTTCTACATACAGAAAAAACCAACAAAATTTCTGCACTAGTTTGGCTGACAACTACTATGGTGGCCGGTATCTCTCTGGTTATCTGGTTGTTTACAGGCAGGCGATGTCTCACTTTATCAATAAGGCTAGGCGATATGTGCTGACCACTAATGGCAGCGTAAAAACCAGCGTAGATAGTGCCGCACGCTGCCCCCAGTAGATACTGGCACACACTGCTTCCTGTAGATGATGCCACAGTGCCCCTCTGTAGATAATACCATAATGCCCTCTATAGATGCCACCCCCCGAAGATGATGCCACATCCTCCCTGTAGATGATGTCACACAGACACCATGTAGATGATGCCACACAGACCCCCTGTAAATGATGCCACACACAGTCCCCCTGTAGATGATCCCACATACTCCCCCTGTAGATAGTGCCACATAGTCCCCCTGTAGATAGTGCCACATACTTCCCCTGTAGATAGTGCCACATACTTCCCCTGTAGATAGTGCCACATACTTCCCCCTGTAGATAGTGCTACATACTCCCCCTGTAGATAGCCCCCTCCCTGTAGATAGAGCCATTGTGGCTCCCCCTATAAGTGAAATCCCCGGCCAGGCGGCAGCAATGCTTTGGCCGGAGATTCTGCTGCAGGAGGTGCCCCTGATAAGGACAGTGAAGTCATGGGCTCACTCTATGTGCAGAATCCCCGGCCAGGTGTCGGCAACACTTTGGCCGGGGATTCCGGCGCGCCAGGAGGTGCCCCGGACGTCACTGCCCTTATATGGACAGTGAAGTCATGGGCTGCTCCTGGAGCGCCCGAATCCCTGGCCAAAGCGTTGCTGACGCCCAGGCTGGGAGCTCCGCTCAAAGAGAGAGCCCTGACTTCACGGTCCATATAAGGGCAGTGATGTCAGTGGCACCTCCTGCAGCGGAATCCCTGACCAGGGCGATGGCAATCCTTTGGCCAGGGAATTCGCACCAGGAGGAGGGAATGGCAGAGCAGGAAGCGGATAGTTTCCTGGTCTGCCATAGTATTCAATTGTATTTGCGCCCTGAGGACGCAGATACAATTGAATGTAGCAGTTTCTGGGACAACTCCGGAGACAGTAATTTGCCGGGACTGTCTCTATAAATTCGGGACAGTCCTGACAAATTCGTGACAGTTGGCAAGTATGCTATCAATCTCTAGATCTATGTATGTATGTATGTATGTATGTATGTATCTAAGGGTATGTTCACATGCGAAGTAAAAAATGCCTGAAAATGATGGGGCTGTTTTCAGCCGTTTTTTAAGCTGAAAAAGTTTTTTCAGGCGTTTTTTTTTTAGCCATTTTTGGAGCTGTTTTTCTCACAATTAAAAATAGCCCCAAAACGGCTCAAGAAGTGACATGCTACTTCTCTTCATGGGGGCGTTTTTTTTAGCGCTGTTTTTATAAAATGGCGACGTAAAAAAATGCCCCGTCTGAACCGTTTTTTCTTATTGAATTCAATTGGCAGATGTTTGTAGGCATTCAGCTACCATTAAACGCCCCAAAATACACCTGAAACCACATGTGAACATATCCTAATAATTATATATATATATATATATATATATATATATCTCATGTGGAGCTATCTGTTCCATATCTATCTATCTATCGATCGATCTGTCTGTCTGTCTCTTTATGTTCCTATTTATCACTGCATCTATCTATCTATCTATCTATCTATCTCCTAATCATAAATATCTATCTCTCTCTCATAGCTAGTTATCAGTTTCATATCTATCTAGTCTGATGCACTTTCCTATACAGTTAAAAAAAATACATGGTGGCCCGACCGGTATTTCCCGAGATGTAAACACATTCCATCCTCTGCAGCAACCAAGACCCTATATCTGGAAATGAGGAGGCAATGAAAAGTTTCTCTTTCTGATGAGCTGATCTAGATGTAAATAAATAGAAGTTGCTATTACTGGTTATATTGAGACGTTATGTAAATAGTCATTTTCTTTGACTTTCCGTCACATTCCCGTCATCTGGAAGTTCTAGATAATTACACCACTATTAGAAGGCTGAATACTGCGCTGATTAATACAATCAGCAATTACAGAACTGATAGACATTTTCGTCTGTAACCTTTTATGCTAATTAGAGAAAGGCGCTAAACTTTTGGTATTGTGGGAGCAGGAAAGGTCACTACCAAAGACTCTGACATCGGATCAGTCCTCGTACTAACACCAGACCTAGAAATTTAAAGGCAAGAGTCTTTTATTTTTGCAAATCGTTTAGTGAAAAGTCCAACTAAAGTGTTTACAGCAGAAACCTGGGCAGACGCGCAACTTAAAGGCTATGGATACCTTTGTATATTAAATTAAAATGTATGTATCTAAGTTGATTAACTAAGGCGCCCACTCTTTGCGACATAGGTTGTTGCAGCGGAGAAGTGCCACACGATGTGACTGTAGTATTAACCTCATCTATATACTACACCTTTAGGGCTGATTCAGACGAACGTTGCGTTTTTGCGCGCGCAAAAAACGCGGCGTTTTGCGCGCGCAAAAACCACTTGACAGCTGCGTGTGTCATCCGTGTATGATGCGCGGCTGCGTGATTTTCGCGCAGCCGCCATCATAGAGATGAGTCTAGTCAACGTCAGTCACTGTCCAGGGTGCTGAAAGAGTTAACTGATCGGCAGTAACTCTTTCAGCACCCTCGACAGTGAATGCCGATCACAATATCGAGAAACCTGTTAAAAAAAAAAGAAAAAAGTTCGTACTTACCGAGAACTTCCCTCCCGGACGTTGCCTTGGTGACGCGTCCTTGGTGACGCGCCTCCGTTGACAACGGGCCCCACCTCCCTGGATGACACGGCAGTCCATGTGACCGCTGCAGCCTGTGCTTGGCCTGTGATTGGCTGGAGCGGTCACTTGGACTGAATTGCCATCCCGGGAGGTCAGACTGGAGGAAGAGGCCGGGAGTTATCGGTAAGTCAGAACTTCTTTTTTTTTTTTACACGTTCATGTATATTGGGATCGGAAGTCACTGTCCAGGGTGCTGAAACAGTTTAACTCTTTCAGCACCCTGGACAGTGAATATCTCCTGACGTCGCGTACCGGAATTTTTTTTGCCGGGTTCGGCCAAAACGAGTTCGGCCGAACCCGGTGAAGTTCGGTTCGGTTGTCCGGGTTCGCTCATCTCAAAGACACTCCGTTTGGATGTTTGGAAACAGAAAAGCACGTGGTGCTTTTCTGTTTACGTTCATCCTTTTGACAGCTGGTGCGCGAAACAGTCGGTTCGCACGGAAGTTTTCACGCACCCATTGACTTCAATGGGTGCGTGATGCGCGAAATACGCGGAGATATTGAGCATGTCGCGCTTTTTGCGCAGCGGACAAACGCTGCGCAAAAAGCACGGACTGTCTGTACTGCCCCATAGACTTGTATTGGTCTGTGCGTGGCGCGTGAAAACCACGCGGCTCGCACGGTCCCAATACACGTTCGTGTGAATCCCCCCTTAGGCTGGATTCACAAGAGCGTGTGCGTTTTGGGCACGCAAAAAACGGTGTTTTGCATGCGCAAAAGGCACTTAACAGCTGTGTGTGTCAGCCCCGTATGATGCGCGGATGCGTGCTTTTCGCGCAGCCGGCATCATTATGACACTCCGTATGGATGTTTGTAAACAGAAAAGCACGTGGTGCTTTTCTATTTTCATTCATCCTTTTCACAGCTGTTGCGTGAAAAACGCAGGTCCCACGGAAGTGCTTCCGTGTGGCATGCGTGCTTTTCACGCACCCATTGACTTCAATGGGTGTGTGATGTGCGAAATACGCCCAAAGAACAGACATGTCGTGACTTTTTCGCAGCGGACACACGCTGCGTAAAAATCACGCAACTGTCTGCACTGCCCCATAGACTAATATAGGTCCGTGCGACGGACGTATATCCCGTTCGTCTGAATAAGCCCTTACAGTTAATACTGAAATATGCAGCCAAATATTTAGTTTAATATCCAGCTCTGACTTGGCTGCTGGTCAGATTGTGCCAACTACTGAAATCCCCAGCCCAGAGTTACCCGTTATCTGCTCTGAAGTTGGAACACAACTGCAAAACAATCTATCCAATGCTAGAAACGGGTTTGCTTTGCTTATGAATACAGCTTTTACTTTAAAGGGTAAATAAAAGTTCAACAAACTTCTGACACGTCATAGTGACATGTTAAAAGTTATGATTGGTCGGGGTCCGAGCACTGAGACCCCCACCAATCGCTACAACAAAGCGACAGAAGCGCTTGTGTTAGCGAAGGAGCCGCTTAATTTCTGTTTGGCTTTTTCTGGAAAACGACGTAGCAATCGATGCAGAATGTCTATGAACCCGTACTCCGCTAAATTGGCTTTCCGGAAAAAAGCGAACAGAAACAAAGCGGCTCAGCGCTCACACGAGCACTTCTGCCTCTTAGTTTTAGCGATTGGTGGGGGTCTCAGTGCTCGGACCCCCACCGATCAAAACTTCTGACATGTCAGAAGTTTGTTGAACGTTTAGTTACCCTTTAAGAAGAATAAAATAAAAAGAGCTGCATCGGCCCTGTATGTCCCGGCGTGACCATGAATTACATTGATGTTCATTAATTATAATAGGCAGCTCTTAAAGTATCACATAACTTAGATGTGATAGATTACAGGTGGATCCTGCGTGACCTGCTGACACTGAACCCGTTAGTCCCGCTAACCTGACGGATTCAGGTCTCAGCACAAGATACAGCTGCTCTGTATACAGGATGCAAAGCAGCTGTATCTCAAAAAGTAAACATTTTTTTAATAAAATTATAAAGTTGCACAAAACACACTGATAGACATTTTTCTAAAAAAATAAATTGCTTTAAAAGGTGTACTTAGACTTTAAAATACGAGGGTAAGTCAAAAGTGATCCGCACTCTGGCTGTAGAATTTATTTTAATCAACATTCAGAAAAGACAATTACATAATTTTTCAACATAATGTCCCTGCTTTTCAATACACTTTGTCCATCTGTCAACAAGCTTTCGTATTTCCAGAATAAAAAATGTTGTAGGCTGAGCTGCGAGCCACGAATGCACCGCTGTCCTCATCTCTTCATCAGACGTAAATCTTCATCCTCGTAAGACTACTTTCAGGGGACCAAACAGGTGATCGTCTATCCTAGTGGTACCCAACCGGGGGGGGGGGGGCGTGAGAACCCTCCAGAGGTGCCGCATCACTCCTCTGAACCACTGTGGCCGTGCTTTCTCTCCTCCTTCTCACAGTGCGAAGTGCATGTGAGGAGGAGGACATTTTTTGCAGCCATCTTGTAGATAGCACCCCCGATTCTGTACATAGTGCAACTGTAGCTCCCTGAAGAAGCGGAATCCCCCTGTGGCCGGGGATTCTGCTCCTAAATTGAGCGCTTGATGTCTCTGTCCATATATGGACAGTGACATCAGGGGCAACTCTTGAAGCGGAATCCCCGTTCACAGCGTTGCAGGCACGTTGGCCGGTGATTCGGCTCCAGGAGAAGCCCCTGACGTCACCATCCATAAATGAAGAGAGACGTCAAGGGCTTCTCCTGGAGTGGAACCCCTGGTCACAGCGTCGGCAACGCTGTGGACAAGGATTCCGCTTCAGGGTTTGCCCCTGATGTCACTGTCCATATATCGACAGAGACATCAAGCACTCCATCCAGGAGCAGAATCCCCGGCCACAGGGGGATTCCACTCCCACAGGGAGCTACAGTGGTGCTATGTATAGGAAGGGGGTATGGGGGTGCCATCTACAGAGGTGGGAGGTGCTACCTACAAAGAAGTGTGTGGCAATACCTACAAGGGGGCTGTGTGTCACTACCTACAAGGGGGCTGTGTGTCACTACCTACAAGGGGGTGTCTGTCACTACCTACAATGAGGCTGTGTGGTACTACCTACAAGAGGCTGTGTGGTACTACCTACAAGGGGCTGTGTGACGCTATCTACAGGGGGCTGATGGTCATTTTACTGTGAGTCGGGGCTCATGTCTTCAAGTGGTTTCCACCTCTGACCGCCAATTGAAATTTATAGGAGGCAGAAAAAACCTGTGGCGCGTGTTTGGAGTGCTTTTTCACCTGCGTCTTTTGCATTAGCTTTAATGACTTAAAAAAACGCAGTAAACAAAATACAAAAACAATCAATTTCAAACAACGCTGTCAATTCAAAATCTGCCTCAAAATTCCTGAAGGAATTTTGAGGCAGATATTTTCTGCCTTACAAAAATCGCTGTGTGAACATACTCTAAGAGTGTAGAGCTGGTTTTTAGCCATTTTTAGTCTTACTCTAAACTATTTTTGGTAGGGGTACCATGAGGAAATATTCTTTTTTTCCTGGGGTGCCTAGAGTCCAAAAAGGTTGGGAAACTCTGGTCTATCCAATAGAATCAGTTCACGCGCACGACACTTGTGTGACCTTCTCTATCCGTTCATACACACTTCTTCACGACATACTGTGCACAATGTCTACGATAAATAATCGGCACCAGACCCACCCTCAGACCACAAAAAATGAATCACTGCACGCTGCCCTTCTTTCATGTAAATCACAAGTGGGACAGCCATTGTTTCTCACACCGCAGTCACAAATGAACAGACGTAACACGTTCAAACCTGCACAGCAGTGACGGGGCAGACAGCGACCTCGCACGGAAAGCGCTAAAAAGACAGTGCGGGCAACAGAAGTTTTAATATAACCAGAGTGCGGACCATTTTTGACTCACCCTCATAGATCCATGAAGCATGTAGCTCTTAGTCATGGCCACGCTTGAAACCTGTAGGCCAGTTTTTATTCCTGGATTGTTGTAAATATTTTAAAATGGCATAATAAACCATCATGCTGCTGTTTGCACTCAACAAATAAAAACGCTACAGCCATTTAACGAACGCCTGCTAAAAATGGCTTAATGGTGCCTGGCCCTGAAATTTCTTGAATACAGTCATGTGATGACGAAACCTTATGTACGAAAAATCACCAGGCGGAAATGATGAATTATGGCACATATAGATAAAATAAAGACGTTTCCACATTCCCATCCTCCAGGTTTTACGCCCTACTACAATTATTATCCTACAGATTTGTCATCAGTGTTTTATTAAATGGTGATTCTCTTTTTAAGTGATACTTTTGTTATTTCAAAAAGGTCGAACGGTTTTCTTTCCTCTAAAAAATGTTAATGCTGTTTATGACTGGGGTTAATATGTATGATGGACCCCAACGTGACAGCGTTGCCACTTTCAGATGGTACATAACCCGCTGCCACCACGGACAAGAGAAATGTATTTTATGAATTATGACATGTCTGCCAAGTGCTATAATGTATTGTACTGACCCTTACCCAATAAATTCAGATGTGTTCACTGCTATCTCCTGGTGGTTCATTGTGTTGGGTAGAGTCTTCGTAATGCCAAGGATCTATTTAAAGGGTAACTAAACGTTCAACAAACTTCTGACATGTTATAGTGACATGTCAGAATATTGAATTGGTGGGGGTCCGAGCACTGAGACCCCCACCAATCGCTAAAACGAAACGGCAGACGTGCTTGTGTGAGCACTGAGCCGCTTCTTTTCTGTTCGGCTTTTTCCAGAAATCAATGTAGTGGTGTACGGGCTTAATAGAAAGTCTATGAGCCTAATACTCCGCTACATCGGCTTTCCAGAAAAAGCCAAACAGGAGCTAAAAGGCTCAGCGCTCACACAAGCACGTCTGCCGCTTCGTTTTAGCGATCCGCAGGTATCTCAGCGCTCAGGCCCCCACCAATGAAAACTTCTGACATGTCACTATGACATGTCAGACATTTGTTAAACCCTTATTTACCCTTTAAGGGTGCAGTCACACACGGTAGATTTTGTTGCGGACATTCATTAATCTGAATAAAACTTGCAGAAATCCACGTACATGCTGCAGAAATCCGATTTAGATGATTTTCTGTCACAGAAATTTCTGCAACAGAATATTCCACTTGTGAATCCACCCTAAGCCCTTATTCACACGGTGAAGAATTGATGCAGATTTTCTATGCATTTTTTAAGCTGAAACCAAAATTGCATCCAGGCGAGGAGACACTTTAGATGCAGTGGTATAAATTCAGACAATAGTGTCTAAAGATGCGCCAAATTTGTCATCCAGCATAAACCACTGTGATAAATTTGGCGCATTCTGTCTAAGGGTATGTTCACACGGCTTATTTACGGACGTAATTCGGGCGTTTTACGCCTCGATTTACGTCCGAAAATGCGGCTCGATAGCGTTGGCAAACATCTGCCCATTCATTAGAATGGGTCTTACGATGTTCTGTGCACACGGTCATTTTTTTTACGCCTCGCTGTCAAAAGGCGGGGCGTAAAAAAGACGCCCGGGTCAAAGAAGTGCCTGTCACTTCTTCAGACGTAAATGGAGCAGTTTTCTATGGACTCCATAGAAAAACAGCTACAACTATGTCCGTAATGGACGCAGCAAAAAGCGCCTCAACATGCCATTACGGCTGAAATTACGGTGCTGTTTTCTCCTGAAAACAGCCCCGTAATTTCAGCCGTTACGGACGCTGCCGTGTGAACATACCCTAATTCTAAGTTGTCTAAATTAGTAAATCTGCCTAAGGGTATGTTCACACGACAACGCCAAATACGTCTGAAATTACGGAGCGGTTTCTCAGAAGAAAACAGCTCCTGAATTTCAGACGTTTTTACAAGTGCACGCGTTTTTCTCGGCGTCTTTTACGAACATAATTGGAGCTGGTTTTCATTGGAGTCAATGAAAAACTGTTCCAATTACGTCCCAAGAAGTGTCCTGCACTTCTTTGAAGGGGCCGCAATTTTATGCGCCGTCTTTTGACAGCGACGCGTAAAATGACAGCTCGTCTGCACAGAACATCGTAAGACCCATTGCAAGCAATGGGCAGATGTTTGCCGACGTATTCGAGCCGTCTTTTCATGCGTAATTAGAGGCGTAATACGCCTCCATTACGTCTGAAAAGGGGTCATGTGAACACACCCTAATTGTGTTGATTTTTTTTTTTCCACTGTGGACATACAAGACAAGCTCAGGTTCTGTTCATACTTGTGCTATTAGTAAGTGGTTAACTTGTTTTTTTTTCCCACCAAGAGTAATGCAGCTTATCATCAGGCTGGGTTCACACACACTATTTACGGACGTAATTCGGGCGTTTTAGCCCCGAATTACGTCCGAAAATGCGGCTCATAAGCGTTGGCAAACATCTGCCCATTCATTAGAATGGGTCTTACGATGTTCTGTGCCGACGGTCATTTTTTTTACGAGCCGCTGTCAAAAGGCGGTGCGTAAAAAAGACGCCCGCGTCACTTCTTCAGACGTAAATGGAGCAGTTTTCCATGGACTCCATAGAAAAACAGCTCCAATTACGTCTGTAATGGACGCAGCGAAAGACGCCTGCACATGCCATTAACGCTGCCGTGTGAACATACCCTCACTATTCCCGCTATCAGAAATACTGGAAGCACAACAAAAACGTGATGGACGCCATAAGTTAGTGGATCAGTCGTGGCTCCATTATGAACGAAAGCCATGTTGCTAATGTGAACAGAGCCATTAGGGAATGCTGAATAAAATAAATTGCAAAGAACCTATATTAAACCGCCCTACAAGCACTGTGCGTCATGAGCTCAATAAAGAAGCAGCCAATCAAAGTTCACTCTTTTGATACATGAAGTCCATAGTGCGCCCAGTGGCGGATTAAGTAGACGATGGGCCTTGGGCGGTTACCAAAACTTGGGCGCACCGCCGCACGAAACTATTTTTAACACTACCTTTTTGGGCAAGCATTAACAAATGGGTAAGGGGGGAGGAAACCTCCAGCTCACCAGTTCACCGCCCGACACCTTGGCCTCGCTCGGATCTCCGCAACGGTCCACGGCAAAGAATAGAGGTAAAGAAAGTTGATCCAGCGCTGCAGGTATATTGTTAAAAGGGAACGTGGTCCCACTTTTATTGTATCAAAAAGTTTAAAATTCAATGTCAGGTGCATATAGGCATCAAGGCAGAAGTTGGTAGGTATAGGAGCGCCTACGCGTTTCAAGCACGGCAAGTGCTCTTAGTCATGGCATCCATTCACTCACTAGAACCCAAGACTATGAGTCTATATATTCGATTTTGCAGGGTGGAGCTGGGAAGCCTTTCAGATTAATTGATTGCTAGCAGCTTGTACATTTTTAAACCAACAGAAAACTGGGCTGTCCTGCCTCTTGTTCTCTGGGTGTAATGTTTACTGCTTAGAGTTAAAAAAAACTCTTGATATTATATGCAGGAACCATGATATAAACTGTATTCTTTTGTTTTCTGTATCAAACATTTTATTGTTTGTTTGCTATATTAATCTAATACATCTGAGGGGACCTTTAAACTGTAACTTAATATAACAAACAATAAAATGTTTGATACAGAGAACAAAAGAATACAGTTTATATCATGGTTCCTGCATATAATATCAAGAGTTTTTTTTAACTCTAAGCAGTAAACATTACACCCAGAGAACAAGAGGCAGGACAGCCCAGTTTTCTGTTGGTTTAAAAATGTACAAGCTGCTAGCAATCAATTAATCTGAAAGGCTTCCCAGCTCCACCCTGCAAAATCGAATATATAGACTCATAGTCTTGGGTTCTAGTGAGTGAATGGATGCCATGACTAAGAGCACTTGCCGTGCTTGAAACGCGTAGGCGCTCCTATACCTACCAACTTCTGCCTTGATGCCTATATGCACCTGACATTGAATTTTAAACTTTTTGATACAATAAAAGTGGGACCACGTTCCCTTTTAACAATATACCTGCAGCGCTGGATCAACTTTCTTTACCTCTTAACAAATGGGTGTTATGGATTCCCCTTGTCACAGGACTGTGTCCCTACATACTGACAGGATCACACTGTGCTGGGACACATCCTCCTGACAAGGGGAATTGTCGATCAGTCCTGGACTGCAGAAAGACTTTTTGTGAAATACAAGGATTTCCGATAATAAACATGTCAGTAGAGGTTACAGATTCTCTATAAATCTAGTGACTCACATGTAACGACGTCTCAGATTCTAGTAGTTCTTTTTCCTCTTTTCTTCTCCATCCGATCCAGAGCTCATGACGACTTCTCCCGGCCATGACTGATTTCTGCAGAATTTGCCACTCAGACGTCTCACTTTTCCAACATTTCCACACCTATAAATGAAAATAAAGTTATCATGGTGCCACATACTGTACCCCTAAATATAATAGCACCAAACACTGCGCGCCTGAATATAATACCACACACTGTAAAACACCACATACACACAGCCCCCTGTACATAGTGCCACACACAGCCCCCTGTACATAGTGCCATACACAGCCCCTATGGATATTACACCCCCCCATACATAGCGCCACACACAGCCCCCTGTACATAGTGCCACACACAGTCCCCTGTACATAGTGCCACACACAGCCCCTGTGGATATTACATCCCCCCCCCATAGATAGCGCCACACACAGCCCCCTGTACATAGCGCCACACACAGCCCCTGTAGATATTACACCCCCCCATAGATAGCGCCACACACAGCCCCCTGTACATAGTGCCATACACAGCCCCTGTGGATATTACACCACCCCCATACATAGCGCCACACACAGCCCCCTGTACAAAGTGCCACACACATCCCCCTGTACAAAGTGCCACACACAGCCCCTGTGGATATTACACCCCCCCCATACATAGCGCCACACACAGCCCCCTGTACAAAGTGCCACACACAGCCCCCTGTACATAGTGCCACACACAGCCCCTGTGGATATTACACCCCCCCATACATAGCGCCACACACAGCCCCCTGTAGATATCACACATCCCCCAGCATAGAGAGCATTACACACAGCCCCCTATAGATACAAATGAATATCCCCCCCAAACGGAAATCTTTAGCAAAGTTTCCATCACCATTGAGATCAATGGTGATGCAAACAGTAGCTAAGGTTTCCATTTGCCTTTCCGTTGAGGGGTTAACCAGATGGAAACCCTCAACGGAAGGGCGGCGGTGATGTGAACAGGGCCTTAGATACAGGGCCCATGTGCATGTGTGATACTGTTTGTTGGCCCTGTATCTAAGCCTAATGTAGGCTTAGATACAGGGTCCAGAAGAAAGTATTCTTATGCAGTATAATCTGGGCCCTGTATCTAAGCCTAAAGTGTGTTAGGCTTTAAAGGTTTAAACATTGATGGCCTACCTTCAGTATAGGCCATCAATAGCTGATGGGTTGGGGTCAGACACCCGGGACCCCCACCAATTAGCTGTTTTGAAGGGGTTGTAGCCGCTCGTACGAGTGCTGCTTCCCCTTCAGTTCCCTCACTTGCTCACACTGTGAATCGCTGACACGTCCGTGTCGGCGATTCAGTGTGAGAAAGTGACCGGAATGAAGGGGAAGTAGCGCTCGTACGAGCGGCTGCAACCCCTTCAAAACAGCTGATTTGCGGGGGTCCCGGGTGTCTGACCCCAACCCATCAGCAAAATCAAACTCAACTTACTTCCTCTTCAGCCGCAGGTCCTCACTGAATCAACTGTCGGGACGCTGTGCGCGGCGCATAGCATCGTGACGTTATGCACTGCACACAGCGCTGTGACGTCACAACATCCGATGCGCTCCAGGAAGAGGAGGGGTAAGTACTGTCAGTTACTATAGTAACAGGGGCCTGTGTAGTTTATTACATAGGCCCCAGTTACTATAGTAACTTTTCATTGATATGTGTGAATGTGGCTGCCGCTAGCACCCGGGCCCCCTCCGGTGCTAGCTACGCCACACCGGGCATGAGGGGGGCCGTTCGATCATGGGTGGTTCGGACGGCCATGGGCCCCCCGGAAGCCTTGGGCCCCGGGCGGCCGCCCGAACCGTCCTAATGATAATCCGCCACCGAGTGCGCCCAGGATCCCTGCTCTGGCTGATAGAGTTAGCCTCCATGATGTCCTGATGAGACTGCGTATCGCCAGAGTTTTAAATAAAAACCCGTTCACCGGCCCGACCGCGGTACAGGTGAACGGGACTGGCATCATAGACATTATATGCTGCTAGGAGTCTCTGCCTCCCCGCGGAACCACTGTTCCGTACTGTATCATTTTGTTCAGTACTGAACAGTAGTTCCGTGGGAAGTCAGAGACTCCTAGCATCATACAATGTCTATGATGCCAGTAGTCCCGCTAACATGGGAAATGCGGCCGACACATGGGAGGCGTTATGCCCGAAAAACTGCCCCAAATTGTGGTTAGTTAAAAAGGGTTTTGTTTTTTTCTGATTTGCGATCTTTGCCGCGGAATCGCAGCTTTTCCGCCATAAAAATCACAACGTTTGCTATTTGTTGCAGGTTTTACCTTCCTATTGAATTCAATGGGGGAAAACCCTCAACAAAAGAGCAACATTTCCACAGCATAAATTCACATGCTGTGGATTAATAGAAACTCCACCGCAGATCAATTTCTGAACCTTTTTTTGGCTGATTCTTTTCGCAGTGTGTGTTCAAATCTCATCCACTCTGCTGCTACTGTAATACACTGCAGATTTTCCGCAGTGAAAACATTGCGGAAAATCCAGTGTTTAAGCTGTGTGTGGACATATCCTTAGGACGGGAACGCTACGTAAAAATCACGCAGCGTGTCCGACCTGGAATCTGCAGTACATTCCGTCCAAAAAAGCGTACCACATTGGAATGTGGTTTTTTAAACGGAATATCCGCTGCGGAAGAAAGCCGTTCATACTTACCCCCTCCTATCCCGAATGATGTTGCAGGCCATGCGACGCTGCAGTCGTCACATGGGATGCATCATCATCCCAGATGGTCGGGCTGCAGGAAGGAGGAGGGCGTTCTGGGTAAGTATGATTTTTTTTTCCCGTAGTTACGATTTTTGCGGCGTAATCACTGCAAATACGCCGCAAAAGTCGCAACACTTGGCTTCTTTTTGCAGGTTTTGCATCCCCATTGAATTCAATGGGAAAAACCGCAATAGAAAATCAACAAAGACACAGCATAAATTGACATGCTGTGGAATTAAATTCCGCACCGGAGGTCAATTTGTTAACATTTTCGCTGCGGTTTTTTTCCGCAGCGTGGGCATGAGATTTTCTAAATTTCATCCACTTTGCTGCTACTGTAAAAGCTGCGGAATTTCTGCACAGAATTCAGTTGTGGAAACTCCACAATAGTGTTTACGCTACGTAGGCGCCCGGCCTTCAGGTGTACATCTCCGAGTATAAATCCCATATTTAAGACTATGTTCACATCTGCATAAACCTACAAGAAACCTCAAACTAAACCAAAACAGGCGTGAAAGGGTCCCCACAATATAAGTAGACAACCTATAGGCAAAAGCACAGGATACAAAGGAATTATTTATTTTGGGTGCTATGTATTGCAAAAAATAGAAAATCTTTATTAGATAATAAACATCAACAATACATAGTATCAAAAGAGTATATAATAAACTGATAAAGAGGATCATAGGCGGAGAGAAGAGCAGGAAGGGAAGATGGTGAATAGCTGGTGGTCAACAGAACAACCCACCTCAAATAGCAAACCCCCCCCCCCCACCCCCCTACATAGTCCCACCACTAATACATACAAAAACAATTAAAAATAAATGCAATGTAAAATACAATATTGCGAAATGCTTATGGATAGATGGATGCAGGTATAGTAAATGAACCACTAGTAAGTAACCAATGGTGCACACACACCATCCCAAGAAAATAGAGATATCATAGTGACAAAAAAAAACTCACTAATCACCCTACCAAGTAATGACAGGGTGAAAACCTGAAGACTATTACAGGAATATACCTGAAGTCATGGCGGGGAATGGCTGTGTGAGATGTGGCAAAAGACCGCATCGACGCGCGTTTCGCCTAAAAGCCAGTCTTTCCTATTTAAAGCGTCTACAAAGCTTGTTACACGGATTGCAAATGACAGCATATAGACACACAGCACAGTATGCAGGTATGACCGCGATATATTATTGTACTCATAAAATAAAATGTATGACAAGTTTAATGAGCTGCTCGCTGTTCATTTAACAACCCTGAATAAAATACATTGCAGGCCGTCAAACACCAATAACTACATTCAATAACAAGGATATAAGTCATATTAGTTACGTGAAGGCTCGGGGCTGGGGGATATAGTGAAGGACGCTGTAACCCCCATCTCCACTTTGCTTATCTTCCCTAGCCCAGCAGTTTCCAGGATTAAAGGATCAATATTTTATTGCAGAGTAAACCGAGGGCTCTTGTTACTAAGAAACGCTAATTAGCCACATAGTGACTTAAAAATTTTCTTGGATTAGAAGATGGTTAAGAACTGTAATGAATGTATTTTGCTGTAATGAGGAGCTGGTGAATAATGAACTCATGCCGAGTGTTATTCCAGGGCAAGGACCGTGTGTTCTGTAGAAGGCACCATACAGTGTTCTCTATGGTCTGAATGCATCAAGACAACTATGACCAAAGTCCCGCATGGAGATAAATGGATGTTCTAGAGCGGACTCCGGTAACCAGTAGCTCTTCACTGGTTAAGGATCTACATTCCTCTGTGCACCCCTCTAAGCATGGAATTTATACACCAGCTGAATACTTTGAAAAATTAGTGTCCATTTAAACAACTTTTGCTATTCTAATAGTATACCGGATATATAACAACTTTGTCATGGACTTTCTGTTAAAATGTAGTTGTTTTTTTTTATCCATGGAAATTAATGTGTGAAGTTACTGCCACTAGGTGTCTCCCTTCCTGTAATTTGATGTACACCCCGTTCTCAAGCAAAGCTGGTACCTGGTTACAGAGTAGAATCGACAGACTGCAGAAGGTCTGGGGGGGGGGTGTCACTTCATGGTCTGTCTATAGAAGTCTATGGAGAGGAGGGGTAGGAGGAGGAAGCAGAGAGTCAGTAATAGACGCTGCATGCAAGTCTATGGAGAGGGGAGGGAGAGCAGGAGGAGGAAGCAGAGAGAGAGTCTCACACAGACACCTGCTAATACAAGTCTATGGAGTAGGGAGAGGAAGTGTAAAGTGAGAAAGACAGATGTGCCGGCTGAGCTACAAAGATCCTGTGTGCAGATGGGATAAACTTCCAGAAGGTCAACCATCAATCTGGGCTTTATGGCAGAGTGGCCAGAAAGAAGCCTCTCCTCAGTAAAAGACACATGAAAGCCCGCCTGGAGTTTGCAAAAAGCACCTAAAGGACTGTGAGAAACAAGATTCTGTGGTCTGATGAAACTAAGATTGAACTTTTTGGCCTCAATTCTAAGCGTCATGTCTGGAGGAAACCAGGCACTGCTATCACCTGCCCAATACCATCCCTACAGTGAAGCATGGTGGTGGCAGCATCAAACTGTGGGGGGAGTTCTTCAGCGACTGGGACAGGGAGACAGGTCAGGGTTGAGGGAAATATGAATGGTGCAAAGTACAGAGATATTCTTAATGAAAACCTGATTCAGAGGGCTCTGGGCCGAATGTTCTCCTTCTAACAAGACAATGACCCTAAGCACACAGCCAAGACAACACAGGAGAGGCGTGGGGAAAACTCTGTGATTGTCCTTGAGTGGCCCAGCCGGAGTCCCACATCTCTGGGGAGACCTGAAAATGGCCTCCACCGACCGTCCCCATCCAACCTGACAGAGCAGGAGAGGCTCTGCAGAAAAGAATGGCAAAAATGCCCAAATCCAGGCTCTCAAACCTTGTGGCATCACAGCCAAGAATACTGGAGGCTGTTATCACTGCCAAAAGATGTTTCAGCTAAGTACTAAGGAAAGAGTCTGAATACTTATGTCAATGCAGGATTTTAGTTTTTTATTTTCAATAAATTGGCAAAGATTTCTAACATTCTGTTTTCACTTTGTCATTATGGGGGATTGAGTGCAGGATGATGGGGAAAACCGTGATTTTTTTTTTTTATCTTGGAACGAGGCCTCAACATAAAATGTAAAAAATGTTAAAAGGGTCTGAATGCATTGTATGACAGCTTATTCTGAAAAGCCACCTGAAAACCTAGGTAGGCTTTAACCTCCCAAGTATAAAAACCTTTACATTTTAAGGATAACTCCTCATTTACGGCACATCTCATATTTTCACTAAACATGTTCCTAAAATGCCCCAAAAAAAAAAAAAATATATAAAACATATTGCATCATGTTAAACACATTTATTTATTTTTTTTTACCCCTTCACTCCACTCTGCTCTTTGTAAACTTCACCAGATTTGTAGGAAGGACTCATCCCTGCCCTCATGTGATCTGCCAGCAACATCTTAGCGCTGCGAGTTGTATGCGCTCCCCCGATACTGCCATTATTATCAGTATTGCAAAAATGGGTTCATGGCTGTTCGGTAACCGGCTGAGCAAACCAAGTAGCTCTACGGATACTTCTGCACATCAAGGCACTGTAGTTCACATACAATTGTGCTCACCCCTCCTCATCGCCATAAAATAACTTTGCCAGCAGATGAGGATACTATTTGTCTGTTTAGCCACATCCGCACCACATGGTCTTATTCGGTCTCCCAGCTCGTTCTCCCGTCACTAGTGGAGCATAGTCATGTGGTTATAATAGAAAACATGGTTCCTCCAATTACCGTACAATGTATCAACTTTGGCAGCGACGAGTACAGTGAACAGTTGAATAGGATGGCCCTCTGGCTACGGTGTATACATGGGACCCGTCCTATTCACTTATATTGAGCAGCAGAGAGGTGGGTGGGCATCTGCGCAAGCGTGGCCAACGCTGCAGAACTGTGGCCGTGGCTGTAAACTATGGAAACCGTCTGTAAACTCCCATAATGACCTGGACTTGAACAGAATGAATATCTCCAAAACAGTGAGTAGAAAAAGGACTATATTCACATATATATCATATCTTTACATAAGGGACACACTGAAATATGTAAATCACATTAAATTTGACAGATAAACAATTGGATCGTTTTGATCACCTAATATTTATTTTTAATAAAAAACAGTATCAGTGTTTGGTGCAACTTTGTAATTTCTTTTTGTTTAAAATGATTTTTACTTTTTGAGATACAGCTGCTTTGATTCTGTATACAGAGCAGCTGTATCGTGCGCGGAGACCTGAATCAGTCGGGTCAGCGGGTCCTGCGTGTCTGACCCACAGGATTCACCGGTGATCGATCACAGCTAAGTTATGAACTTAAATGTGATCGAGAACAGCTCGATCCTGCAGGACCCACTAACACTGAAGCCGTCAGTCAAGCAGACCTGACAGATTCAGGTCTCAGCGCAAGATACAGCTGCTGTGTATACAGGATATACAGCAGCTGTATCGGAAATAGTAAAAATCATTTTAAATAAAAAGTTATTACAAAGTTGCCCCAAACACACGGATACAATGTATCAAATGTAAAAAAAAAATTAAAAAAAAATATCGTTTTTAAAAAAGGTGTACATAGTCTTTAAACTCGTCATCTAACTGATAAAACCAGAAGAACATGTAACGGCTTAACAGGTACTCGAAAAATTGCGTCTCAGATAAGAGATTTAGAAACTATCTGTTACGTGACATTTTTTACAAGCTCACTCCAGCTCGATTATCTCCCCGTGATATACGCAAACCGTTAGTGAGGTGACTCATGAAAACTGACGTGAAGGAGAGGTCAACCTGTACACTGCTACGGGTCAGCCAAGCAGATGCTCCAGGGGCAGACAACTCACAAGACCACAGCCTGGCTCTAGCATTTGGAGGACGGCCAGAACATTTCCATTTACAGATCTCTGCAAACAAAACGGAATTCCCTTAGAGCATCGGCCTGTTATTTATATATAGCCAAAATACAAACCATAAGGCACGGCAGCTGCTAATGCGAACGTGTTACAGAATACCTATTAACAGAGACCTGACAGCACAGGAAATATTATATTTAATGCGCTTTGTACACATTGTATCACAACAAAAAAATGGAAATACAGATTGCCTTGAATACATTGTCCTTCCCTTTCAGCAGTTTCACACCACCAGCAGCTTGGATCCTACTATCAGCAGGAAAGAATCAGGTAGTAGGATATCTTAATGTGTATTTAGGTTGACATCACAGTCACAGTAGCATTGTTGCTTCCCGTCACTGTTGTCTCGCAGTCCCATCGTACGACATTGGAAATGTGTTGGGTTTTTTTTCCCCCCAGAAACTGTGCCACTCTTATCCATAGGAGGTGTCTGGTATTGCAGCTTGGTCTCTTTTACTTGAATAAGGCTGCAATACCAGACACAGCCCCTAAACCGTATTGGCGCTGCTTCAGAAAAATCTCATTAAATGACCTTTATTTATATATAAAAGTCTATGGATCACAGTGGGCTCTGATGTGGCGGTATGGCATCATATACGAATGCTCAACAGATATTTTTGTGTAGAGATAGCCCTAAATGGTTGTACCGATTGCAGCAAATGTTATTTTTTAACATACACCATATAGACAAAAGTATTGGGACACATTGTACCTACAGGAGCTTTTAACACATCCCATTCTAAATCACAGATACAAGTGAATGTGGCAGTCGCTAGCACCAGGGCCACCTCCAGTGCTAGCGACGCCTCCGGTCTTGAGGGGGCCCATGAGTCGACCAGCACATAACATTTATGTTCCAGGCGGCGTGGGTCTCCTCATGCCGCGGGCCACATAGCAGCCACTATTTTGTGGATTTACGTGGTCTACCTGATACAGTGATTAATGAGGTTGGTTATTTGGATAGATATAGCAGAGATCTGGTGGTGTGAATTTTGAGTCTAGAACTACACTCAACTTTGAAATTGCAACACCAAGAAGGACAAGCCGTAAGGTTATGGAAATCAAGGAAGTGGCAGGTGTCACGAAGTTCTGCAAATGATCACATTTTCAAGCACCTAGCTCCAATCCGTGGCAAGGGGGAGGGGCATAAAACCAGATTAAAAGTAAAGTTTTTATTTAATCACATGAAACCTCAAAAATCAGATCAAGTGGTGTGGGATGATTGTGCGATGCCTCCTGTTTGTCGACAAGCCAGTTATGGCCACTTGTCACTAACTGAGGGGGACAAAATCCTTGAACTGAGAGACCTTGGTTTATCACTCCAGCAGATTGCTACGCGCCTAGGCCGAGATGTCAGCACTGTTCAATGTTGCATGTCCCGGATGTTGGGGGAAAACAACAAAGAACGGGAATGGCCGCAAGAGGCGAACCTCTGCACAGACAGATCGTCTGTTTGGAAGAATGGCGCATAGTGATCCATTCTGTATTGCAAGTGAAATTTGACGTCACATCCCGAGCATAGAGCGGCAACAAGCGTCGACACAACCCATCAAAAGGCGTTTGCATGACATTGGGCTACGAACCAGACATCCAGCTACAGTTCCTCCAATGACCATATACTACCTCTCTCAAAGGCTATCATGGTGCACAGCGAGACGGCAATGGAGGTCTATCCTCTTCGGTGATGAGTCCTACTTTTGTCTCGGACACAATGATAGCCGGAGGTTGGTCTGGAGACCACATGGGCAACGCCATGAAGAGCCCTTCATAAGGGAACATCACACCGGTCCTACTCCTGGGATTATGGTGTGGGGTGGCATAATGTACCGTAGCCAAACCCCTAGTCTTCATTTCAGGTACACTAACAGTTCGGTGTTACATCGATTTGGCCACGGAACCAGTGGTACAGCCAATTCTCCAGTGTCCCACAACGCCAGGCTGCATGTTGCTCGTACTCTGAGCAGCCTGCGTGGCCTAAAGGTGCTACTATGGGCAGCAGCATTTCCACAACTGGGCACATCCGGGACGTCTTTGGTGCAAAGGGAAACGCCAGCAGCCAATCTTGATGATTTACGTTCCAAAGTGCATTCAGCCTGGCATAAAATTCCTCAGACAACCATTAACAACCGCAATGATAGAATGCCAAAGTGAGATTCAATTTTCTGACAGCGTTTTATATCCACCACTAGGGGGAGAGCGAATTGCATATACAGCTTTATGCTTCGTGGCAGATGCAGGCTAACACTAGGATTTTGTCAAAAAGCATTTTAGTGCTGGGCCCCACCCTGTCACGGGTCCTATAGCAGGCCCATGGGTCTAATGACCTTCCTCTATTAGTCATTTTCCTGGACTGATATTCTAACATATAATCATTAGAAATGAGCGATTAAATTCTACATTATTAGCTTTGTGGAGATAGAGGGAGAAGATTGACGTCAAACAGAAAGCGGGATATAGTAAAACACATAATACAGACAGATTGAGGATTAGGGTATGTGCACACGAGAACTGGCTTTTACGTCTGAAAAGACAGACTGTTTTCAGGAGAAATACAGCTGCCTCGTTTCAGACGTAAAAGCTCATCGCATTTTGCGAGGCGTCTTTAACGGCCGATCATTTGAGTTGTTCATTGAATTCAATGAAAAACGGCTCAAATTACGTTTCAAAGAAGTGTCCTGCACTTCTTTGACGAGGCAGTCATTTTACGTGTCGTCGTTTGACAGCTGTCAAACGACGACGCGTAAATGACAGGTCGGCAAACCCATTCAAATGAATGGGCAGATGCTTGCCGACGTATTGGAGCCGTATTTTCAGACGTAAAACGAGGCATAATACGCCTCGTCTACGTCTGAAAATAGGTTGTGTGAACCCAGCCTTAGTGTCGGTGAGTGTGTTTCAACAGTGAGAAGAGAATAGATAGATTTACAATAATTTGATAGCGATAGATTTTAGAAAGAGATAGAAGTCAGTCAGTGTCAGTGTGTTCGTTATGCAGCCATTGCTGTTTGTGAGTGTTGCTGCAGCTATACAATTCTTACACTAATTTGTGAATCACTAATCTCATCAAATCATTCACAAATCTTGTTCAATAATATTAATCCTGGTGCGGATAGTGTGCTGCTGCCTTATGAAAGACGCCACAGACCGCTTGTTAAAAAGCCATTGCTTCTACCGATACCTCCGTGCGTGCGCGCTTGCGTGCGTGAGTGTAAAAATTTTCAGCCAATGGCCACCAAAAAAGGATAATTTTGTACAGTTTTTTTTTTTTTTTAAATTAAAAAGTATTTTGTTAATTTTCCATAAACCCAACGGAGGAAAAGATTTACAGAAAAAAAAAAATAGTACTACAAATAAAAAAAGTATGGCATACAGTCATGTAGGGCAGTGCAGCGCCTCAGCAAATCAAAGTCTTTGGACATTTTTAAAGTTTAAAAAGCATAAAAAATCCAACAGTGCAGTGTGTTTTTAAACGGGTTCTTGGTTACCACCGGCTACATCCCTTTACCCATATATGTTGCTGTCACTATGACATTATTAACCCCTTCCCGCCCGTTACTCTGAAGTATCGGCTGTAACGTACAGCCGACACCGCCATCGTATGGAGCGGGTTCACTCCGTAATAGTTAATTTTTATCCAGCTCACCAACCAAGTAGATGTGCGGAGGGTGCAGGACTGCACCAAATTGTAGTAGAAAAGGCAAGAAGGTTCCAGAATCAATATCTTGAACAAAATGCGGCTCCGTGAGCCCGTTCCATACTTCCCCTATCCAACTTTTGTGTATGGATACGACAAATGTCGGGAAGGGATTAATGCTGTCTTAGCGTTAAAGAGCGGTTGAATACAGTCCTAGAAGACCTCAGTGTCATACACGACTTGGCAATCAGCTAACTTTTGATTTGCAACATATTTATTTCGGATGAATCTGAGAGCCGGTTTGATAGAAATGGACGTAAAACTAATTTTATGAAATTCGCTCACCTCTGATAATTATAACAATGTATTCAGGACACACAAAAAGCAACATATAAATCATAATAAGCATGAATCTTAAAGGGGAAGTGGTTTATTTGGAGTTAACTAAAATACAAAAAAAGAAAAAAGGGGAAAAAAACACAACCATGTTATCTGAATTATACAGCAGCTTCTGGCTCTTGACTCTGCTTCTCTGTGACCTGCGGGAAAGAAAATAGAATTGTAAACATACTTTAGCAAGTAAAATTATAAAGTTGTAATTATATATTCACGCCATGAACTATACGATCAAGCTTCCTGCCAAGGAATTTGTATGGGAGCGGAAGGGGGACACGAGAGACTGATATTCAGTTAAATGTAACAAAAATTGGCACACGTGGAAACGGGCTTCTAACCGCCCCAGTCACCCGGCCAAATGCAATTCTTCTACCTCCAGCCACGCTTGCAATATTTAATTTTTGAATCATAAATGACGTGCACTTCAGTACTATCAAACACCTCAGCAGATAAAAGCTGGAACACGATCATAGACCTGAAAGCTGCGGTGCCAAAAGCTGACCTAGAGATGCCGTGTGGGGGGTTTATACTTAGGCCTTATTCACACAAGCGTGTTTTGTGCTGTTTTAACAACGGACAACACACTGACCCATGCGATTCAATCGGGCTATTCACACATCCGTGTTTTATAAGATAGCGTGTCTGTTGCGAGAAACTGTTTTTTGCAGATGGGGAAAAGAAAACGGACAGCACACGGACGACATCCGTTGCTACAGAAATTACGAGAAAAATAAAAGTGAAACCAGGAAGTGCTCGCAGAGCAGTAAGATGGACGAGAAAGACAGAAGACACACAAAAACCACACGGACAGTCATATGCATGACAAGCTGCCCTTTTTTGCGGACTCAAATCGGACACACTCGTATGAATAAGGCCTCAGGCCAGGGCTACACCAAGATTTTTTTGTTAGGCTACTGATTGTTTTCAACTTTTAACCCCAAGGTGCACTCCGAAGCAACTGTATGTCCTGGTGGCCAGTGTCTTAGCGCACGAGGACGTACAGTTAATGCGTCGGTGACAGTGTGCACCGGGAGGCCAGCTGTCCCCAACAGCTGACACTCCACTGTTGTCGATCAGCGTCTCATTGCCGCTGATTTTTGCAATTAACCCCTTAAATGAGGCGATCGATTGCAATCGCCTCGTTTTAGGGGTTTCTAGCACATCGGCAAACCTCACAATGAAATCGTGAGGTTTGCCAATGGTTAGCAAGGCGACCGGAGGCCAAACAACGGCACTAGTGTCTGCCATGTACGGATGCCTATCAGGACCAGCCTCCCGATAAGCTTCCTGTCAGAGTGACAGGAAGTCACTGTGTCGTTCCCGATGCACACTGTCGGCAGCACCCATGCAATTGTGGGGGTTGCCAATGGTTGTGATGGCATCCGGAGGCCAGACAACGGCCTCCAGGTCTGCCAAGTATGGAAGCATATGAGGACCAGCGCGACTTTTTGTGTTAAGGTCTAGGATGGTTACAGAAACAGCGGAGGATGGCCACCTCTCCATTCATTGTCCTCCTGGATGTGGTGACTGCCTCATCAAGATAAAACAGGTCAGTAAGGTAAAGTTATAGTTGTGGGGTGAGATCCACTTTCAGGATGTGACTGAATATTTGCCACATGGAGTGTCAGTCTACTACTGCTCTGATCACCAACATCTCATCAGAAATATCTGGACATCGTATCTCTTAGTCGCATGGAGATGAAACTACCAACACATTTAAAAAAAAAACAACTCACATCCTTTGTAATGCTGGGTCCAGGACGTCCAGTGATTGTTGTAACCTGCAGCAACCTGCCAGTACTGATCCGGTCATTTCAGGCATTGACCGCATTTGTTGCTCTAGATTATGCAGAACGTTTATAGTGTCTGGACTATTTTGGAGACATAGCCGTAAAATATGCAGTAAATTATTCAAAAAGCTGCCGCGTCCTGTCAGCTAAACACACCCAAAATCGGGTCCTCTCAGCCAAACACGCCACTAGCTGCCTGGTCCTCTCAGCCAAACACGCCACTAGCTGCCTGGTCCTCTCAGCCAAACACGCCACTAGCTGCCGGGTCCTCTCAGCAAAATACACGCCACAAGCCCGATCCTTTCAGCCAAACAGGCCACAAGCTGGGGCATCTTCGCAAAATACGTCACTAGCTGGGGCATCCCAGTAAATGCACAAATTAGCCGAAACATTTCAGTCTTCGTTGCACCCCTTAAAAAGGCTCTGTCACCACATTAGAAGTGCCCTATCTGGTACATAATGTGAGCGGCGCTATAATGTAGATTACAGCAGTGTTATTAATTTGGAAAAACGATCATTTTTTATGGCGTTATGACCTATTTTAGCTTTATGCTAATCAGTTTCTTAATGACCAACTGGACGTGTTTTACTTTTTGACCAAGTGGGCGTTGTGGAGAGAAGTGTATGATGCTGACCAATCAGCGTCATAGACTTCTCTCAATTCATTCACTTGAGTAACGATAATGTGTATGTGGCTGCACATAGTGATCTAGTAAGATCACTATGTGCTCTGTAAATGAATGGAGAGAAGTGTATGACGCTGATTGGTTTTGAGGTGCGTGGAATAGATAGACTCTTCTTGGGGTGGAGAGGTGGGGATGTACGTTTGGCATTACTGAGGAAGGAAATTAAATGGATCACGTTACTTAACACTGTGGCACCGTTTGGTTTAAATGAGGCCACTAGTTTCAAGCCCTTTTTGTAATTTACAACTTTGCGTGAATTTTATTCCTCTAGAGGTTTTTTCTTGATATTTTTTATTTTACAGAGTATTTATTCAAGCTAGTGGGACTGTCTTTATGTGAATTCTATCGGATTGGAGAATAAGAATGCTGCTGCAATTCAAGCTGGTTTACTAATAAAGGACTGGATATGACTGTCTGTAAACTGTATATTAAGTACTTATTATATATTGTATGTGTATCTCTTGTACATTTGGCATATATTGCTTTGTCATTTCCTGCTTGCTGTAAACCCTGAATTGTGTTTTAGCTTTCTATATTTTTATTTTGAGTATTGTCGCTGCTTTCTCCTTCTTTTGGGGGATATTGTGTTACATCATGTTATATCAATTGTTCTCTAATATTGTGGCATTGATTTGGGAAACTTAAGCCGATTACAATAATTCAAAATAACTACAGCATTGAAGTGGAGACTCTTTCCTTTGATATCGGTTTGATAATGCAATACATTTTTATAGGCCTTTCTGCCCCGATCTTTATTTTTGGGCATTTAGTGCCATATCGTCTTAGTTTTTAGATTTTAGTTTTTGGTTTGCCTGTCACATGCTCATACATGTGGGGTAGACTTTCATATCAGGTCATTCAGCATGGTTTCCTTTCATTTATGAGGGTATATAGAGTATATTATTCATCGGATTGCTTTTATTTCTAAATATACATGTTTGTTTTATATTTATTTTTATATACATTTGTCTCCTGTCGTACATTGTGGCATTTGCCACATTTTGTCATTTAGAGACATTTATCATATATTATAATTCACTTATTTAATACTAGTCAATACGGTTATTTCACTTATGTACTTTATTACAAAATACATGTCTATATGTGTCATATTTTTAGAATTCTTTTTACATATATTTGTATGTTTGATATATTTTTATACATCTCTATGTATTTATTATGTAATTTGATATTTTGTCATTTATATTTTCACTATTTTCACATATATAATATATTAATTATTATATTCTTTGATGTATCACTACACATTTATTCGAGTATATATTTTTTATCACGATGAAATGCTTTTTGAGTAACTATATAGCACGTTTTTTGGTTTTGTGTCACATTTTTATTTTTATTGTTTATTTAGTATGTGCATTTTATTCACATCATTCATTTATTATTTATTCATGCATTTATTATTTCACTTTATAACATTTTTCGTCACTTCACTTTTGTATCGTATGAGCTGTATTTCATAAGTATATACCAGTTTCTTTTCTTTTTGATCTCTCATTCACATGCTCATGTTTGGGCATATTATTTCTTTTAAGGATATTATAATTTTCCCTCATCCCCCATATTCCATATCAGTCCCATTTATTGTAGTTCCCATACTCACATCGTGTGTTCTGTCATTTTGGTTGTCTTGACTGCGGTATGTGCACAGACGCTCGATCGCGCATGCGCTGTGGGACCCGCATCCGTGAGTGACGTTTAGTGTCTGGAGTTGTCATGGTGACTCATGCTTGAGGTCAGCATGCGGCACCTTGTTATCCTGACGTGCGGCGCGTCCTGTGATGCGTGCGTCTCTCGGCGGGCATGTCGAGCGCCGATTTGCGCTCATCACAGGTGAGCTTAACCATTCTTTATCTCTATATAAACCCATTAAGTTTTACTTAATGTAGCCTCCTGACGAAGCCAGTCTGTAGGGCGAAACGCGCGTCGAGGCGTTTATTCATCCATCTCCTTAGGAAGCCGGTTCCGCTCCCCATCATGTCTCAGGGTATGTGTTTGCCTTCATTTTTCTATCATTGATTTTTCCTGACGACTACCCCAGTTCATCGCTCTGGCTTCTTGTGCCTGTTTTTTATGTCAGGATTTTTCATGTCTATATTTGTGCACTATATAGGCAGTTAGGCGGCACTTCATTATATGTGGGTATGGTTATTCCATACGCACGTTTCATTGATCTCTCCCTGTGTGTTATGTGAGTGGTTCTCGGCCACTTATGGTTGGTTGACTCGGTTTGCCTATGGTCTTTTACATCTGACCTTACTGTTTATAAGGTACTGCATATATGCTTCATCCTTTTTTATTCCGTATTATATTCAATAAAGATTTTCTACTTTTGCATATAATTTAGCATATTATTTTATGTTCCCTTGTGGTTCGCGTTTAGGTTGTCTACTTGTATAAAAGGCACCCCCTGTTTACGCCATTGTTTTGGTTAGAGGTTCTTGCAGGTTGTTCACTTCTCTCCACAACGCCCACTTGGTCAAAAAGTAAAACACGCCAGTTGGTCATTAAGAAAGTCATTAGCATAAAGCTAAAATAGGTCATAACTATCAAAAATGATAGCTTTTCTAAATAAAAAGCACTGCTGTAATCTACATTACAGCGCCGATCACATTATGGGGGGCATACCAGTAATGGTATGTTACCACACTAAATACCTAGAGAAAGCCGACAGCTAGTGCAGGTCAGTAGAAGAAAGCTGCTTTGTGAGTAAGTTAACAATGGCAGAATGCGTTCTGATCTCAGGCAGATAAAGCCAGACATATAACGGAGGTACATTTAGGATTTCTCCGGGTGTTGGCCCATAGCTGTAATCTTACACATAGTATCAATTAGAATATAGGCGGTTTAGTAATGAAAAGTGAAATGGAAGGATATCACAATCTAAGGTAAAGCAAAAACAAAGAAAATACATGTAGAAATGGTGAAATGCAATGCTGGGCGCCTACAAACATAAAGTGCATTCTGTAGACTGGAGCTCGGCTTCTGCGGCTTCTCGGTGAATGTACAACTAATGTTTCCTGACAGGTCGCGCTCGCCTCAATCAATTGTTGTTTACAGACACAGTGAAATCCAGACAGACTCTTCCTTGTCAATAGTATTTCTGCCTCCAGCTATTGTTCCCAGACTCTTCATTCTTAAGTGCAACTTCAACAAACCTGAGAAAATATCCAAGCGGATCATTCAGATGGCTCGAGATAACCGAGACCGAAAATCCTCATTGTCCACCATTGATATATGTCATGCACACAGAAGAACGCGTGCATATCATTAGAGCACGGCTGCATGGATGAGAACGGATATTTAGCTGTCGAATGCTTATCCAGGTCATAGCAATCCATTGTATGAAGTGTCACTCAGTATCAGATGAAGCATTTGGTAAAATTGTGAAATTCATTGGTGAAGTGTAGAGGAGAGGTCAATAAAGTTGCAGGATTAAAAATCTCTCAAATGTTTAAAATCGTGGCACTAAAGAAAAAAAAAAATCAATAATCGTTGGTAACATTTAGTCAATAATGAATGGACATTACAACGTTTCAGCTACGGACGCGCAGCCTGAAGACATTGGGACTTCTGTATTAAAACTGGTGCAGATAAGAGAAGTTGCCCATAGAAAACAAAAATTATTTTTTTTTTTTATTTTTTTTTACCGCAGTTCAAAAGATGAAAGAAGTGATCTGATTGGTTGCAATAGGCAACTACTCAACGTCTTGTCTACACTAGACTTTATACAGGACGCCTGTCTTGCTCAACACTGCAGTCGTCCTTGGGGCTACAGACAGTCGAGCCGCCAACTTGAAGATGCCATGCCCTCCTCAGTGTATAGACCCGACATGACTCAGGGTCTCCTAGTAAATTTGTGGGTGGCTGCTCTTACGTGTTACATAAAAGTGATGAATCTCAGTAAGAAGAATTTCGCTGCCAAACTGAAGTCCTGACCAGTTATTCGTATTTATCTTTCAGCCAGGTTTCTATAGAACTAGTCTGGCCACCGTCTAATAAAGAGGTCTTCCCACTATAGACATTTATGGCATTTCCATAGGATATGCCATAAATGTCTGATAGATGCGAGTCCCCCCCACCGATCAAGAGAACGGCGAACGGAAGACATCCATACTGCCTGGTGAAGCGGCCACCGGTTCCAGGCAGGGTGTGAATGTAGAAGTGGCCGCACAACTTTTTGCGCTAAGGTCTAGGATGGTTACAGAGACAGCGGAGGATGGCCACCTCTCCATTCATTGTTCTCCTGGATGTGGTGACTGCCTCACCAAGAGAAACGGGAGTTAGGGGACCAGAGTCCTCCCAAAATGGTGGGGTCCTGTATGTGTAATCACTAGCTAACAGAAATTAATGTCATTTTAATATGCTGGAGCTATATAAGCAACAGGAAATAAACCTCCCGTGAATATGCCGTAAAGGTCTATGGCAGAACCAGCACTTTAAAGTTAGAGAGCCCCATGGGGATAAAGTCATACCTGTAATACCAGAGATACAAGAAATGGAAATCTTGGGCCCTGTTCACACTGAGTTTTTTTGCAGGCAGAAAATTCTGCCTGGACAAAATCAGCTCCGGTTTTTTAAAGTGGTTTTGCACCACAGGCGTTTGAGGCGTTTTTTTTTTTTGCCTCTTTCTTCAACAGTCAGGCTGTGTTCACACAGTTTTTTGCAGGAGGAAAATTCCTCCTGCAAAAACTGCTCCAGACGTTTTTTGCACAGGGGTTTGACAAAAACTTGTCGAAACACTCGTCGAGGCGTTTTTTTCCCATTTCTGACTGATTGCAATGGGGTTTTGGAGGCGGAAACCGCCTCAAGATAGGTCATGTTGGTTCTTTTTACCGCGAGGCGATTTTTCCGCTTGCGGTAAAGAAAACTCGTCCGCCTCCCATTGAAATCAATGGGAGGCATTTTCGGGCGGTTTTTGACTAAAAAAACCCAGTGTGAACAGGGCCTCAAAAGGAAAAAACCGCGAGCATTTTTTTTCGCAAAACAAATAAAAAAAACGGCACGCCCGTTTGCTGCGTTTTTTCCCATCTCCCATTAATTTCAATGGGGTTTTTGAGGCGGAAAACGCCTCAAGATAGGGCATGTCGCTGATCTTCCCCACGAGCAATTTATTCTGCTCGCGGGTAAAAAACGCCTCCCCCTCCTCCTTATAATAACCTCTGCCTTTTTACAACGCATAAGTAGCAAATGCCTAATAAATTGTTATCATATTAGGGAGCACTTCAAGAATAACTTTCCAGGCTATGTGGAATGTGACATTTCTAGTGGTTTCCCTGCAGAACGGTCAGCACTTGGTTTCACTGCAGCTTATGTTAGAAAGTTCACGGTCAAACCACAGGCCACCAAAAAGGGAAACTTCTATTCTGCCGACAGGACTGCAGGGCAAGTGTGAGGGACCTGAAAGTCCTCATACTGCAACATGTTGATTTTGGGTTACTCCAGGGGCTATAAGGATCAAATTCAATCGTAGATTATATTAGGGCATTGACATTTTTGCTGTTATTTTACATATTTTTAAAAAGCGGCTCCAAGCTGGACCCCCATTAAGAGCCAACCTTTTCTCCGATCTTACTGATGACCCTCCATCCCCGTCACATAGTGATGTGAATTACACGGTTTTGTTACAGATAAATAACATGTCAAACTCTCTAAGTTTTTCTCTTGTGGCCAAAGTTACAATGAAGCCCAACACCTTACATTGCCAATCGACATAGTCCACCAAACACTGTGCGGCGCTCTCCTGTAGCGATGCATCATGGAACAAAGACGAACTTCTGATCGAAAGAACTATAGAAAATGGCCAAAAATTGGATGTGTCCAGAATCTCCGCTCAAGGCAAACCACATATCTAAACGTAAAGGCCTTTGAAAGTGATTTTATAATAAAAAGGTCGATCAGTTTGTTTTGTGCAACTTTATAATTCGTTTATTAAAAATTATTTGACTCCCTATTCTGTATACAGAGCAGCTGTATCTTACGCTGAATCCTGTACCCCTCACGCTCAGGATCCACCTGTTATCCATCACATTGAAGTTCATAAGTTAGATGCGATCGATTCCAGGTGGATCCTGCGTGTAAGAGACACGCAGGACCCGCTGACACTGAACCCGGCAGTCCCGCGGTCCTGACAGATTCAGATCTTCGCGCTAGATACAGCTGCTCTGTATACAAACTAAAAATAATTTTCTAATTATAAAGTTGCACAAAACACAGACCTTTTTATAAATTAAAAAAATAAATAAAAGGTTTCGAAGGATTACATAGCATTTAAACTCGGTCTACAAATCTGACTGTTCAGTACAAGCATCAGAGAATAGAAAAGACTTGTTAGATCTATTTCATGATATGAGATCCCTCTGTGCACAGATTACATTCTTACACTAAAACAAGATATGTGTCATAAAATACAGGCAATAAACGCAATTGTGCCCTAAAGGGATAATAAAATATATACAAATATATATCATCCCCATGTCAAATAAAGGGAACATTTAAAGAAACTTCCTGAGTGTGATTTATGGTCACCGGTCAGGACATTATACAAGATCATATTATTTAGCAGCGTTAAAAAAGGGGTGGGGCTCCGACAACCTCTCTGAGTGCGCTTACACACATTACCCCTTTTCAGGTTCGGTAGGTGTCCGAGCAGCCAGGCTCACACTGATGACATTTTAAGGCGTAGCCAGTTAAAATGAAAGATCTAGCTAAAGTTGCCGGCCCACCCCCCAATATTCAACTTTCTTGCAGGTCTCTCCTGAAGCCTCTCACATCATAACCCACCTGGAGACCTGTATAGGAAATAACTTTGTAGCCAGTGTTATTTCTTGTACAGGTTTCTGAGCGGGTCAGGACAGCCGCTTCCCAGGACTTGAGAGTACAGGCCGGCCAGAAGACTACGGAGGATCACTAGGTTGGAATGGATTTGGTGAGTGGAGGGGGCATCTTAAGTCCTGCCGCTTTCACAAATCTATCGGGTCTCCAGGAAGAAAAGTTGCCCATGAGAAGTTATATGAAGCACTAAATAACATCATTCTAAAATAATATATGCATTTTGAAATAACCTACAGAGCAGTTTTGAGGCCGCTGACACCCTAAAAACCTCTGACGGATAGGAAGGACAATCCCAGAGAATCCTCCTCAGCCTGATAAATAGCAATTATATAATGTAAAGTTATGTATTTGTAATATATTATTTAAAGGGCTGGTCTCACAACAGACTAACTCTTTTATATGGCGATCATCACATCACAGTGGGTCTGGCTCTTTAACCCTCAGGCAAACTGCTAGTTTTGCTGGAGAAAGCCACGGCCAGTTAGACAAATGTAGACTAACACGTCGGTTAACTTAGCTTTGTTATTAGTCCTGGAAATGTATGAATAAAATTGACAACTTGGGAGTTACCATTCCCCTTGTCAATTAGGCGTTTCTCTGCAAAGTTTGATAGTGTCCAATCAGTGCAGACAGTATCAGAGTGTGGAGAGACACCCCTTTTGGCTAGAGTAATGGTAATGTCCAGTGGTCAATTTCGTCATGTTTCCTGGAGGAATAACAGAGGAACGGCAGAATGTAAAGAATACATTTACTGAGTCATGTCCGGATAGATGGCACGTCCTTTTCAAAGCAATCTCAAAGACTAAGCTTCCATGTTAAAGAGGCTCTGTCACCAGATTTTGCAACCCCTATCTGTTATTGCAGCAGATCGGCGCTGCAATGTAGATTACAGTAACGTTTTTATTTTTAAAAAACGAGCATTTTTGGCCAAGTTATGACCATTTTTGTAGTTATGCAAATGAGGCTTGCAAAAGTCCAAGTGGGTGTGTTTAAAAGTAAAAGTCCAAGTGGGCGTGTATTATGTGCGTACATCGGGGCGTTTTTAATACTTTCACTAGCTGGGCGCTCTGAAGAGAAGTAACATCCTCTTCTCTTCAGAACGCCCAGCTTGTGACAGTGCAGATCTGTGACGTCACTCACAGGTCCTGCATCGTGACGGCCACATCGGCACCAGAGGCTACAGTTGATTCTGCAGCAGCATCAGCGTTTGCAGGTAAGTCGATCTTACCTGCAAACGCTGATGCTGCTGCAGAATCAACTGTAGCCTCTGGTGCCGATGTGGCCGTCACGATGCAGGACCTGTGAGTGACGTCACAGATCTGCACTGCCAGAAGCTGGGCGTTCTGAAGAGAAGAGGATGTTACTTCTCTTCAGAGCGCCCAGCTAGTAAAAGTATTAAAAACGCCCCGATGTACGCACATAATACACGCCCACTTGGACTTTTACTTTTAAACACACCCACTTGGACTTTTGCAAGCCTCATTTGCATAACTACAAAAATGGTCATAACTTGGCCAAAAATGCTCGTTTTTTAAAAATAAAAACGTTACTGTAATCTACATTGCAGCGCCTATCTGCTGCAATAGCAGATAGGGGTTGCAAAATCTGGTGACAGAGCCTCTTTAAGTGACCTCTTTACATACACAGCTGGTGGCAGCCACTTTGTTAGCGCCACCAATACACAAGAACATGGAGCCAACCAATCGTTGTGAGTAATCCTGAGCGATGCCACTTCTAGGTGATGGGTACAATATAAAGGTCTCTAATACCAAGAGCGAATAAAATTCAAGCAGAATGTTGTTCCTAGGAATAAACATTTCCTAGGATTCAACTCCGGTTATTTTTGGTAGCAGAAGAGATTTTATATGTTACTTTACTACAAACTGTCTCATTTTACATGCCATGGGCAATAAACGTGAGGAATTATTCTGCTGCAGTCGGCATTGCCTATAACAAAATGCACTAAAAAAAAAGTCATGCAATCCGGTAGGCCATTTTATGGCTGCTCTTTTTTTTATCTAATTTCTCTCTGCGGTAGTTTATTTCATTAGAGTGTTTCATTAATCCTGACACAACAAACATGTCACGGCTTCTTTATCAGAATTTCATTGCCAGTTGCGTCATCTTACCGGTTTCTGGGCTCTCAGTCGTAATTTATTCCACACGGTGTGATGACCCTGCAGCAACAATGCGACAATTAGTCATGTTATTATCAATCCGAGCAACAACACAATATAAATACAAGACTTTACCACCGACCTTGAAAAGCTCCTTGATCGCTCTATAGAAAGCAGTGTTCTGGATTGTAAGACCCTATTCAAATTTTACAGATTTGACAAAGATAATGCGTCTAAATCCCCAAACTCCCTAACATCCCACCTCCAATGCAGCGGAAAGCAAATAATCAGCGAGAGGAAGGAGCATGTTCATTCTTCACATTGAATGCTGCTAATCCTGGTGCGGATCTGCGCTACATCCACTGCACGTCCGTGGCAGAAATAAGAGTGTCAGCCTCGGATTACTGCCTTTTGTATATACACGTCCGTTACGTACTGAACATACTCCTTATACGGTGAGCACAAGAGAAAGATGCGTGCACGGATCATATAGAGTCCCCAAGGGTCCATATATTACCGACCCATGGGCACTCCACGTGCCGCCATATGGTGACTCCGAGAGTTCCAGAAAACCATTCACTTCTCTTCTGCTCTCTCCACTTAAACAATCCTCCCTTTTCTCTACAATAAACTGCCTGCTCAGCGTGATCCTACAAAGCACGCAGAACAGAATCGCCTTCAACACTCAGAATTATTGAACCATATATAGAGCCTCTTGTATCTTATTAACCAAAGGAAAAAAAGCAAGAACAACAAGTGCGTTATTATTGCTCCCAGTACAACTGCACTCAGCAACAATCAAAAGAGTCAAAAGCTCGACCAGTCGGGGTTATCTGGAGTGTTCGTAAACAAATGTCCTATGTAATTACACCAATGGAAAGTAAAGCCAAAGTGTTACCATTCACACAATACAAGACTGATTGGAATTGTACTGAATAGCAAGACTGCAAAAATTGAGAAAAAAAAAAGTATATTAAATACTAAGTTATACACCACGTTCCAAATTATTATGCAGATGTTATTTTTCGCAGATTTTCCTAAATAGTCGATGCAAATGACAGTCAGTATAATCTTCAAGCCATCAACCGTTGGAGTATAATGCAAATTTTATTGAACAAATCTCCTAATGATAACAGATTTTTTTAGAAGTAAAAAACTCAAAATGCACTGTTTCACATTATTATGCACAACAGAGATCAAAACATTTTACAGGTTGTAAAGAGAACTAAAATGGTAATTTGTTGAATTTGCAGCATCGGGAGGTCATATTTACAGAAATCAAAAGCTCATTCAATAAAAAAAAAACTTAACAGGCCAAGTTACATGTTAACATAGGACCCCTTCTTTGATATCACCTTCACAATTCTTGCATCCATTGAATTTGTGAGTATTTGGACAGTTTCTGCTTGAATATCTTTGCAGGATGTCAGAATAGCCTCCCAGAGCTTCTGTTTTGATGTGAACTGCCTCCCACCCTCATAGATATTTTGCTTGAGGATGCTCCAAAGGTTCTCAATAGGGTTGAGGTCAGGGGAACATGGGGGCCACACCATGAGTTTCTCTCCTTTTATGCCCATAGCAGCCAATGACACAGAGGTGTTCTTTGCAGCATGAGATGGTGCATTGTCATGCATGAAGATAATTTTGCTACGGAAGGCACGGTTCTTTTTGTACCACGGAAGAAAGTGGTCTGTTATAAACTCTACGTACTTTGCAGAGGTCCTTTTCACACGGTCAGGGACCCTAAAGGGGCCTACCAGCTCTCTCCCCATGATTCCAGGCCAAAACATGACTCCGCCACCTCCTTGCCGACATCGCAGCCTTGTTGGGACATGGTAGCCATTCACCAACCATCCACTACTCCATCCATCTGGACCATCCAGAGTTGCATGGCACTCATCAGTAAACAACACGGTTTGAGAATTAGTCTTCATGTATTTCTGAGCCCACTGCAACCGTTTCTGCTTGTGAGCATTGTTTAGGGGTGGCCGAATAATAGCTTTATGAACACTTGCAAACCTCTGGAGGATCCTACATCTTGAGGTTCGCGGGACTCCAGAGGCACCAGCAGCTTCAAATACCTGTTTGCTGCTTTGCAATGGCATTTTAGCAGCTGCTCTCCTAATCCTATTAATTTGTCTGGCAGAAACCTTCCTCATTATGCCTTTATCTGAACGAACCCGTCTGTGCTGTGAGTCAGCCACAAATCTTTTCACAGTACGACGATCACGCTTACGTTTTCTTGAGATATCCAATGTTTTCATACCTTGTCCAAGGTATTGCACTATTTCACGCTTTTCGGCAGCAGAGAGATCCTTTTTCTTTCCCATATTGCTTGAAACCTGTGGCCTGCTTAATAATGTGGAGCGTCCTTCTTAAGTAGTTTTCCTTTGATTGGGCACACCTGGAAAACTAATTATCACAGGTGTCTGAGATTGATTACAATGATCCAAAGAGCCCTAAGACACAATACCATCCATGAGTTTAATTGAAAAACGAATAATTAAATGTTTATGACACTTAAATCCAATGTGCATAATAATTTGGAACACGGTGTATGTACACTTCCTACAACTTACATCTACCTACTGTACAAGATGCTCTTCTCTTAGTAGCGCAGCATTTTACTTTTTATAGCAGCAGTTTACGCTGTAGAGATACTGTAAAGATAGGTAGGATAGAAAGGATAGATGGCAAAAACTTTTTTCATCTGATCACCTGGTCACCCACCTACATACAAGTAATACACAGGCACTGCCTATGGTTTCCTCCATTCTTCTCTGCGTTCCACATCGGTCAATCTTGTAAATCCTACCCTCAGTCTTTTATGCCAAAAAATGTATCCCAGCACCAAGTTTCTTTATTCTATAATCTTATTTATTTTTCTGAACCTTACTTTCATTCACGCGGCTTATGCAAGTTTGCATATTTTCCAGATAATAAAAAGCCAAAGTTTTTTTGTTATTTATTAAAATAAGACAGTGTATCAGTGTGTTTGGCGCAACATTGTAATTACTTTTTATTAAAAATTATTTTTACTTTTTGAGACACAACTGCTCTGTATTCTATATAGAGAGCAGCTGTATCTAGCAGACCAGCGGCACTGACAGGTTCAGTGAAAGCGGGTCCTGCATGTTCATAACTCAGATATGATCAATTACAGGTGGATCCTGTGTGTCAGACACGCAGGAAACGCCGACACTGAACCAGTCAGTCCCGCTGACCTGGCGGATACAGGTTTCAGTGCAGGATACAGCTGCTCTGTATACAGCACACAGAGCAGCTGTATCTTAAAAAGTAAAAATTATTTTTTATAAAAAGTAATCACAAAGTTGCACCAAACACATTGATACACTTTTATTACGATTTTTTTTTATAATTTAGATATATAGTTTTCAAAGGTAGCCTTTAATGGCTACAAATAACAAAATACTAAGTACTTACCTGTTCTTTCCCCCCAGCAATCCAGATCACTGCGATTGTTTACATGCAGGCAGCGTGTGACCATGACCACTGCAGCCAATCAGAGTGCTGGGACCCCCACCGATCACGAGGACGGGGTTCTGAAGGGTTCCTCCTTACTGTACCCCTCCGTAGTGAGTAGCCTGAAGGGTGTGGCAGTCGAGCATGCGCCCACCACTCTATTTAATGTCTATGAGACTGAAGGAAACAGCCAAGTTCAGCTCTCAGCTGTTTCATCCATTCCCATAGACTTTGAATGAAGCAGCAGCGCAAATGCTCGACCGCTGCTCTATTCAATGTCGTTCGTGTTAAGCAGTGAGGAGGAACAGGGGGTTCGGGACCACCATTCTCACGATAGGCGGGGCAAATCAGACAATTATCACCTATCCTGTGGATAGGTGATAATTGTCGGTTCAAGGAATGCCCATTTAAGAGTTTGGCCTGCTAAAGAATCTGGATCAACTCGTTTAAATTTGTAGACCGAGTCCAAGACCCCCCCCCCCCCATCCCATATATATTTTTGTATTTTCAGGTAATCTATTTTGGTAAGTATTCTACACCAGTGAGTACAGATCACTAGACCCCTGAGGTTGCAATGTGAATCATGCATCATGGTTTATACAGACAAAGTGTCTTACCTTCAAGTGTCTGGGCAAGGAAAGACCCTGGAAGCGTCTAACATATTCGGAGGAGATGGTGGACAGGGGGTGGTGCGCAGTCACCTCATACTGCAAGCAAAAGCCGGTCCTGGGAATATGGGGACCATCACTGAGATCCACAAACTCGCCAAATCTGGATAATGACATGGATGTGCAATAAGTCTGCAAGCCTGAAAAAGATTCTTGTAATAGCTACTGTGTTTTTCTGAATAGAAGACTCACCAGTGTGTATATGAAAAATGTGTTATAAAGCAGGTCAAGTCTATTATAAGTCCATAATTAATAGAAACCGAATATGAAAAATCAGCTCAACATAGTCCATCATACCAGGGAACGCCACAAAACAACTAGCTGAAAAGAGTGGGCAGCCTCCTTGGGCAGTTCAGTCATTTTTGACGGCAAGAATTGTGCAGCATGCAATGCTATTCGTTCCGTAAAACGACAGAATCCTCAACAGAACCCTGATGGACCCCATAAGTCAGAAGCCACGACACAGATGTGAACAGGGTGTGATATTGCGGTAAAAGGAAAATGTCATTGGAGTACTGATAAGTTCTCCTTCTTTGCCCTTCTCTAATCTAGCATTTACTTAAAGGGGTTTTCCCACGAGGGGCATTTATGACATATCCACAGAAATATGGCAGAATGGCTGTTTTTTTCCCATTCCACACAAATATTTTTTGTTTTTAGTTTCCCAGTACATTATATTATTATAGTACCATTAAAAACTACAAACCATCCTGCAAAAAAAATAAAAAATAAATTTAAAAGTGTCGACAGAAAAATAAAAGAAGTTATGGCTCTTGGAATAGGAAGATTGAAAAAAAAAAAAGAAGAAAAACACAAAACTTGGCTGTTACTCCAAGGGGTTAAAATGGCCACTGGGGGAGGGAGGGGAGGGTGTAATTGCGCTCAGTAGCTCAGCTTTGATAGGGCCATGTAACCTTTCATGATTAAAGGTCGCCTTTAATATCAGTAATGTGTACGCTGATGCCTATGTACGCACAGCTAGGAATGCTGGGAAATTCTTTGATATTTTCTGCACAATTATATTTCGATGTTCTGATTTTCCCTCATATGTTCATGTAGATTCGGATAAATACCAACCTGTGCAGAGTTACCTTTCCCTGGGGGTGTTGTGCGGCCTTTTCTTCCAGCATCAGCAATTTGTATCTGAGGAAACAAAAAAGTCTCCGATTATTACAATGTATGATAAAACCCGCACAGGAGACTCGCAACCAACGGATGAGCGATGCCACAACAACGCCTGCAAAGTCGCCAGCGCCAGTTACTCATTCTTTTACCACTGCCCCCAGTTCTATTGATCTCTATTCATTTACCTAAACATGGACGCTGGGTATTTTTTTTTTTTGCCGACCTTAATATAGGTGTATTTTTTTCTCGTCCTATAATGATAGCGAGAATCTGGGGCACTTTGACAATTGCAGTTCAAACAAACTAGGGAAAATCTGCCAAAAATAATGGTCAAAGGTTACTCTTAAATATTCTGCAAAGATGACCAAAAGCGGGTCTGTCAGCAGAATATACTGACCTATGTAACATGTTGTCCCAATTGGATCAAATTGGAGCGCTGAAAGAATACACCGGACTCAAAGCTATGATGCCAATGGATTTATGAATGGACCCCCCCCCCCCCCGCACATCTCTGCGCTGACGGACAGGCTGACGTGTATAAATATATACACAGCAGCCTGTAAATCACCGGCCTGAGGGGCTTTAAGTGGGTTGTCCATGATTAGAAAAACATGGTTTCTTCTTCCAAAAACAGCACCCCACCTGTCCATGCGCTGTCTCTGCGATTACAGCTGTGCTCCATTGAAGAGGATGGGGCCGAGCTGTAATACCACACACAACCAGTAGACAGGTGTGGCACTGTTTTTAGAAAAAAAAGCAGCCATGTTTTTGTAATGCTGGACAACCCCTTTGAGGGACCTTTTACAGGCCCGACATGGGCCGTGAAAACTTGCGCTGATCGACAATACAGCGCGTCAATCGGCTGGTTTACTCCTTTCACAAGGAGCAATAAATCGGTAATGTATGGGGACAAATGATTTACTCGTCTCCATACATTTGCATCATGTTGGTAGCACATCTCATTGCTTACACAGGGAGATCTGCTGCCGACAAGCGACCATTTTATTGACCGCGTAAAAGAGCCGATCATCCGATGAACGGTTTGGTCTGGTTTAGATGAAACAATAATCGGGAACAAGCGCTCATATAAACGCTCATATAAACGCTTGTGTGCCCGAACATTGGCCCTTAAGAACATAAGAAACCCTGTCTGAAATAACCTGTGTAAGGCCGAGTTCACATAGAGGATTATTACACCGGGAATCTGCACCTAAATCAGGACAGAATACGCTGCAATTCTGCCACAAATTTTATACTAATAAATAGAATAGACTATTTTAAGACTTCAACCAAGTTTAGAAGGGATTTATAGATTTTTAATTTTTTTATTTTATAGGGAAAATGTTTTTTAATACACGGAAATCATTAAAAGACAGTATGAATCATTCCCTCTGATGCTCCAGCCCCCATTACTGCACGTCAACACAGAACGCCATGTGAACGAGGCCACAACAAGATAAAGTACAGTAGCTTGCTCTATGCGAATATGCTAAGCTGCGTCTGAAAGACCCGGATTTCCAGCTGCGCCCCTGATGTCATGTCACGTTCCTACAGGATTATAGATGGTAATAATATGAACAGCTCTTTACATCTTCCATATCGCTGCTTCCATGTGTCTAGAACCGTAATGGTCGTCTGTAGCAATGCTCATTTTACAGTAAAATTCCAATAATCCAGCATCCCTGGCACATGGAGACGGCAGGATTATTAACCATTAGACGTGTTGGCATTGCGAATCCTCGGCATCCCTGAAGGTATAGCCTGCATTCTCGTCTCTTCCAGAAGCCATGTGCGCTGGCGAGTGCAGGCGTGTCTTTCTATGAGGGTCTGCCCGCCAACATCAGCGTTAATCGGCATAGCAAGATGAGATGGTGTGGACTTTCCAGACTATGAGGCAAGTCTCTGTTAATCCGACACGGGACTATATTTGTCTGGTGTCATTATGGATTTTCCAACAATCAGGTTCCAGACAAATGTACGAGTCATTAGTGTCAATGCAACAGGATGTAGAGAGATTACAGCCGCACCGGGATACTGAACCTGACGGAGTCCAGCGTCCTCCCTGCCACATACAGAGTGTGATGGTTTGGGTGAGGATCCTGGTATATGTTTGGCACTGGGGGCACAGAAGCCTCCAGCTCAACTCAATCTAGTTCCGTATCAATACATTGTCCAGTCCTTTAAGACTAGGTACATTTGTCAGATTGGAGTCTGAGAAAACTTGGAGACAATCTCTGTCAGGACTGTAAGGGTATGTGCACATACACTAATTACGTCCGTAACTGACGGACGTATTTCGGCCGCAAGTCCCGGACCGAACTCAGTGCAGGGAGCCGGGCTCCTAGCATCATACATATGTACGACGCTAGCAGTCCCTGCCTCGCTGCAGGACAACTATCCCGTACTGTAATCATGTTTTCAGTACGGGACAGTTGTCCTGCAGCGAGGCAGGGACTCCTAGCATCGTACATAAGTATGATGCTAGGAGCCCGGCTCCCTGCACTGAGTTCGGTCCGGTACTTGCGGCCGAAATACGTCCGTCAATTACGGACGTAATTAGTGTGTGTGCACATACCCTAAATGTCAATTTTTAAGATGCCCGACAGTCATTTCTCCTGACTCCCCCATAAACATTCAGACTCGGGCAAGCCTAAAAAGGTTTGTTGGTTTTTTTTTAACGGGGAGAGCAGAATAAGCTGCTGAGACCCCTCTGGGCCTATGTCTGATGGGAACTAAGGATCGGGCACGTTGACGTCCAATATGCCGATCCTTCTATCCCCCTGTCGTTGTGAGAACCCTGTATACATTAGATTGTCTTATGTCATTGTTGCCACCTTCACCCATGGACTGCACTCACACATACTACATTCATGCATCATTCTTAGGATTTATTACGGGAGAACGAGAACACGAGAACACACACACGCGCACACACACACACACACACACACACACACACACTTTTAATGCCATTTACAGTGCAGTATAAATAACATGGTAAGATACCAACGCAGATCGGCTCCCGCCCTAGAGGACCAGGCGCATCCATTTATTATATGAACGGCCAATGATTTGATACATTTCCTCTGCAGCGACATTGTCGGGGGTGAAAGAAGCCGAACCCGCTGCTTCATTTAAAAAAAAAAGGGCTTTGTTTTTGTGAGACAACCCTATAAAAGACTTGCAATAATCCACCAAGGTGAAGCAAGCAAAAGGCGGCAGCGTTAGGCTATGTTCACACAGAGCTTTTTGACACGGAAACTGCACCAAAAAAACTCGTCAAAAACGGCCCGAAAATGCCACCCGTTGATTTCAATGGGAGGAAGGGGCGGTTTTCTTCGGGTGTTTCCGCCTCTGACCTCCCATTGACTTCAATGGAAGGCAGAGAAAGCGTATTTCGCGGCGTTTTATGCCCGCGGCTCTCATTGGCCGCGGGCGAAAAACACCATAAAAATCGGCGTGCAGAGAGAGGAAAATCTGCCTCAAACTTCCAAACGGAATTTTGAGGCCGAAATTCCGCCTGCAAAAAACTCTGTGTGAACCCGGCCTTCTTCTGCACATTATCTTCCACATTTATAACAACACTTATGTGCTTGTTCTGAAGAACAACCATTATAGTAAATGGTTTAAGTAACTTACGGATTGTATTGGAAGATTTCTCTGGCAGTTTTTTCCTCCATTTCCAAACACTCAAACGGCAAATCTTTGCTTATAAGTTTAAGCGCATCCTTGGTGAATGAATGGAGATTCTCCTATAGGAGACAAAGAAACAATATATACATTTGTGTCATATATTCCGTGAAGAGCAGTCATCTCCCACGACATGTCTGTTATAGGAAAGACTTCCCTATCAAATCACAAAACTGGAGCATCTTTGATAAGGCCCTGTTCACATAAGATTCTTGGCCGCTGCTTTAGCATAGATGCCATACATGTTAAAGTGAGTGTCACCAGAAATGTTCCTCTCAAACTAGGAATAGTGTAATATAACGTAGGCTCACCTCAATCTAACGTTATTTTTCCTTTTTCACATGGAGAAAACCATTTTATTCAGTATATGCAAATGGGTATTTTGGAGCAACGAGGGCGTCACCGTCGCTCCAAAATGCTCTGTCTTCTTTCCCCAGTCCAACCCTCCCTCCATTCCTTCTTTCAATGATTGACAGGGGCCCGGCAGTGTAATAGGCGAGTTCACGCCTGACCCTGTAGTCTCCTGAACAAGCGCGGCCCAGCTTCTTACTTGGCGCATGCGCAGTACACCGTTGACGTTCACCGGTCTAAATCGGCAGTAGTGCGCATGCGCGGATTACGTCCGACTACACCCGGAAGAGACCGAAGGGTATTTTCTCTCTAAAGGAGTCACTCATGTGAAAAAGGAAAAGATCGTTCGATTCAGGTGAGCCTACACTATATTACACTGTTGGTATGACTATGACATGCCAAACAGTGACATCCATCACCCATAGACTATTACAGCACACTTTTGTATACGTCGTGAAATGGTAATGAAGAGCGAAGGACGTAAATGAAACGTTTAGCGGATGCTTGTGTCGTAAGCCCAAAAAAATAAAAAATAAAGGACACTTTTGTGGCCTCCGTCGGGCCCATGCAGCCCTTTAGACACATTTAGCTTAAACATTGGGAGCTTTTCCTGGCATACATGCTACATCTAGGGCAAAAATGTGATGTGAATGGGACCTTAGACATCTGCATTGAGCTGTTTCTCGGTTATTCCTCCTGGAAATGTATGAAAAAGTGAAGTGGCTGAAGTGATCGCTGCTGTAGTTGCTAGAGCCCTATATACAGATCGCTGCATTGTGGGGTGGGAATATAATACAGATGGTATCTATACAAACTCTATTCAGCCATTTCTTAGAATTTGCTTTTATGGCTTACAATTTTTAATTGTCATTATAGCATTTGTCACTGAGCCTTCTCAGACTCCTCAATGGCATTCCTAGTACCTGGAAACCATCCCTCTGAGCCCTTCATGAGAAAGTGAATTAAATAATAAAATTCCTTTTGCTAGCACTAGAGGGAGCTCATGCAATACGGTTTTATTATTGAATTTAATAGGAGCTGTATAAATCCCTATGCAGTGAGCTCCCCCTAGTGGCAGTTGCGGGCAAAAAATAATTGTATCATTCAACTCTATGGCCATTTGTAAGGATTTGCAGATCTGTATTAGAAAAACAGAGCTCTGACCCCTGCCCTATATTACCTCCATTGAACCCCTGAAGCAACTGAAACCACTAGGAATATTAGATATTAACCACCATCCCCCAGGATAGGGGGGGCATGAAACAACATTTTTTTGCAAGTTGAAATTAGAAGACAACATACATTACTTAAGAGGACATGGTTCTTAATTTGCCTTATAGTCTAACTAGCTTTTATACCCGGCGTTGCTCGGCAGGTTGACTTAGGGTATGGATAGAGTAAAAGCTGACTATTTAAATACCGCTCAGTATGAATTTAATTGCTACCTCTCGATATACTAGAGAGTGTAAATAATGTTACTGGAAGCATAAAAGGCCTAAATCTGTAATGAATATATTGCTTCATTTAATTTCTAATTCACACGAGCGTATTTCACGTCCCTGTTACCCGCGTGAAAATAACGCACGTTACACGGACCTATGCAAGTCAATGGGGCCATTCAGACATCGTGTTTTTCACACAGTGTGTCCGCTGTGTGAAACTCACTGCATGTCCTATACTTGTGCGTTTTTTGCGCATCACGAACAGATTGAAGTCAATGGGTGCGTGAAAATCACGGACAGCACACGGACGCATATCAGTGTGCGGTGCGTGATTCACGCAACAGTTGCTAAAGGAATGATGAGAAAAAGAAAAACACCTCCTTCAGTTTATTTTGCTGGCGTAAAAAACGCATGACATACGGGCGTAAAAACCGCTGACAAGCACCATACACTGATGTCACATGGAACTGCAACGCAGGAAAAACGCTGCATTTTTTTACGCGCACAAAATGAACACGTTCGTGTGAATAAGGCCTTAAGCCTCATGCACACGGACGTAAAAACGCCCGTAATCACGGGCCGTAATTATAGGCACATAGACTTCTATTGGCCACTGGTACCTTCCCGTTTGATTACAGGATGGTGCCCGGGCCGTTGAAAAATATAGAACATGTCCTATTTCAGGCCGTGATTACGGCATGGGCAGGCCCGTATAAGGCCTCATGCCCACTTCAGTCTTTTTCTTCAGGGTGCTAGTCGTTTTTCAGATGGCTAGCACCCTGACCCATTCATTTCAATGGGGCCATGCACACTTCAGTTTTTTTGACGGTCCGTTGCTCCGTTCCGACAAAAGTAGAGCATGTCCTACTTTTGTCCGAGATTCCGTGACCGTGAGGCCCATGCAAGTCAATGGGGCCGTCAAAAAAACTGAAGGCACACGGAAGGCATCCGTGTGCCGTCCGTGTGTGACAGAGCCGTTGCCTAGCAACTGCCAGGCGGGCAGAGGTACACATACAGACAGATACTGCACTGCACTAAATCGGCAGCCCCTTCTCTATGTCAGCACGGATAGAGAGAAGAGGCTGCTGATCAGTGCTGGAACGCAGCGATATTAAGAAAAATAAGTTCATGCATACCCCGGCCGTTGTCTTGGTGACGCGTCCCTCTTCTGACATCCAGTCCGACCTCCCTGGATAACGCGGCAGTCCATGTGACCGCTGCAGCCTGTATAACTCTTTCATAACCCTGGACAGTGACTACCGCTGGACAGGGAATAGCATGTGCGGCGCTCACAATATCGTCTGCATAGTGTGAAAGGGTTTCAGTTTCCTCTCGGAAGTGTACACGGAGTACACACGGGAAGCACACGGTTCCAATCACGGACACACGGATCCGTGAAAAACAGCCGTGAAAACGGTGATGGAAGTGTGCATGAGGCCTAAAGTCTATAACGCTCCCGTAATTACGGGAGCGTTGCTAGGCGACGTCAGGGGATAGTCACTGTCCAGGGTGCTGAAAGAGTTAACTGATCGGCAGTAACTCTTTCAGCACCCGGGACAGTGACTACCGCTGGAGTTAAAAGTATTAAAAGTTAACTTACCCAGAACTCCCTGCTTCTTCCTCCAGTCCGGCTTCCCGGGATGACGTTGCATCCCATGTGACCGCTGCAGCCAATCACCCGCCAATCACAGGCAGCAGCGGTCACATGGACTGCTTTTAAACCAATGAAAAAAAATCGGGCTTCAAACAAACTTTCCAAAATATATATTAGATTTATTCCATTGTCCAATCTGAAAAGCAGCCGTATAATCAAAATGAGCTTTATTATCACGTCCATTTATTTGGGAACACAGGATTTACTTTCCCTTTCAATATTAAAATATTACATTTACCACCGTGACCACCAAAAATAATCCTCTACAGCCGCTATGACGGGGAATTAAAGCGCCCAGTGTAATTACTGTAGCAATATTTGTATTGAGATTGGCTATTGAAGCTGAATTGCTGCCTAAAATTAAATGAATTAAAAGGTTTTTTCTATTACTATATTTTTCTATTGTTACTATTCGGTAGTCAGAGGCCATTTCTACAGCAATACTTATCATATCGAGATGCTGCACTTGTAACTGCTATTTCTGGAGCACATATTATGGGTGTTCAGACTGAAAGAGCAATAGGGACACCCGCTGGAGGCACAAAATGAAGAATATCAACCTTTTTTCCGAATGATAGAAGCAACATAAAATGCATGAGATGCGGTACCAAAATAATTCAGAAAACAATCTTTTAAAAGTGACTCTTTACTCAAAGTGAATCTCCACCTACTAACATCATAATTTTTAGGTACCGCAATCTATGCTGCTCGATTTCTAATTATATTGTAATAAAGTTTGGGGCTCAGTTTTTCTGATGCAGAGTTCTAAATCTCCTACATAGATGTAAAGTTGAAAAATAACATGCCTGCAGCCACCACAAGAGGGAGCTAACTGCATAGTATCAATACATTGAACTCCAAAACAGTATGCAACAAGTGCCCTCTAGTGGTGGTGGCAGGCATACAATTTTAAGGCTCTGACCACATGAGCGTCTTGGCTACCATTTATAAAGCTGCTCTGCTGGATTCATTGTATGACGGGTACCAAAGGTGCCCAACACACCCCAATGACTATAAATGGGGTACATAGTGGTGTCTGTCGTTCTGAAGAATAGCACTGACAGAATTTGTGATCGAAGATTGGAATGGAATGTGTAAAGAGCGTTAATAAGATATAGCTCAGCAGAGAATTTGACAAAAAACAGAAAAAGAAAATTAAAAATATATATATATACATATGATGGTCATGGGTGGCAAATACATTTACATTTTCATATTGAAAGGGCAATAAGGTAAAAGTTCTATCCTGGGCAGAAAACGTTGTAGTCTCCATGCAGTACGTTGCCTCAAATCATCATTGTCCCAATTTTCTAGTCGACAAAAACTACATTTAAGCAAATATATAAAATGTAAAGATCCACTTATCCACAAAGATTACAGGCAAATGGCACGGTATCACCTGTAGAGCGTTGACCCAGCAGGCACCGGCTTTTTTGGAATAGAAATTAAAAAGTGGTTCTCCGCTTTGGACAATCCCTATCAGAAGGGTCCATTAACAATAAGCAGATCACAAGGGGTCCCGCAGTTGGGAACCCCAGCAATCAGGTGTAGTTAGCGGGAAAATGTTGGAGTAGGTGTTCAATTACTCTGCAGCGTCACCACAAGAGAAATTAAACATAAGGCCTCATGCATACGGCCGTGCCCATAATCACAGTCATTATAAAGTATAAGCAAAAGATAGGACATGTCCTATCATTTGCGGAAGGTTTCTACGGCATGGACACCTGTCCGTGAACAATATAAAGTGAATGGGTCCGTAACTGCGGATTGTAATTACATTTCGCAATTACGGACGATTTTTACGGTCGTGTACATGGGGCCTTACACAGTGCCCATTTATATAAATGGGTTGTCTGTTTAATGCAGGACAGGGCAGGCACTCCAGAGCGAGAGACCCTTTTTGTATCCGCTCTCTACTCTGGCCAAGACATGAGGATCGTGAACAGAGGACCCCCCCCCCCCCCCCTCTATTAACTCAGAACTCCCTAATAGGGTATATAAAAATGGGTTATGTGTCACTACACAAATTCAGCAGTAAGCGAGAATATTTAAGGGGGGTAGGTGTTCCCAGAAGTGTGTAATGTATGTGAAAGAGTGCGGCCCTTTTTTCCTAAACATAACTAATATTTCAACTTCAGGACTTTATTTGCTTTTACGTCAGACGCCAGAAACAGGCGCCAATTCTGAAATCCTGAATAATATGGGCAATCTCCTGCCACTGCAAGCACGCTGTCACTGAGAAGCATTACTCTAAACAGACAGCCACAATTATTGGCTCCAGCATCCTTGGAATCTGGATATAGCTGGTTATGGCCCATCTCCCCTAAGGAATCGCTTGGCCGTGATGAAACGCGTCGGGAGGTATTTCCACATTGAGAGAGGTTCCCCGGTCCCCTTACATCAACACAAATACGGATGACATCTAGCATCTAAATGGGTAGGGGGTATTGACCCCTGATCTTCAAGTACTCCATTAGTATTTGTATAAATGAAATAGAAGGGAAATATTCAACTAAATCCCGGTGAACACTCATTTTTCATTAAACCACGTATGAATTGCTGTCTAATTGGACCATTCAACCATATTGGATATACGCCATAAACAAATGCAAGAATCCATTAGCCGTGACTTTTTAACATATGTATGCACTATAGGTTTATGTTAACACTTTCTAAGACATTTTATGTGAAATTACAGTCAAGGTTATATTTTATACATAAACTCTGGATCTATTTTTTCTTTACTTGCCTTTAGACAGATCTTAGAAGTTAAAAAAAAAACTGCCCAAGCCCAGCAATGGAGTCAGAGCAATATAAGACGATCATCCAGATTAAGCTGTGTTGATGGCACCAGCGCACATCACCGCAGCTGTGATCACAGATAGTCCGTCTCATGAGTAGTGAAGACTGGAGGAAAAAAAAAATCTTACTATGCAAATTAAATCCCGCTCACCTTTGTCGGATTCCATTCGTCTAACCGGTTGTCCAGCACCACGTCATAGCAGAACGCTCCGGAGATCACTGCACAGAACACATTCAAGCGCACGTTGTTAGATGGATAACATTGTAATATTTGCTGCCACTAAATCTGGATTAGCTCGAGCGCTGGCGCGAACTAATGCACTGGCAGGAAAATAGAATGTGCTAAATATACATGTAGACATGCTAGAGGCTGCCAAGCTAAGCCTGTCAAAATGAGATTTGTCTAATGAAGAAGCCAGGCTTAGGTGTACGCAGGGCAAAGCGGGACATTTATCTTTCATGTAACAATATTTGCTAAAATACACACAGTTCTAATAAGCCATTTTCAGATTTGTGAATTTCAAGGAATTCAATGGAAAAGATTTGGGATGCTTTATACTTAACCCCTTCAGAACAAAGCCATTTTTTTTTTTTTTTTTTTCGTTTTTACAGCTTTTACCATGCAGTAAAAACGACAACTTAACTTTATTTTGTGGCTCAATACGATTACGGCGATACCAAATTTATATATATATTTTTTAAATATTTTACTACTGCTCCGTTCGGGGCCTCAGTCGCAGATCCGGCAGGGTTTACCGGAGAAAATAGCACAGCATGCTGCGCTATTGTGTCCAGTAAAATCACAGACACCACAACGGAATGCCGACGGAACCTAGTAAAGTCAGTGGGTTCCATCGGCAACCGGCGGTGTCCGTTGGTTCCGTTATTCCCTTGTTCTGCTCCTCTGACAGAGCCAAAAAATGGAATGGCACAGAGCAGGTGTGAACATAGCCTTATCTACTCTGCTTGCCTACTCTAACACTAAAAGGCACAGGGAATACAAAAGTATATACTTTCTATATACTTTGTAAATGTGTGTGTATATATATATATATATATATATATATATATATATATATATTACGCTTTTCTCTTGCCTTCTCTCAATCAGTCTGATTAGTTAATCATGGTGATCACATGCTCGGAAGCCAAACCAATTGGTTCGGCTAAAAGGGAGCAGGTTGCTGAGGACACTCACACTGCTGGCGTCAGAGCGCTCTCCTCAGCGCTATGCCAGCAGAAGCAGATGCCCCCTTGCTGCACGGGGTATATGCGGCTAGGATGTGAATCTACAGATTGTCGGCATGAAAGGGTTAATATAGAGCTGTCCCGTAGTAATCAATCAGAGGTGTAACTTTTTAATACGAAACTCCATCCTGATTTTGCATCTATGCACCAATTGCTCTGTGGGACCATTTCTAACACGGGAAAACAAAGTTGTAAGTAAATCTAACCAATTTAGTTGACTACTTCTGTCATGTTATTTTGATTCAGCCATTTCTTACACATTGCTTAGGCATATACCACATTGTCATAATTGTAGAAGAGAGAAAAGAGGAAGGTGGAGAGATAAAGGGGACGAGGAGGGATGAGGCTCTACTTTCTGCCTTTGTCTGAGATTTATGCTGTGAGAGGGGAGGGGGTGCAGCAGGGGCAGGCAGCAGATTGGCGAGAGCACTCCCCACCAAACATAGAGCGAAAACAAGCAATACAGAGGGGACAAAGAGACTCAAAATATGAAGTTTACACCAGTATATTCCAAACAACATTTCTGGCTGCTCTACATCTAATACAAACCTACAGCTGTCTAAAGCGACTATACACACTAGTGATTTTAACCGGCCGTTTTCCGAATGACTCCTTGTTCACAGTTGGTCTGTGAAGGCTATCGTTTTGGACCAAAATGCCTTAAGTTAAAAACAACAAATCGCTGATTGATCTCTGCCTTGATCTGTGGCCTTGTCTGGGCTTTCACTGTTGGCATGCCTTTCTATGGTTTGGAGTGAACGACACCTGCACACAACTGAAAAATCCAACACAGCAGATCAACTTCTGGACAGATATCAGTCTACAGTCAGGTGCCTGTCAAGCTCGTTAGGGTCACATATATGTCAATCTGCAGAAAACAAAAAAAGTCTAAATTGGCCTACTTGGACGCCTGAAATCTCGTGTATTGCCAGCTTGAGAGTGTTCATTGAAGTTATACTTAGCACAACTGTGGAAAATTATATAATTCCCTAAGGTTATAACCCATCTGTATGTGACATGTCATTCGGGATACACATCCACGGGGCTACTAATCATTTTTTATGCCATATATTCTTGTTTACTGCCTTCCTTTATTATCCGCACATTTTGAAAATCTGAACCAGTGATAAATAAGATTAAAAAAGTTAAAAGATAAAATCAAAACATTATTTACATCCTCTCAGGAGGAATGGAGATGTCAGACAGACATAAATAAGCAAGTCTCACCAACACAAACAATAATGAGCCAATGAACGGCCAATCTTCAAGGCCATCAGGATGAAGATCACAATATTTGAACAATTCTGAGCCAAAAAGTTGGATCGGGCGGATGTGGACTGTGAATGGCTTGCCTAAACCTCACCTTTTTATCTACTCTCTCTTTGAAGGTTAGCACCAAATGAAGTGGTTTTACGGGAGGACACCCTGTTGAGATATTGAGGATGACGTGTGAACTGTAAGCACAGGTGACGGGTCATGGAAGGGGAGTTTTTGTAAGTAAACCATCAAACTGCAATGATTTTCTACAAACAATGGCGTTCTGATCTGGATATACTTTTCTACCCAAAAGATGGCTGGTAGTATTTTTGCTCTCTTTAGGCAAACCTAGTCATTTTGACAGCAAACAAAAGAAAAAAAAGAAAAAGAATGATAAACCAACGGCCGTGTGGAACCTCCAGCCTTCAAGTAGAGAAAGAACTGTAAGAGAAAGGATTTCTCCTTTCTTGTCTAATAACACTACTGTACGACTACAGATATCAAACATAATATCACAACACACAAACCTAAATGACTGAGGACTTCTGCTTTAATCTTCCGATCTCCTGTGAAGTTTGAAGTGTATTTACAGAAGGGCACTCTTTGTATGGAGGGAACAAGGCTGCGCACGTTAAGCGATTTGAAACACCTTGATCATCTCTCGCACACAGTACTACTACGCCCCCAACGAAAAAACCGAAGACTAGAGGAATCTTCTAAGTACAGGCGTGGGGATGGCAGATGAAGCCTTCTGATGCTTGTAAATCTGTCATTAATTAATAATGTATTGCATTTCATTTCTTAATTCTGCATCGGCGTCGGAGATTATCAATTCTTTATAACACGCTGTTTATTGTTTTCATTACACAGATACAAAACAGACTTCGCTGCATGAGACTTCAAGGATTAAAAGTTTTCTTGTCTAGACTAAACTATCCTTACAGGCAGCCAGTGTAACTGGAATATGCATATGCACCGGACAGATGGATTTAAAGTGAAAATACTAGGGTCATGTAACATATCAGGACCGTAGATTCTTTCATTCTGGTTCTCCGTTTGCAAGTTTCCATAGTACTTTGCAACCTATTGGTACGTAACACTGCAGGAAATAACTACTGGAGAAGTTGCCAAAACAAGGCCCCCTTAGCACATCACTATTCAGCTATTGGCTGAAACTGCTCCTCGCAGACTTCCTGCTGTTCCCGCCCCCTGCATACACACAAAACGGATAATACTGAAAGTTCTCTACTTCATTTTAGCGGCTTCCTCTTGCATTTGGATCAGAAAGCAGGGAGAATTACATGGAAGAAAAATGGGTGCAGTGGGCAGGTAGAGAAGGAAGTCTGTGGGGTGAAGCTTCAACCAATCGCTGCAGAGCACTGAGTGATGTCAAAAGAACTCTCCAGTACAATACAGTTACGCAACAGTTTTGTTACAGTCTGTGGTTTTACTGGGGTTGTCTCAATAAAGAGAACCCATTTCATATTGGAGTCTTCACAGGTCTGGCTCCTGGCACAACCAAGAAAACAGCTGATTTGCCAGGTGAAGCTGCAGCCAGCCAGATGGAATACATAGCTGGCTAGAGTCTACCAGATGTGGTGCTTGCCTACCTGCATAACAGATATTAAATATTATAGAAACTGGTTTAAAATCTATTAAAAGATTGTGCCATGTAAAAAAAACTTCCTATTACCGAGATGAACTGAGACTGTACTTCTGTTATGCTGCTGGCAAATATTTCCTGATATTTGACCTGCTTACTAATTGCTCTCTTGTACTTCTAATCGCTATATGTGATCCAATAAAATACTTTTGCATACTTACTACAATATTGCTGGTCCCTATTGTCATATCATCAATAAAGTTTTATAGGTTATTTGTGGGAAAAAAAAAACATAAGAAATAGACCCTAGTAGCAAATGATTGGGTCAAAAGTCATCTCTAAATGTGGTCATCTTCTTCTGGAGTTTTAAAGTTCAATACTATGTAAAAGCCTGAGCCCAGCAGAGTACCTTTAGTACTCTGGTGGGCCATTCCGACCCTGGGAAGATCGCAGCATCAACAAGAGGTTTTCCCGACAATACAATGGTCTATCAGAGTCTCCAAATAATCCAATATCTGGTGTCAGCAGAAAAACTACATCAAACACGTTGGATTTTGCCTGTCCAGTCCTTTTGAGTGTACAGGTTCATGGGGACTCTGCGGTTTTAAAATACTAATAGCTTGTCCTGCTAGCAAAAAAATAGTAAAAAAAATATGTAACGCAAATAAATAATATTAAAAAATGTATAAGAAAGTACACCAAAAAATAAATAAAAAAATAAAAGTATTATTTTTACCATCATGCACATGAACACCAACACAGTTATATAGGCAGAGTTGTTATTCTTATTGCAAACCTGATGGCATGAACACTGTAATAATGTGCCAATCTATATGTACTAGAAACATCACCATTCACTGGCCACAGCGGTCACCTAACGTGTTGTCACTTTGGATGTCATGTCAGTGCACATGGAGGGAAGACTGCTGTGCCAGGGCCCCTAGGTCTGCCGTCTTTCTGCTCCTAATCAGCCAGATGCAGGGATTAATAGGAGCAGATGTAAAGTATCATACACTGCAATACAAAGGATCGCTTGTTCAAGTCCCCTAGTTAGACTTTAAAAAAAAAAAAAACCTTCTACCATTTTCCTTTTAAAATAATGTTACAAAAACAAAACAAAAAACACAAATACCGTAATTGGCATCGCTGCGTCTATAAAAGTACAAGCTATTCTAACCAGGTTATAAAACCTGCACGGTGAACGCCGTAAAAAAAATAAAAAATGAGAACCGCCAGCATTGCTATTTGTGGGTCACCTTAGCTCCCCAAAAAATTCAATAAAAAGCAATCATAATGACAACTGTAAATATTGGTGGAGGAGGGATAATGCTATTTGTTTTTCAGGGGTTGGTCTAGGTCCCTTAGGTCAAGTGAAGGGAAGTCTGAATGTTTCAGCATACCAAGACATTTTGGACAATTGTCTGCTTCCATCTTTATGGCAACAGTTCGGGGAAGACCCTTTTCTGTTCCAGCATGACTGTGCCCCAGTGCACAAAGCAAGGTCCATACATAAAAGACATGGTTAGGGGAGTTTGGTGTGGAAGAACTTGACTGGCTGCACTGAGCCCTGCCCTCAACCCCATCAAACACCCTGGGATGAGCTAAAACGGAGATAGTGAGCCAGGTCCTCTCATCTAAGAGTGGAAGCGGTTTAAGCTGCAAACGGGGGGGGGGGGGAGCAACTCCATATTAATGCCTATGGATTTAGAACAGGATGTCATTAAAGCGCCAGTAGGTGTCAATACTTTTGTCCATATAGTGGAGATCAGCGGCGAGAAAGAGCTTCTGCACTCAAACTGCAAAGTCTCAATGTATCCTAAGTGATGCAGCTTCACACTGCTCTCCCTGCATCCTGCTTGTGACATATTTCTCTGTCACTTCAGTCTTCACACAGGAAACAGTGATAAGTAGCATCTCCTACAAATACACTGGACTCTCTTCTCTGCACACAGTATACACCAGGGGTCTCAAACACGTGGCCCCTGAGACGCTCATCTGCAGCCCGTGGGGCACTGTAGCTCCCACGGGAGAGGAGAGAGCAGTCTGGAGGAGCATGCCAGCCTCCTTCATACCATCACACAGCCACCTGTAGTAGATGGCTCTATTGGGGCTCGCTCTAGGAGTGGAATCGCCAGCCAGAGCATTGCCGACGCTTTGGCCGGGGATTCCTCTGCTGGAGGAGCACCTGAAGTCACTGTCCACATATGGAGACTGAAGTCAGGGGCTTCCCCAGAGAACGAGTCCCAGAGCAGAGACTATACCAGTGCCCTGCTCTGGGGAAGCCACTGGCACCACTGTCCATATATGGACAGAGATGTCAGTAGCAGAGCTGGAGTCCCAGGAAGATCTGTTCAGGACTCCGGCTCTGGAAAGCCCCTGATATCACTGTCCATATATGGACAGTGATGTCAGGGGCTTCCCCAGAGCTCCGGAGCAAAGACTATACTAGCGCTCTCATCTGGGACTCCGATTCTGGGGTTTCCCCTGACATCACTGTCCATATATGGACAGTGATGTCAGGAGCAGAGCTGGTGTCCTAGGCAGAGTGCTAGTACCACTATGCCCCGGACTCCAGCTCTGGGGTTGCCCCTGACATCACATTCTAGTCCACGAGGATCTCCTGACGTCACGGTCTATGTACAGTCACGGTCTCTGGACAGTGACATCAGGGGCTCTTCCAGCAGGGGAATCCCCGGGCAAACTGTCCGCAACCCTCTGGCTGGGGATTCCACTTCTAGAGGGAGCCCCAAAAGAGCCATCTAAAGGGGATGGGTGCGTGCGGCCCCATCGACGGGGGAGGGGATGGGTGCGGCACCATCGACAGAGTGCACTGTGGCACCATCTAGGGGGAGTGGCACTATCTAAGAAGGGGCCAACTGAGCCGCCAGACTGCTTTTAGCAACACTTAAACTGGATTGTTAAAATACAAGTGGAGTAAACTCACCAATTTAATGAAAGTTTAAAGCTGCCAGGAGGGATTTGATGGGTAATGACGTAATCCTGTAGTTCACAGGAAGTCCTTCCTGTCTACACTATTTTGGTGGTCACACTGAGATTACATGACACCGGTGCCCATAAATAATACAAGGATGCAACGGAGCTGGGAAGAAAGAAATTACACTGCTAGAATATTGCTTACGAGTTAGCATTATATGTGCAAAAACACCATTGGCTGGAGTGCTTCTTTAATTTCCTCTGTGGTCACGCAGCAGGGTAATTGCACTCTCACTGCCAAGTTTCTCAACAGATTACGACTCATCACTGGGGGTTCCAGCAGAGGGACACTGTGATCAGATTATGGTCAACTGACCTTTGTAACAAATAGGGATTGTTCAAACTCAAGAACCCCTTTAAGGAATTATAAAATGGTCATGAACTAGAGAAGCAAAGTATATGATAAAATTACATATCTTTCATGACTGGACAATCCCTCTAAAAAAAAATAATATATATATATATATATATATTTAAATACAAATGGGGTGGTGCATAACAAAAGGATTTAAAGAGAAAAAAAAAAGACCAAATAGAATCCCTGTGTCATGTACTGCCCCCCTTCAGGCCATGGAAAAACACTGTATCCGTTTTACCAGGATAGTTGACTATGGAAGTCTGCAGTAAAAAAACCCAAAAAAACAGAATAATAATAAAAGCGGAGCGCCAAAGAATTAGATACCACCCTAAAAATAAAGACAACTTTGTTTTCCTGGTGTAGCCATCTAATCCATAAGCAGCATAAACCGTTCACCGGTAATGATCATAGAAAACATGAAACATGCCGGCTGTGCCTCGTCAATAATGTGCACGGGCGATGGCGTCAGGAGTCTGTAATAATATGTGGGAGAACAATCTCGTTATGCCAAATAGAGAACAAAAAACACAAAGGAACAACCCGTGACCCCAATCATGTCAATATGAAACGTGACAATTACTGAGGGAAGCATCCCAACACTGCAAATATACAAACATCCTGGAAGATGAATTATAAAGTGAGCCGGGTGAAGGCCTCATTATGACAGATGCCGGGTACAGGACGAGTAATGAGAAATCACAATGTGCAATTTCGCTTCCCTGGCACTGCCCACCTCATAGTACCCCTCTAATTACCAAGTCATTAGATTCCTTGTTTTCATGAACGTGCAGTAATAACCATGATAATCAACACCGCACAGACTCCTCACATTATTTCACATCATTCTCGATTTGTTTTCCATTTCTTTTTGCAGATTTGTACCCAATGCTGAAAATGTCAAAGGAAATTTCAGCAAATAAAAGCTCGTTTAATAAATAGTGATACAATCTTCCATTCCAATATACTTTCTGCATCAATTCCTCACGATCTTCAAAATCTCTGCTTGCAGTCATTAACCCCTTCCCGAACGCCTGGTGTCTTTTGACGGCATGTGGTGCAGGTCCCCAGTCTACAGCGACGTCTTTTGGCATCGCTGCAGAAAAGGCGTACAAGTGCTTCTGCGAGCGGTCGTTCTCTAAGCAGGAGCTGTAACTAGCCGTTCCTGTACTTCGAGAAGCCTTTTGAGTACAGCTGGGATCGGAGAAAAATTCAAACCCCAGTTGTTTAACCCTTTGAATGCTGTGGTCGCATGATAAAAGGGCAAATCTCCTCTCTTCGATCAGAGACTGAGGGAACCCCCTAAAAAGGACCCCAGAGCGGTTTGCCCAGTAAGCCTACAGTTAGGGCAGCACACTATGTGTTATAGTAACAGAGTATAATGTATTAGCATACAGGGGTACGCTAATACATTAGAAGTAGAAAATAAAGTTGTAGGGAAAGTTATCCTTTCATGGGATATAAAAAAAGAAAAAAAGTCTAAAAATTAAACAAATTATTTTGCATTAAATATATTTTATTGCCCATACTTTACAACAAAAAACCTACATATATGAGATATCTACACGACCGTAATAACCTGTAAAATTAATTAACGGGATAAAAAAAAAAAAAAAAAAACGCTTTTTCCTATATTCACACTGCAAAAATAAATTATATAACTTACGCAATAAACTTTTTCTACCCCCCCCCCCCCCCCAAATGCGCAGAAAAAAAACTACGAGTTGTCCCACATAAAACAAGGCCTCATATAGCCACATCAATATAAAAAAAAAAAAGTTATGGCTACTGAAAGGCGGAGAGGCAAAACCGAAAAAATGTGACAGTTATTATGGCCCTTTCAGGTCCTGTCATTAAGGGGTTAAAAATGACCCCTAAAGATTCTGGTCATGTTATGGACACAGGTGTGGGACGGATTACAGTATTTGTTTTAGGATAGGAACACACAACGTAGCAGCAATGTGGGTGAGATTTCAACAAATCTCATCGCCACACTGCGGTAAATGTCCGCCGAAATGTCCGCACATAAACTGACCTGCGGTGTGGTTACTTCAACCGCAGCAGGTCAATTAATCCTGCGGATACGCAACTCTTCTGTTGCGGGTTTACCGATTGAATTCAATGGGGTGCGTAAACCCGCAACAAAGCAGTGTGTGTTGTGATATTTGCGGCAGAATCACACCCATGCGTCGTAAAAATCGCAAGTACTAAAAAAAAAAAGATATACTTACCCAAAGTTCGCTGCTTCTTCCTCGGTCCACCCTCCCTGGATGACGTTGCGGGCCAAGTGACCGCCATGTAACGTTGCGGGCAATGTAAGTATGAAAGGTTTTGGTTTGTTTTTTTGGGGGAGGGGGGGGTGTTTCCGGCATCGCTTTGCAGCGGAAATTCCGCCGGAAAAACGCACCACAACGTGGTGCCATTTTCCGGATGCCATTCCCTGCGGGGTTCAGGGCTGATACGCTGCGCAGCTTAACGCGGCGCATCAGCACTGAATGCGTTGTGCGTGTTCCTACCCTTAGAGCGGTGTCTTGAAGCAAGCTGTGCACCTGGGAATCCATCACATGACCAAGAACAGAAATTTATCCCCAGGGAGTACGCAATAAAAGTGTCTATTGAATGACTGCAAGCAGAGTTCTTGACAATTTTAAGGAAATGAGTGTTTTTGGAAAATTCTATAACTTTTCATTACACAGTAAAAAAGGTTTTATTACATTTTAATTCCCCTTTAAACTTGATATCGCTCTCAATCCATTTAACCTTTTTAAAACCCCAATAAGCGCCACATGGTACAAAAATGGAGAAAGTGACATGTGACATTCTAAATCTTGCTCAGCAACGTACGACCGATATGAAAAAATGCACCAAATGGTTACACCATATTTATTATTGACACAATATAGTGGAATACATGCAATATATGTTGTGAGTTTTGCCAAATCTACTCTGTAAGGCCGCATGCACACCACCGTAGTTTTCATCCGTAATTACGGATAAAATTGCGGACCCATTCATTTGTATGAACTATGAACACCTTTCTGTATATTTACGGATGGGTGTCCGTTCCGTAGAAACGATTCGTAAAATTTAGAACACGTCCTATTATTGTCCGTAATTACGGCACGGACTCCCCATAGAACTCTATGGGCGCTTCCGTAATTACGGATGTGCAACCGTAGCCATCCGTAATTACGGAAGCGTTGCTATGCGAAGCCAGGGGATCACTCAATATTCCTCCCTGGATTTTTTTTGCGGATCTGTAAATACGGATGAACTACGGATGCACTAAAGACCGAATTTTCGGACAGCGTGCCGTATACGCGGAAGAGTTGCGGATGACTATAAATGGCTATAGATCAGTATTTGCGGACAGTAAAAATCATTACGGTCGTGTAAATGAGGCATAAAAGAGACCGGATTGCAGGATCAGACTACACAGAGTACTGAATTGTAGTCTGTAACCATGGCGACACATAGGACTGCATGTGGCAGGAAATTTTTTAATCAAGACGATTTGCTCTAACTGGATGAATTGAAGCAATGAAAAAAATGGCTAGAAAACTATACATATTTTTTAACATAATGAGAAGTTATTTATAGTATTGGGCCTCCAACTTCATCAGCACTCATAAGAACGTTCCAACTTTTTTTTTTTTTTTTCATCCTTCACGCATACTCAAGATTCTTCTGTCAAACACGTCAGTTCGTTCTACATGGAGTTCATTTCGTATATAAAAATAAAGCTGAACCTGACCTGGTATTTCTGGAGCTCTGACAAGAGTCACCATGTAGTCATCTTTGAACGCTTGCTCCAACACGTGTCCCAGTATGGCCGCACAGGAACGCCAGTAAGCCTGAAACCCACAACACCATTAATATGGCAAACGCATTGGTTTATTGGAGGAGATCTCTTAGACTTTATCAAACAAACACAGCAATGGCCGATATAAAAAGGAGACCACTATATAGTAAAACAAAGCTACACAGTGGAGTAAACTAAGAACAAATAAAACATTTACAGTGGTCCCGCATTATATTAAAATGGTATTCTAACTTCAAACCACATTCAACTTATAATGTCACATGTGATGATCTCCGAAGTATACAATTGGAAAGAGAATTGAGGAAAAACCCGGTTTTAGGCATTTTTCATTGAAACATCCCATTGTTCTGTTTCTACAGCTCCTATGAAGATCAATGCATATCCATTAGCATCCTTTGTAGTCTGATCCTGCAGCCATACTCCCTTCTATCGGTCCCCTACTTTTTACCAATGCACTTTCGGTATGCGGACAAGAAGTAGGGGACGGATAGAAGGGAGTATGGCTGCAGGATCAGACTACACAGGGTTTATTTGTAGTCTGTTACCTTGGAGACACATAGGACATGTTAGAGTACCACAGTAGGATATTTTTAATTTTAAGACAATTTGCAAAGTTGCTTCATTTTTCATTTCAGATGCTTAGGAGCAATTAAAAAATAAATAAAGGTTTCCAAAATTGGACATTAACGGCATACGCAGAATCCGGATTTCAAGTGATTCACGTGATTTGAATGGTAAATCCAAGTCTTTGTGAGGCTAATCTGCGTGTGGATCTACCACACATCCGTATCAGAAATTCAAGATCCGGCAGTAAGTACTTAACATAATCTTAGGTTACCATGTTTCTATGGACTTCTGGTAGAACATATAAGAGCAATTCCATAAAGCTGCCCATACATCGGAGACAGTGGTTGGTCTTTTCAGCTTACAGTTGTTGTTTATTTCATTAGAGAGAGAAAAAGAAGCCATTTCGAGATGCCTCGGTCAGTGGATTACCTTCTGTAGGAACAAAGATTCGGGTATGTTGATAGGCAACATGCTTGATTTCTTTTTAACCCAACATCTGCCGTCGGTGGACACGCAGATGGTCCCAATGCACGAGATGGTCAGCTGGCCCCTTCACGATCGGTGGGACGGCCACATTTTCGCTCATGATTTTACGTTAATAAAGCTTAATCACTGTATAAATAAACAGTTCTACAACTATCAAAGGCTGGCCATAAATTTTAGATAGATCTCGCCAACAGCTATGACTCCCCCAAACACAATAACGCTCGACTCCACTGTGTATGCGTGTGTTCCCAGAAAGAAAGTCGCTGTCAGACTCGTTTGGCAGCAGCTTATCCGATGTCAAACGAAAAGATCGGGCATGTTGAAATTCATTATGCCCGACCCATCTCTTCCCCCGATGGCAGAGGTCGGTGGAGAGAAGGGTCAGACATGTTGAATTTCTTTTTGTTCGTTATTGGAAAAGCTGGGATTGGATGAGTTGGGACACCGCCATACGCAGAGTGCTGGTCCTGCCGACATACTTCTAATGCATATGGCCAGCTTAAGGCTCTATTCATATCTGAATCTAAAAATTCCAGACAAAACAGCACAGCTTGCAGCGCTATTTTGTCCAGCAGAATGACGGGACCCATCAGTTCTTATGACAGAACAGAAAAACAAAAAACATATATGTGAACATAGCAAACTAATCTGGAAAATGGTGAGGAATTGGAGCACAAAGCACATGACCGTAGTGTTGCGGCCTCATACCATCCGCAATTGCGGACAGTATAGGACACATTCTATCCTGTGGGCCAGTGCACACAACCGTGGTTACCGTGGTCCGTTCATTGTCCGTGAGCCTGGACCGCAAAAAAAATAGGACAAGCCATTTAATGGGCCGCATTTGTGTTCCGGGCTCCTTAACGTCAATGCACATCTTGTGTGTGCACGGTCCGTGATTGCGGATGGCCCACAGATGACACTCCTCGGGCCGCCTGTGCCGCCGTGTGCATGAGGAATTTATTCAGCTGTTAGTGAATGAGAACACTTGTTTACATTCAGAGGCTGCAAACCCTGTACATACCTAGTTCTAGAAAAGTGGATACAATTGTAGTGCTCTGTGAGCTACACAGTCTTGACTCCCCAACTGATACAGTGTAGCAAACTGGCAGAGAGATTTGTGAAGTAGTTCGCTCACAGAGCATTGCCCAGGCTGGATATACTTCTATCCACTTCTCACCTGAGAGCAGGGCTATACATATATACCGTTTGCAGCCTGTGAATGTAAAATTCTCATTCATTGACCGCAAAGTAAAAAGGTCTTGAAAATGGTGAGGAGTTTAAAAACAAAGTATAATAGAAAGTTCTAGAACTTGTTCCCTTTTATAGGTCGGTGTAAACATGGCAGCAATCGGATGACAAACGAGAAAACGCAGGTTTGTTGCTGATCAAATCTTTTTATGCTGCCATAAACATGACCGTTGATCGTCAGCACATCTCCCTGTTTAAATGGGAATGAGCGGACAATATGCAAACTGTGTGGAGACGAATGACTGAATTACCAATCATTCATCACCATATAGCCACGATCATTGCTCCAGGTCAATGGTGCAAACAAACGCCAAGCTGTTATAGTCAATTGACGCTCTTTTACCAGGCAACGACCTATGTATAAGGGTCCTAACTCTTTCGTTTTATAAAACCGGAAATCCCTTTAAGGCCCCAAATATGTTGATAATATCCATTTCTAAGAAAAAAATTCATCATGCAACTTATTTTCCAATGATTCGATGCACAACAGCACTGCACTATTTGGGAGGATCCTAAACCTCTGGTCATTCGGAGCCTCCTGGTTCAGGAAAACAATGCCCGAATTGTAGCACTTCTGTGTAACCCACACAGGCAGAACAGCAGAACCAAGGGAGACAAACGTGTAACTAAAAAGCAGCATATTAGCCCCCCAGATCATCTGCGAACAGTGGTCCCGATACAAGGAGAAGACAGGAATACTTATCCTACAGTATATTATCACCTTACACAGCGCACTTACATCCAAACACAGTCCAGGTATTGATAATTGGTCAATAGAGACGATCGTTTATTCCCGCTGACGCGTTTGTTCCCATTTGTAAAACAGAACCATATCAAATCACTGCAACCGCATGAGAAATGTCGTGTGTGATTATACACAGGACTATAGGACTTCCTATTGAACAAAATGACACAAAAGGGAGACATGTTGGTAGGGGAGATTTGCACAAAAAATCCTATAACTGATCGTTGTCAATTATCCTGTTGCATTGATCACAGCGAGGAGTGAAAAGGTCTTGTAGGGATCAGATACCGGTTAGTCCTATTGAGGTTGTTGGAAGCCTTTGTGTTTCTAGATGAAGTGTTGATAAATAACCTTATAGACACCTTGTTTACCGGCAGAAATCTGCCACAGGGACAAGTCGTGTCAGAAGGGAGGAGGGGGTACTGCTCACAGAGCCGAGAATGAGACACAGCAACGGAAGATGCAGCAACGGAAGCTGATGAACATCTGGGAATGGGGGGGGAATGATATCGGAGCTCACCAAAGCACTGCTTTAGGAGGAAAATATATTCCTAAATTATTAGCTTTGGTTTGATAATTTGCTTTAGAAACAATTTTCTGTGTGGGGAATACCCCTTTTTAAAAAAAAAAAAAAAGCCGTGCAAAGCTGGACATACACTTCTAGTAAAAAGCCAGATTTCTGCTACCTTCTTTATCCCCCGAACACAGACCACTAGATGGCAATCTTTATACAGCCATATATGGCTTCTTCTGACATACAGAGCGCCCCCTAGTGGTGGCAAGTCTCCCATAGAGACGGATCGAAACGTTACCTGCCTGGGGTGAATAAACACACCACTTTCCTTGGAGTGCGGGCGCTACATTTTTTGGGGGGGGATTTTGGGATTTCACTAACAAGTGTTCCTAGCCTCAACCTAGGAGGCCTGCACCCACTGCGGTCGCTGTGCTGCTTTATTCTTTTGCTCAATATATATATGCATGCTTGACAAAGATCCCACTGAGTTGGATCGAAACGTTGCCTGCCTGTGGGGTGATTAAAACACATCACCGTTTTCATCCTCTACTTTGGAGTGCTGCCTCTACACACATACATACGATATTACTGCAGTAAGGCATCCTGGTGTTCATTAAAGCCTTTGTCTAGTGGAATGCTATGGAGAATAAGGCCTGATGAACATGACCGTGTGTGCAGTCCGTTTTCACAGACCCGATTTACCCTCTAATGTGAATGGGTCCGTGAAGACTATCGGATGCCGTGAAAAGCAGCCTGAGTGGCACTCGTTCGTGTGCAACTAGCCTAAGGACATTGTAGGGGGGGGAACCTTGCTGGGCAGGGGGCGGCGCCAACAAACCACTATGCCTTCTGCAGGGTATTTCAATAATTTCAATACAGGGCTAGGGCAGCAAACTGAATCTTTGCCCTTGGTGAAGAAAGACCTAGCTACAACCATAGCTGTACTCTATTAGTACATATCAGTTCTGTGGAGTATTAACAGGACACATTTCTATTTCACCACCATGAATATTTCCGGACTCCAGGAGTCCAATGATATCTGAAACAAATATTAATAGGACTGAGTAAACAGCTTCAATGTTTTTACAGCATTCTCCGATCACATTTCATAAGGCACAATGGGGAGTACATTACATATACCGACCTTATTCACCTCCTCTGGATCGTCATCCTTGAATGTAAGAAACTGTATATTGCAGGATTTAGTCAGAGGTTTGTACATATCCCAAAGCTCTCCATTGACCAGGGCCAGCACAGATTTTGTACAGTACCACTCACTGAGATCTGTAACCAGAAAAAATACCATATTACACAGTGAAAGGACACGGCTCATGTAACACCCACCCCACAGCTTCATAGTCGACAACAGAGAGTGAACTCAAAACTTTTACTCCGCTGGATCAACTTTTAGGTTATTACTGGAATTAAGCCACACAAATTTAAAGTTGAAAAAATGCAAAGCAACAGCACGACGCCACCAGGGGACGGACAGAGCGAAGGCACGGTGCCACCAGGGGACGGACAGAGCGAAGGCACGGTGCCACCAGGGGACGGACAGAGCGAAGGCACGGTGCCACCAGGGGACGGACAGAGCGAAGGCACGGTGCCACCAGGGGACGGACAGAGCGAAGGCACGCTGCCACCAGGGGACGGACAGAGCGAAGGCACGCTGCCACCAGGGGACGGACAGAGCGAAGGCACGCTGCCACCAGGGGACGGACAGAGCGAAGGCACGCTGCCACCAGGGGACGGACAGAGCGAAGGCAAGCTGCCACCAGGGGACGGACAGAGCGAAGGCACGGCGCCACCAGGGGACGGACAGAGCGAAGGCACGGCGCCACCAGGGGACGGACAGAGCGAAGGCACGGCGCCACCAGGGGACGGACAGAGCGAAGGCACGGCGCCACCAGGGGACGGACAGAGCGAAGGCACGGTGCCACCAGGGGACGGACAGAGCGAAGGCACGGTGCCACCAGGGGACGGACAGAGCGAAGGCACGGTGCCACCAGGGGACGGACAGAGCGAAGGCACGGTGCCACCAGGGGACGGACAGAGCGAAGGCACGGTGCCACCAGGGGACGGACAGAGCGAAGGCACGGTGCCACCAGGGGACGGACAGAGCGAAGGCATGGTGCCACCAGGGGACGGACAGAGCGAAGGCATGGTGCCACCAGGGGACGGACAGAGCGAAGGCATGGTGCCACCAGGGGACGGACAGAGCGAAGGCATGGTGCCACCAGGGGACGGACAAAGTGACAGCAAGCTGCCACTAGGAGGCTCATAGATCGAAGGCAAGCCACCAGGGGGCTCGCAGAGTGACGACACGCTGCCAACCAGTGGACTCAGAGTGACAGCAAGTCGTTACTTGTATAGGGTGGTGGCTGAAAATCTTTACAGCTAAACTTGCTTAGTAAAAGCTTTCCAACATATATTAAACAGGAATATAAATTAAAAAAAAAAAAAAGAACAGACCCTGTTGATATGGATGAAAGAGTGAAAACCTACTGATCTCTCCCAAGTATTTAAATTTACACTTAGAAGTAATTTTGTTTTCGCTCTTATTCCAGTCTGGCACTTCAGTTCGCTGCAGACATGCATTATGAATGCTCTATACTCTGCTCTCTGCCTAATTTATGTTTTTAATTCAGATTACATAATATTCTTTTTACATCTTCTGTATTTTACCAGCCTTTTTGGAGTAAATAGAAACCGCTCTTCTGCTTGGCGGAGAGATGGCCCCTATGAACAAAAGAATTCACAGCATCCAAGATTGGGGAAATCTTTACATTAACAACAAAACAATCAATTTTAATTATGGAGGTGAACCTGGCTAAACAAGATTAATTGTATCCGTCAATAGGCCCCACCGGACACACATGTAGATGTTAAGTAACTGCTTAGGGATCATTGACCCATCATCTTGATGTAAGGAAAGCAGCAAATTTGTGGTCTGAATGAACCAAACATCATCATTAATCACTTTTACTTTAGTCACAGATGTAAAGAATATATTTAATTACAAAAATGTCCATATGTCCTTTTCTCGATCTCCGGTCATGATACAGGACTATCACAGTGATTTGCAGTGTACCTCATTGGATCAGGGTGGCGAGTGTCACAAAATATTTTTATCTATCTGACTTCTATTAAAGCGGCATCCAGAATTTTTTAAAAAAAGTTCTTTTTTTTTTTCCCAGAAACAGCACCACTCTTGTCCCAGGGATGAGTCTGGTATTGCAGATTAGTCTCTTTCTGCTTGGATGGGGATGAACTGCAATACCAGACACCGCTGATGGACAAGGGTGGCGCGGTTTCTGGAAAAAAATAAAAAAGCAGAGCCATCTTTCTAGCCCTGGAGGATCTTGCAGGCAGAAAAAAATATCTGCCTCAAAATTCTTTCAGGAATTTTTAGGCAGATTTTGACCTGCCTGCACTTTCTTGCCGCGATTTTCACGGCGTTTTTCACACGTGGCCCTCGAAGAAAAAAAAAGACGCACCGGAAAAAATGCTTTCAATGCCTCTCATTGATTTTAGTGGGAAGTCAGAGGCGGAACCGCACCAAGAAAGAACATGGCATTTATTTTTTTCCCGTGAGCGGCTAAAAGCTATTGAAAAATCAAAAGGAGGCAGTTTCGGCTGTTTTTTGGCACCGATTCTGACCCGTTTTCCGCATCAAAAGACTCTGCGGGAAATGGGTCTTAGGCTGGGTTCACACGACCTATTTTCAGACGTAGTATTATGCCTCGTTTTACGTCTGAAAATAGGGCTCCAATACGTCGGCAAACATCTGCCCATTCATTTGAATGGGTTTGCCGACGTACTGTGCAGACGACCTGTCATTTACGCGTCGTCGTTTGACGCGTAAAAATACAGCCTCGTCAAAGAAGTGCGGGACACTTCTATACATTATATGCGGGACACTTCTATACATTATATGCGGGACACTTCTATACATTATATGCGGGACACTTCTATACATTATATGCGGGACACTTCTATACATTATATGCGGGACACTTCTATACATTATATGCGGGACACTTCTATACATTATATGCGGGACACTTCTATACATTATATGCGGGACACTTATATACATTATATGCGGGGCACTTATATACATTATATGCAGGACACTTATATACATTATATGCAGGACACTTATATACATTATATGCGGGACACTTCTATACATTATATGCGGGACACTTCTATACATTATATGCGGGACACTTATATACATTATATGCGGGGCACTTATATACATTATATGCAGGACACTTATATACATTATATGCGGGACACTTCTATACATTATATGCGGGACACTTCTATACATTATATGCGGGACACTTATATACATTATATGCGGGACACTTATATACATTATATGCGGGACACTTATATACATTATATGCGGGACACTTATATACATTATATGCAGGACACTTATATACATTATATGCGGGACACTTCTATACATTATATGCGGGACACTTATATACATTATATGCGGGACACTTATATACATTATATGCAGGACACTTATATACATTATATGCAGGACACTTCTATACATTATATGCAGGACACTTATATACATTATATGCAGGACACTTATATACATTATATGCAGGACACTTATATACATTATATGCGGGACACTTATATACATTATATGCGGGACACTTATATACATTATATGCAGGACACTTATATACATTATATGCGGGACACTTATATACATTATATGCGGGACACTTATATACATTATATGCAGGACACTTCTATACATTATATGCAGGACACTTATATACATTATATGCAGGACACTTATATACATTATATGCGGGACACTTATATACATTATATGCAGGGCACTTATATACATTATATGCGGGACACTTCTATACATTATATGCAGGACACTTCTATACATTATATGCAGGACACTTATATACATTATATGCAGGGCACTTATATACATTATATGCAGGGCACTTATATACATTATATGCAGGACACTTATATACATTATATGCGGGACACTTATATACATTATATGCAGGACACTTCTATACATTATATGCGGGACACTTCTATACATTATATGCGGGACACTTCTATACATTATATGCGGGACACTTCTATACATTATATGCGGGACACTTCTATACATTATATGCGGGACACTTCTATACATTATATGCAGGACACTTATATACATTATATGCGGGGCACTTATATACATTATATGCAGGACACTTATATACATTATATGCAGGGCACTTATATACATTATATGCGGGACACTTATATACATTATATGCGGGACACTTATATACATTATATGCAGGACACTTCTATACATTATATGCAGGACACTTATATACATTATATGCAGGACACTTCTATACATTATATGCAGGACACTTATATACATTATATGCGGGACACTTCTATACATTATATGCGGGACACTTCTATACATTATATGCGGGACACTTCTATACATTATATGCGGGACACTTCTATACATTATATGCGGGACACTTCTATACATTATATGCGGGACACTTCTATACATTATATGCGGGACACTTCTATACATTATATGCGGGACACTTCTATACATTATATGCGGGACACTTATATACATTATATGCGGGACACTTATATACATTATATGCGGGACACTTATATACATTATATGCGGGACACTTACATACATTATATGCAGGACACTTCTTTGAAACGTAATTTGAGCCGTTCTTCATTGAAGTCAATGAAGAGCAGCTCAAGATTTACGAGCGTCAAAGACGCATAATGCGAGGAGGAGCTTTTACGTCTGAAACGAGGCAGCTGTTTTCTCCTGAAAACAGTGTCTTTTCAGACGTAAAAGCCTCTCATCGTGTGCACATACCCTTAAGGTTTTGTCTCATCTAGACAATAGTTTATATTTCCTACTAGGGCATATGAACGCCTTACATGGAGGTCTTCATCTCCGACCGAGTGGAGAGCTCTGGCAGACTCGTGGGGGGGGGCTGTATTACATGGTCGTTTACTTAATTTACTGCAAGGGGAATGTGCAGGGGTAAGCTGCTTCTCCTGGCAATAACAGATGAGCGGGGGAATATCTGGGTGCTAGAACCATCATCTCAGCGGGGAGAGGGGTGGAAATTAAAAGTGAGTTGTCAGGACGAGACAGAGATTCTTGGAACATGTATTTTGTTTCTCTCCTCAGTCATCCATGCAGCACGGTATTACCCCTTGAAGAAAGGCTTCTAGACGGGAATCTCTCTTTTTTCATGTAAAACTAGAGAAACACGGGGAGCTCCTAGATTTAGAAGGGCACAGTAGTTGGGATTTGCGTGGCATAGATTTTTAATCTGGCATGGTGCATAATAACCTAAACCCTTAACGACACAAGCGATTTTGGCTTTGAGGAAAAGCCATAAAGTTTTACTTTGTGATTTACATACGTATATGGGAGCTTGTTTTTGCCAGAATTTGTATTATCTATTAGCATATTTGGGGGGAGGTGTAAAAACAGTAACAGGGATACTAAATATGTATCGTTTCTTTAGGTTTGATCACTGGAAAAAAAACTTATTTATTTTGGTTTATTTTTTTTAACAACTTTATTAACCCCTTCCCGCACCTGGACGTAACTGTACGTCCAGGTGAGCAGTAACTTTGCGCACCTTGGCGTACAGTTACGTCCGCGCTTTAACAGTTAACCGCCGCGCGGCGCTACACCGCAGCGGCGGTTAACTGTGCAGGGTGTCAGCCCTGCTCTCCCCGTTGCCGATCAGCGGCCTGTCGCCGCTGAAATCGGCAATTAACCCCTTCGATGCGGTGGTCGATTGCGATCACCACATCGAAGAGGTTTACAGCGGATCGGCAGCCCCCCACATGTATTTGCGGGGGCTGGCGATCCTTATCACGGCAATCGGAGGTCAGATAATGACCTCCGGGTTGCCATGTACGGAAGCCTCGGAGGATCAGCCCCCGGCCGGTCCTCCGATGCTTCCTGTCAGTGTGACTGTCACGTCACAATGACAGTTAGAACACATTACACTACGTGTGTAGTGTAATGTATTCCAGCAGCGATCAGAGCTGCCAGTCTAAGTGTCCCCTAGTGGGACAAGTAAAAAAAGTAAAAAAAAGATAATAAAAATGTTTTTAAAAAGTGTAAAAATAAAAGTTAGAAGTGACATAAACAAAGAATGCTTTTTTTCCTATAATAAGTCTTTTATTATAGGAAAAAAATTAACACGTTAAAAAAAGTACACATATTTGGTATCGCCGCGTTCGTAACGACCCCAACTATAAAACTGTAATATTATTTTTCCCGCACGGTGAACACCGCAAAAAAAATAAACAAAAAACAGTGCCCGAATCACAATTTTTTGGTTACCAACCCTCCCAAAATATACAATAAAAAGTGATCAAAAAGTCGCACGTACGCCAAAATGGTACCAATACAAACTACATCCCGTCCCGCAAAAAACAAGCCCTTACATCGCTTTTTTGACTGAAAAATAAAAACGTTATGGCTCTCAGAATAGGGTGACACAAAAATGTATTTATTTTATAAATAAGTGATTTTATTGCACAAACGCTGCAAAACATAACAAAATTATATACATCTGGTATCGCTGTAATCGTATCGACCCGCAGAATAAAGTATAATGGTCATTTATAGCCCAGGGTGAAGGCCATAAAAAAACGAATAAAAAACATTGTCAGAATTGATGGTTTTTGGTCACCTTGCTTGCCAAAAAATGGAATAAAACGTGATCAAAAAAATTTCTGGTACCCCAAAATGGTACCAATGAAAACTACAGATTGTCCCGCAAAGAATAAACCCTCACACAGCTCCGGTGGAGAAAAAATAAAACCGTTCTGGCTCTCAGAATATGGCGATGCAAAATGTGCGGAGTGTTCCAAAAGCAGATAAGATTGGGCGCCATTTACCAGTGCGACACCGGCCACACATCTGCGGATTATTATTTATTTACTGCATTATTATACCCTCTTATTATACCCTGATGTACCCCGCACAGATAACATGTACCCTGATGTACCCCGCACAGATAACATGTACCCTGATGTACCCCGCACAGATTACATATGCCCCCACATAACAAACTGAAACACCAGTAAAACCCCAAACAGAACAACTACCAAGCTACATCTGCGCCCCAAAAGCCAAATGACGCTCCCTCCCTTCTGAGCCCTGCAGCGTGCCCAAACACCAGTTTACGTCAACAGATATGGCATCGCCATACCCGGGAGAACCCGGTTAATATTTTATGAGGTATTTGTCTTCAGTGGCACAAACTGGGCATAACATATAGTGCACTAAAGTGGCATATGAGTGGAAAATTGTAATTTTCACTCCGCACCATGCGCTGCGCATTAACCCCTTCGCGCACCACAACATAGCATGTCTTAGTGTGGGGGGTGATGTATGGAGCGTCTCACGTGAAAAATAAAGAATTTAAAACGGCAAAATCGCTGTTTTTTTGGTCACCTTCGCTCTAGCTAAAAATGTAATAAAAAGTGCTCAAACAGTTGTATGTACCAAAAAATGGTACCAATAAAAACGACCGCTCGTCCCTCAATAAATAAGCCCTCATACCGCTCTATTGACTGAAAAATAAAAAAGTTGTGGCTCTTCGAACGCGGGGAGGAAAAAACTAAAAAGGAAAAGAAAAAAATGGATCAGTCCAGAAAGGGTTAATTACTTTCTAATGAAAAACCATTTATGACCACACGTGGGGTATTGCCGTACTCGGGAGAAATTGCTTTACAAATGTTGGGCAGCTTTTACCCCCTTTATCCTTTGTAAAATTTAAAAAAATGCAACATTTTAGTGGAAGAAATGTTGATATTCATTTTCATGGCCCAATTCTAATAAATCCTGCAAAAGACTTGTGGGGTCTAAATGCCCACTATACCCCTAGATAGATTCTTTAAGTGGTGTAATTTCCACTTTTGGTGGGTTTCCACTGTTTTGGCCTCTCAGGGGCTTTGCAAATGCGACATGGCACCCAAAAACCATTTCAGCTAAATTTGAGCTCCCAAAGCCAAATAGCGCTCCTTCCCTTCTAAGCCCCGCTGTGGGTCCAAACAGCACTTTATTACCACATATGGCGTATTTACGTAATCGGGAGAAATGGTTTTACAAATGTTGGGGTGCTTTTTCGCCTTTATTCCTTGTAAAAATTAAAAATGACTACCTTTTTTCAGAAAAAAAGTCGATTTTTACCTTTACAGAATAATTCCAATGAATTCAGCAAAACAACCGTGTGGTCAAAATGCTAACTTTACCCCTAGAAAAATTCCTTGATGAGTGTAGTTTCCAAAATGGGGTCACTTTCCGGGGGATTCCACTATTTTGTTCCCTCCAGTGCAATTCAAACGCGACATGGCACTGAAAACTATACCAGCAAAATCAGAATTTCAAAATCCAAATGGTGCTCCTTCCCTTCTGAGTCCTGCTGTGGGTCCAAACAGCAGTTTATTACCACATATGGGGTATTGCTATAATCAGGAGAAATTGCTTTACATATGTTGGGGTGTTTTTTCTCTTTTATTCCTTGAAAAAATTACAAATTTCTACGTTTTTTCAGAAAAAAAGTAGATTTTCACCTTCACAAACTAATTCAAATAAATTTAGCAAAAAAAACTGTGGGTTCAAAATGCTAATTATACCCCTAGATAAATTCCCTGAGGGGTGTAGTTTCCAAAATGAGGTCACTTTTGGGGGTCTTTATTGTTTTGGCCCCACAAGACCTCTTCAAACCTGACATGGTACCTAAAATATATGCTAGAAAAAAGGAGGCCCCAAAATCCACTAGGTGCTCCTTTGCTTCTGAGGCCGGTGTTTCAGTCCATGACCGCACTAGGGCCACATGTGGGGTATTTCTAAAAACTGCAGAATCTGGGCAATAAATAATAAGTTAAATTTCTCGGGTAAAACCTCCTGTGGTATAGAAATTTTTTTATTACAAATGAATTTTGTAAAAAAAAAATGAAATTTGTAACTTTCACCTCTACTTTGCTTTAATTCCTGTGAAACGCCTAAAGGGTTAATACACTTTCTGAATGCTGTTTTGAATACTTTGAGGGGTCCAGTTTTCAAAATGGGGTGATTTATGGGGACTTTCTAATATATAAGGTCCTCAAAGCCACTTCAGAACTGAACTGGTCCTTGTAAAAATCACCTTTTGAAATTTTCTTGAAAATATGAGAAATCGCTGCTAAAGTTCTAAGTCTTGTAACGTCCTAGAAAAATAAAACAATGTTCAAAAAACGATGCAAACATAAAGTAGACATATGGGTGATGTTAACTAGTGACTATTTTGTGTGGTATTACTATCTGTTTCACAAGCAGATACATTTAAATTGAGAAAAATGCAAATTTTTGCAAATTTTCTCCAAATCTTGGTGTTTTTTACAAATAAATATTGAATTTATCAACCAAATTTTTTCACTAACATAAAGTACAATATGTCACGAGAAAACAATCTCAGAATCGCTTGGATAGGTAAAAGCATTCCGGAGTTATTACCACATAAAGTGACACATGTCAGATTTGAAAAATCGGCTTCGTCCTGAAGGCCAAAACAGGCTCAGTCCTGAAGGGGTTAAAGTGTACCTAAGTTTTCATAATACATGGTCATAAGTAAGTGTGTACATGAGCAATAACACTACTTCTGGCTATTATATGACTTGTATTCTGCATTAATTAGCAGTTTTCCCCTATGCAGCCTATGTCTCTAATTTTGTTTTCTTTGAGCTAGTGGGCGGAGCCTAGCTGCCATCACGCCTTCTATACACTGCACACAGAGATAGGAGAGCAGTATTCTACTCTTCTATATCTATCACATATTTATATACTGGTGCAGCAGCATAGATATCATACATGAGCAGTGTAGCTGGGAATCCAGCACTGGCGCGAGATATCCCACTTACCAGGAAGCTGCATTATCGGTCTTTGTATTTTTCATTCTGCTCCTACCTCCCCTGTCCATAGACTTGTATAAGCAGTATATCTCTCCCTGCTTCCTACTCCCCTCTCCATAGACTTGTATGGGTATTAGGTCTGTGTCTCTCTGTCTCTCTGTCTGCTCCTCCTGCTACCCTCTCCATAGACTTGTATAGGCAGGCTCTGAAGAGACACCCACATTTCATACAGTCCGTCTTCTTTGCTCTGCAACCAGGGACAGATTTTGCATGACAACAGGGGGTGGACAGCAGATTACAGGAAGGAGGACAGCTAGTGACTTCACACAAAATTTGAATGGATGAAAACACAATTTTATCAGTAAGTAAATTACAAAGTGGATATAGATCATGTATATTATTCGATTAGAATAAATTGTTTAAAAGTTAGCGTCCATTTAAACGTTATCTTTTTTTTTTTTGTCCTATTAGGGAACTTTTACTTTTAACAAATAACGCGTGTAATACCGCTGTATTCAAAGGTCTTCGTGACTGTCCACGAAAAACTGACACGCACCTTGCAGGCAAAGCCTAAGTCACGGCCTAATTTGCAACTATATATAGCAGACATTGGGTCTTTTCTAAGGTCCCTGGCTGTCATATTTAGACTCGGCCCAGAGATTGAGTTACTGAGGGAGACGATGGAGAGTTGAAAAGAGCCTGGGGTTGACCACAGCATCTAAGGAATTGAACGGCTGAGATTTGAGGTCTCTGATCTCAGAAGTTGATGTTAATCTATGTACATTTAAGCCGGTGGTCCTCTATGGCAGGCTTCCAGCTCCATAAATGCATGGCGGCCAAGTGGTTAAAGAATTCTCTAGGAAATAACACCATTGGCTTATCCTTAGGAAATGTCATTAATGTGTTATCTGTAGGAGTCAACCGCAGTCCCTTCATTGCTGTCCCTATGAATGCAGTGGTGTCTGGTACTGCAGCACAGGACCATTTAAAGAGGCTCTGTCACCAGATTTTGCAACCCCTATCTCCTATTGCAGCAGATCGGCGCTGCAATGTAGATAAGAGTAACGTTTTTTCTTTTTCAAAAACGAGCATTTTTGGCCAAGTTATGACCATTTTTATATTTATACAAATGAGCCTTTCTTATGTACAACTGGGCGTGTTTAAAGTTATGTCCAACTGGGTGTGTATTGTGTTCGTTACATCTGGGCATTTTTACTTGTTTTACTAGCTGGGCGTTGTGAATGGAAGTGTATGATGCTGACGAATCAGTGACCAATCAGCATCATCCACTTCTCTTCGTTACCACCCAGCTTCTGGCAGTGCAGACACACAGCGTGTCCTCGCTCATCCGACGCGATGAAGTTCCAGTGGGAGGAAGTGAGTGACGTCACAGCGTGATCTCGCGAGGACACGCTGTGTCTGTGCACTGCCAGAAGCTGGGTGGTAACGAAGAGAAGTGGATGATGATGATTCGTCAGCATCATACACTTCCATTCACAACGCCCAGCTAGTAAAACAAGTAAACACACCCAGATGTACACACACAATACACACCCAGATGTACACACACAATACACGCCCACTTGTACATAACTTTAAACACGCCCAGTTGTACATAAGAAAGGCTCATTTTCATAAATATAAAAATAGTCATAACTTGGCCAAAAATGCTCGTTTTTGAAAAAAAAAAACGTTACTGTTATCTACATTGCAGCGCCGATCTGCTGCAATAGGAGATAGGGGTTTGAAAATCTGGTGACAGAGCCTCTTTAAGTGAATGTTGCTTTCTGCATTGCATTCAACAAAACTCTACAAAGTAAGCTCCCCCTAGTGGTGGCTGCAGACAGCCATACATTTATTATGCAACTATCAATTCATTTCTATTTCTTGGTGTGTTTTATATATTTATAGATAAAAAATTGTTATGGCCTGAGACTAATTGAATGGCACAGAGATATCGTTGCTTACCAGTGAATGGAAAGGTTGCTCTACATAAACATTAGGTCTCAAAAACAATACCTCCTCTATTTGCAGGCCATACAAATAATTTAACACGGGATACTATGCTAAGGACATTTAATATTCCGATTTACTGAGATTTAATGTTTTTCTATCACAGCTGTACAAAGGAGTCGTAAATGCTGGTGTGAAACAGTCTTTTCTGCGGAGTGAAAGTATTTATTAATGCCTTTCTATAAAATCCTCTCCACAGAATTCCCCCAAGGGCAAGATGATTTGAGCCCACACGATTGATTGAAGTGATTGCAATTAAAAAAAATAAAAAATTTCCCCCCAAAAAATTAAAAATAAAATAACATTAGCTGGAAAGAAAACTCAACTGTAAAGCAGGTTTGGTATAACGGCTAACAAAAATTAAATTAGAAATTTAATTGCATTTTTCTGGTAATATTCATTTAATTAACCGTTGCTACCTAATTAATTTGGAATTATTAACAAAAGGCCAGTTAACTGAACTATGAAAATTTTACAGGAGGCGATAGCCATTTCTGATATATTTGGCTGCTCCCGCGTAAGTATAGGTCACCGAACGCGGTATTAACACGCTAACAATATTACATTTTCCCTCTACGTATTATGAATCCAGACTGAGCCAAAGCATTATTCAATTGTATCGCAATAAAAAAGGATTTTTAAAGCTTTTTACTCCAAAGTCAGTCAATGACATTGGTCGAGAAGTATATAATCTGCGAGATGTTATTGTGGGAGAGGGTAATTAGCAATCCTAGGAAAGTGTGGTATAAATGACCATAGTATAAACAGGCGAGTAAGAGGTACAGACAAAGAATAATGGGAAAAAAAGATATAATAATAATAAAAGTCAAAGTGCTGCATGCAGCTCCACAAGATCTCTGAACCCGGCCATTATATTACCCAAGGATTTAACGTAGAGAAAAACTATTTGATTTTTCTTTTTATTTCTTGTTTTTTTCCTTTAGGCCAAATTCACACTTTTTGGCAGTGGAGCGGCGCAAAGCAAATACCACTACTACCTAGAAAAATAATGCGACAAAAACCACACATTAAAACGTTATTTTTTGGCCACAGCTCTGTCTATAAAGGGAATGTATCATCAGTAATTAACATATTTGAATCAGTTTCTTTTATTATGTTACTATCTTGTCTCTGTAGCCCACTTTTCAGCTTTGCTGCGCAGACTGGGAAAGTTCAGCAGAGTCATCTCATAATTAGATAGGGGATTTAAAGCACCACAACTTTCCATCAATGCGCCTCCCACCCGATTATCTATTCAGCACTGGACTACTTTTATGTATATTGTACTCAATTCCCTTCATTCCAGCCTCCTCTCTGCTTCTGATCAGACACCATCATGATTTTTAGATTTTACCTCATTCTGCTATCAATCCCGTGATGAGCATCACATGAGCAGCTAGAGCCAGTACCATTTCAGTCTGCTGGGGGGACAGTGTAATTATCCTTCCCTTTATATTCTCCTAAATAAGCTAAGAGACCATTAGTATAGAGTCAGGGAGGCTGAAATATGATCTTCTCCATTAGAATTGTGACAGGAGTCTTTCTAATGATCAGCAGTAACTCTGATAGGAGATTGTCGTCCCCCTGTGGAGAACTACAAAATCATCATACAGGAAGTTCCGATGCCCCGAGATAGTGACCACCTGGAGAGAACAGAAAGACAAGTAGTGCACGTCACTGAGATTATGTGTCCAAAAGAAGGAGGATTCCTTGTGTTTTAGGATAGAAAGGAATAACCAAATATTGTAATACTAGCAGAGTTATATCTATTGGGTGAATAGTTACATAGTGAAAGAAAAATCTGTTTCACTGGAGTGATTTTTTTAGGCCTAGTTCACACAGTGAAATTTTTTCAGGCAGAAAACAATCTGCCTCAAAATTTCTTCAGGAATTTTGAGGCAGATTTTGAATTACAAGCGTTGTTTTGATGCTTTTTTTTCCCCACGTTTTCTTGAAGCGTTTTTTGCCCGCAGCCGCTGAATTATTGCAAAAATGGCACAAAAAAAAAAGAACACGCTCAAAACAAGCGCCCCAGGTTTTTTCTGCCTCCCATTGATTTAAATGGGTGGTCAGAGGTGGAAATATATATATGATACTGTTTCGATACTGTTTCGATACCATGCACCCTGAAACGGTTCAATACCGTTATTTTATGCATTTCGATACTAAGCTGTGCGGCCGCAGCTTAGTATAGTAATACATGCATGTAGTTAGAGCGGGGCTGCGGCTGTGTGATCCAGTCATTGCCCCGATCCCGAGTCCTGACAAGTGCGCGCGTGGTCAGCTTGATGTGATGCGACCAGCACTGCACGAATGAGAACCGGCACTGAAGACAGAAGATGGCGGCCACACACTGATAAACACCCCCATGTTCTGTCTTCAGTGCCGGCGCTCATCAGTGCAGCGCTGGCCGCATCACCTCATGCTGACCGTGCGCACACACTTATTGTCAGGAGCGGGGCAATGGCTGTATTACACAGCCGCAGCCCCGCTCTAACGGCGGAGATAAAAGAAACCAGGGCTGTCTGATAGGGATGCACGATGCATCGAAACTTCGATACTGTTTCGATAATTTGTATCCCCAAACGGTTCGATACCATTGTTTCATGTATTTCGATACTGATCTGTGCGGCCGCACAGCTCAGTATAGTAACACATGAATGTTTTTAGAGCAGGGCTGCGGCTGTGTAATACAGCCATTGTATCGCTGCGGAGTCCTGACAAGTGCACGCCGTCAGGATGATGCGATGCGGCCAGCGCTGCACTAATGAGCGGCGGCACGGAAGACAGAACATGGCGGGCGCACTACAAAACACCCCCATGTTCTGTCCTCAGTGCCTGAACCGTTGCTCATTAGTGCAGCGCCGGCCGCATCACCTCATGCTAAACGTGCGCGCACTTACGGTCAGGAGCGAGGCAATCACTGTTACACAGCTGCAGCCCCGCTCTATAACGGCGGAGGTCAGAGAAACTTCTTATCTCCGCGGCTAATCCCCTGAATGCTGCGATTAAAGCGGACTGCAGAATTCAGAGGTAAATGAGAAGGGGGATGGCCCTTGGATCGTGTCACAGGGAATTCCTGTGACACGATTGAGGGACATACCATATGTGGGCAGACATCCCAGGGTCCATTGAAGGCCCCCAGGGCGGTCTTACCATATTTCCTGTTAGGGCATACTGAGGTATGCCCTAACAACTGCCTGTGTACTATCCGTACACCAGCTAATGTACTGGTATATAGATATAGGCCAGTACATTAAAGTTTAAAAATAAAAGTAAAAACAAAGTAATATTAAATCAAAAAAATACACACACACACTATTTTTACAATAAACATTAAAATAAGTCTCAATACATAAAATACACATATTCTGTGTTTTGCGCGGCCATAATAACCTTCACAACAATTTTTTTGCGTCATTTATGAGGTGTACGCTGTAAAAAAAATAATAAAAACTGCTTTCTATCACTTCTTATTGTGAAGCGCGTGGTGATATGAATTTAGTACCTCCATGTGCCTCACATTAATAGTAATTAACCCCATCATGTACCTCACACATTAAGCCAATGTTGTCCATTATGACTGAGGAACATGATGGGGTTAATTACTGTTAATGTGAGGCACACGGAGGTTCAAAATACCTCACACCTCGCGCCTCTCATCGGAAAATGAAAGACTTTTTTTTTTTTAATTATTATTGTTGGCAAAGTATAGTTTTGGTATCGAGTATCGCAATACTACACAAAGTATCGGTATCGAAGTCCAAAATTTGGTATCGTGACAACCGTATAGCTACAAGTGGGAGGAGATTCATAAGAACTGGTGACAACTTTCATACTAAATAGAATCTCTTAAGCAGCGGGCAGGGAATAAAGTGCTGCCGGTAATCTCCTAACTGTCCAAAAGTCTCCGCGACCCTACAAATTTATGCACAAATTGATTCCTGGCATTTTGGAGGCACAGCAGTAAAGTGAAGGTGCCGGACTCCTCGCACATTTATGACAAGAGATTTACAAATTGTACTTCTGAATGTTTCGCTGCCATCAAGAGCAGATAATACAATGTGCTTTTGTCTTCTCCTTGCTCTGAAATATTAACAATTTCTGGGCCTGTCATGAAGTAGTTGAGTGCTCTGTGCAGAGCTGAGTGATGTGACTCGGGCATTTCCTGTCATTGTTCTATACACGAGAGCCTGCCTCGTGCTATTTGTGCTAGCGGCCTATAATGGAAAGTCAGTTTGTGAACACCGCTGACCCGCACTATAGAATTGCCGTAAATTTCCTCAATCAGTGACAAGTAAGAAATTCAAGGACGGCCATTGTATGAAAGGCTAAATTTACGAATGGAAGGTCCAACCCATATAGAGAAAGAACATTTTTTTTTTATAAAGAAACATTTCTGTAGTGCATCATGGCCTTTTATTATATACCTGCATATTTAAGAGGGGTTATCCGGGGACCAAAAATTGCTTTGCATTCATATTTTTATATAAAAAGAAGTCACTTACGAATATACTATAATTAAAAATTCTGTACTAAATGGTGCTGTTCAAACCCAGTGAACTGTTCCCGGAAGTACTGGAGCTTTTCTAATATTGATGACGTGCCGACACGGCCCCTGAGGGCTTGCTGCCTGTGCTGTCCGTGTCGGCATGTTATTAGTGATGTTCTGCTCGGGAACTCCAGCTATAGGAAATCCCTGAAGTCATTGTCCATATATGGACAGTGACGTCGGCAGCAGTAGTGGAGTCCCCGAGCAGAGCATCAGCTGATGCTCTGCTCGGGAACTCCAGCTATTGGAAACCCCTGAAGTCATTGACCAAATGTCAGGAGCAGTGCTGGAGTCCCGAGCAAAGCGCTAGCTGATGCTCTGCTCGGGGAATCCAGTAATAGGCAATGTGACTGCCCCTTGCGGTCATGTCATTGGTAACACGCCAACACGAAACAGCACAGGCAGCAAGCCCTCAGTCACGTGGGGCCGTGTCGGCGCGTCATCAATCTTAGAAAAGCTCCAGGACTTCCGGGAACAGTTCACCGGGTTTGAACGGCACCATTTAGTACAGAATTTTTAAAGTACATTAGTGACGACTTTTTACATAAAAATATGGTCCCCAGATAACCCCTTTACAGTATTTCCACAAAAAATATAAAGCAAGCAGAACTCATGGATTAAATTTTAAAAAAATGCAACTATCATGATTCAATATTACATTTCTCAGTTAGATCTCCCAAAAAATAAACGTTACCAAAATTTGTGACTGTCCCATTCATCTGAATGGAGCTTGCAGAAATCCATGTGCTTGCCACCAAAACAACCCCATTCACATGAATGGAACAGATTTTCTGGTACAGAAATGTCTGCAACAAATCTGGCATATATGAATATAACCTGAAAGATAAAATGTGCATACCTGAGACTTTATACCCGTCTGAAAAGATATGAGAATATCCCCACCGATCACTAAGGGGCTTCGAGCAGTGAGGAGAAGTTTGACTGGATCGGTGGTCAAGCATGCGCAGTGCTGCTCCATTCGAAGTCTACGGTACTGATGGAGAGCGCCAAGTACATCGCTCGGCTCTTTCCGTCAGCCCCATAAACATTGAATAGAGCGGCACCGCTCATGCTCGACCGCCAATCCAGTCAAACTTCTCCTCACTGTGATTGGGCAGTGAGGAGGAACAAGGGGCTTCCTTTCTAGTTATCAGTCCGGTTCCCATATCCTTTAAATAGGTGAACAATTTAAATTTCTGGAAAATCCCTTTCTCAGGCCCTGAAGTAGACATAAGATAGGGCATACATTTTCTGAGAGGGTGGTGCATGACACTGGGATTCTCTCTTTGGCGTTCTTTGACATGCGTCGCCTCCTCAGTCCATGCACCAGGCATAACACATTTGATCACTTCATTACAAATGGCTTTTTTGTATTATATATTCAATACAACTCATATAATGCATAAGATAGCATTCACGTGTAATATTCAGGGTCAGCACGGCAAACTCTCCTGAAGTATTGTGTTCTCAAGGACACCCGCCATCATCAGGCGCTAACCGGTCTTTCAGCATGATCAGTACTCTCCTGTGGGCTGACCATGACACATAATAGGGCTCACAAAGTAAATGACATGTCATATTGTTCCTGAAGTGATGTGCATTTATCAAGTTATGGCAGAAATGTACGCCAAAGTATCTGAAGCTACACAAGTCATTTGTATGGAAACTTACGACGTTTCAAAGCCATAGAACTATTGAGCTCCACCATTGGCTCTTCAGGGGCTTATTATTAAATCACAAGTTTGTCTAAAAGCATGGAGGTGACGGACAATAATACTTGTGTTGACGCGTAGGAGTTCAAGGTTGTTTGATTGTAGGGAGTAAAATAACTTTTATACCTTGGCCAGATGATGTCATATAAAGCAAATTTTACATTATAAAGCATAGCTGTCTATTCTTCATTAAAGAACCCCCTCCATTACTCTGCCAGTCAACAGATACAGGACATGTTGATTTGGGTAGTAATTCCACTGTTTTGCTGCATGAAGGAATAAGTGCGGTTGCTGCAGGACTCACCACACAGGAGATGACATGGAGGCAAGTACTAAATGTACCTACATGTTTTACAGGGAGAGGCAGAGACAGGGAGGCTAGTACTATCTGTGCTTACATCATTGACAGAGGCAGTACTATCTCTACCAACATCTTTACAGGGAGAGGGAGAGACAGGGAGACTAGTACTATCTGTGCTTACATCATTGACAGAGGCAGTACTATCTGTACCTACATGCTTTACAGGGAGAGGGAGAGACAGGGAGGCTAGAACTATCTGTGCCTATATCCTATTTAAGAAGAGACCGGGGGCAGTACTATCTGTGCTTACATCATTTACAGAGATAGAGGCTGTTAGATCTGTGTGCCTACATCTATTACAGCGATAGGTGGAAACGGGGAGGCAGTACTATCTGTGCTTACATCATTTACAGAGATAGAGGCTGTTAGATCTGTGTGCCTACATCTATTACAGCGATAGGTGGAAACGGGGAGGCAGTACTATCTGTGCTTACATCATTTACAGAGATAGAGGCTGTTAGATCTGTGTGCCTACATCTATTACAGGGATAGGTGGAAACGGGGAGGCAGTACTATCTGTGCTTACATCATTTACAGACAGCACTATCTGTGCCTAAATCCTTTACAGAAAGAGTACTGCCTCCATGTCATTCACTATATGTGCCTATATCCCTTACAGGGAGAGGTAGAGACAGGGAGGCAGCCCTATCTGTGCTTGAATCCTTTACAAGAAGAGACCGTGATGTATTACTATATATGCCTACATTATTTATTTTTTACCGGGTCCACAATTCTCTGGAGAGTTATTGAAATTATACATCTAGAAATCAGAGCTCCATTCTTCTTTTATGGCGCTCTAAATCCGGTTTCCTTGCACACAGCAATAAAATTCTGGCTGTCTACAGCCACCACCAGGGGGAGCTCACTGAAGTCTGATTTATACAGTTCATATTAAAACGTAATAATACATCAGTCTTTAGTAAGCTTCTATGTAGCCCCCCAGTGGTGGATGTCAGAATTGTATCATTTAGAACGAAGGCTTTGTGAAAGTAAGCAGGGGGTCAGGAGCTCTAAAGAAAAATGTAAAAAAAAAAAAAAACACGCAGAACCGACCCCTATAAAGACATATTATGGAGTGAACCACCACTAAAGGTAGCCCCTTGTTCCTGAGCAACTGTAGGGTTACCAGATACTTGAGTAGGCAGGAGCTAGAAATTCATATTCACTTGCCCTATGTTTGCTAGCAGAATGCAGGCTGCCACATCACCCCAAAAAAATATTATTCATAATGTGAAAGCTACTGCTATACAGGGAGAGGTCCCTATACTAGGTATATATTAGTGAATTGTATGGATTATTATATAATGTTATAACAACTAGATTACAGATAACACAGTAAATGTTAGTTTGTGCTGCGGTGTAGAGTACATGTAATCTAGGAAAACAATGCATGAAGAAATGTTCGGGGTACAAAGAAGTTAATTTTATAGACTTCTTGTATATTTGTGCACGGCTCTAGTCTACAGTTATACCAAACCGTGGGAGGTGAGCGCCCTCAAGTGGCAGTCTCAGGTACTATTTATGCTTACTGCCTATTTGTAGAAAGATTTTAAAATGCTGAAAGGCGCTGTTCACACTAGTGCTGTACTGCATTAACGTCAGGTTTTGTTTCCTATTTGATAGAAAGAGTAGAGTAGTCTGCAGTCCTATTCTTACAGAAAAAAGAAAGGAATCCTGGCGGACCCATTAAAAGTCAAGTCAATAGGGTTCATCAGGATTTGCTGGGATTCATTTCAAAATAGATTCATCATAGCGGACATGGCATTGGTAAGAACTGAAGCCTTGGTGCTAATGTGAACAGAGCCTTACTCTTATTTATAATCGGCATTACATGGGGTAACTAATTCTTCCTCAGATAAGACTTTCTAGATGGGACCCAGTTCCTATTAGGCGCTATTCACATTAGGTTATGTTTTTCCAGAAGCCCCGACAGAGCTGACTGCTTCACACATGGAGGTTAAACAGTTTGGGGAGGGGGGTAACAGAGATCATGAAGCATTACATGACATCCATTCAAATCAATGGGCTGTCAGGGCATAAGGATAGATTTTTTTTTTTATTTCGATGCATCTAAAATGAAAAAGTGGAGCAACTTTGTCTTAATTAACCCCTGTTCTACAGCGGACACCCATCTGCAACGGCCAGGATCGGAGAGAACTCTGATCCCAGCCATTCAACAACATAGATGCCGTGGTAAATAGTGACCGCAGCATTTGAGCAGTTAGAAAGAGGAAGGCGGCGTCCTCTGTCCCCCATGCATGTGTATTGCATGAGCGATCCATACAGTAAAACAAAACTAAAAAAAGTCATTAAACTAAAACAAAAATAAATAAAATATAATAATAATAATACACACACACACACACAATGTAAAAAAAATAAAACCTATATGGCCATTTTTCACAAAAAATAATGTAAGCAATAAAAAAACAAAAATGGTACAGCTATAGATGCATCCATAAAAGTCCAAACTATTCAAATGTGACTTTATTTAGCCCGCTGGGTGAGCGCCGTAGGGGGAAAAAAAAAAATCTAATTGCTGTTTTTTTCTCACCTTGCATCCCAAAATAAATGGATTATAATGTGATCAAAAAGTGGTAACAAACACTCAGCTCGCCCCGCAAAACAACAAGATCACACTCCACTCCATCAACTCAAAAATATGTTATATGTCTCAGAATAATTCTCAAAGTGTTTTTACTTTGCAAAAGTAGTAAATGATTAAAAAACAAAAAAAAAACCACACTATATCAACTTGGTACTGCCGTAATCGCATTGACCGAACAGTAAATTCCATAAAAACGAAATTCCAAAAACTATGGTGGCGTTGCATTTCTTTCTAATGCCACCCCACAAAATAATTTTTAAAAAGTTTCTCCGTACATTATATGGTACCATTAAAAAAACACAACTCCTACCCCAAACAAACGGGATCTTGCCTTCCACAAACTTCTAAACTGACCCACAAACTCCAAGGGTCAAATTTCTCTATTTCAAAAATATTTACATCCCCCCCCCCCCCCCCATAGATTAGAGAAACTTTACAACAGGCTTTTTAGCATGGCTACCCTCCTTTCCCCAAACCCCCTCCCCTCTGTCAGATACATGGAGAGGACTACAAACCTTCCATAGGTCTTACATTTCACCGACCAACCAGGGGAATCAAAATGGTGATCTAACCCATGGATACCACTTTGGCAGACATCACACATGGTCTACGGTCATGTGAGACCCTCCAGTCCTTCTAAACTTCGTAATTTTACTCAAACACCTGACTAACTTTGTGCCCTTTGATGTTTTTTGGGGCTTAGGGTGGACCCTAAAATATATATATCTCTGTTACTGGGGTACAAAGAGACTACTACACATGGTTTCTGCTGCAGCTCGAAAATAGATTCTGCAGACGTGAATAGCTCCCCATATTCTCCCCCTTGCAAATTGTTCCTCAAAAAACTTTTTTTTTTTATTTAGGATCGACTGGGTGGAGGCAACAATTCAAAAAGCACAGTTCAAACGTTCTTTTAAGTTCGGGAAACTTTCATATCTTAGCCCTTTTTATTCAGGCTAAGATCAAGGAACACTTTAACAGGTTCCCGACCGCTGGCTGTGTTTTTACGGCCAGCGGTCAGGGTCTCTGAAGTCCGCCGTATAGACTAATAGTCTATACGGCGGCACTTCAGAGAGTGTGCACGCGCGATCGTATGAAGCCCCTCTCCAGATTCTCCTTATTGTAGGCTGACATAGACTGGGTCTTAGGCAAGGAGAGAGGGTATACTCTACCGCGAAGAGAAGACGAATCAGGAACCAAGTCGATAGGGGAATCATACGCTCGATGTGGAGGCAATGACTCTGCTTCCTTCTTGTTGAAGACATCTGAGAACAGAGAATAACAAGGAGGCAACCCTGCCAGTGACTGAAGCGGAGGAGACTGAGGCAGATGGACATGCACCAGACAGCGGTTCAGACACTTGGGGCCCCACTGGAGAACCTCTCCAGAGTTCCAATCCAAGACTGGGGAGTGTAGACGGAGCCAAGGCAAACCCAGCAGAACGGGGTTGACGGCCTTGGGCAGGACAAACAGGGAGATGAGTTCAAAGTGAAGGACTCTCACTTGGAGTCTAAACGGCTTGGTCACAGACAAAACTGGGTCAGGCAAAGGCAGTCCATCTACAGAGGCAACGATCAACGGCCTTTCCAGCAGAACAGTGGGCAACTGAAGAAGATCCACAAGGTCTTGGCAGATGAAATTGGCTGCAGAGCCAGAGTCCAGGTAGGGGCTTCTCGCCAGCAATGATGATCACGGGAACGAACAGTTTGGAGGAGAGTTCTCGATTAAACGCAGTATCGCCCAGGGTTGTCTCTCCAACCAATCCTAGGCGTTGGGGTTTTTTGGCTTCTGAGGACACAGACGCACGACATGGCCAGCGAGGCCGCAATATAAACAGAGTTCAGAGGGGCGCCTGCACCGTTTCTCTTGACCGGACAGTTTAAGCCGATCCACCTGCATCGGGACCTCGAGCGGAGCAGAAGAAGAAGGCAAGAGGGGTTGCTGGAAGTTGGGCGCCAGTCTAGGGAGCCATCTCTCCTGTCGAACCTCTTGAGATCGCTCTCTGAGCCTTTTGTCCACTCGAGTAGCAAGTAGCATCAGGTCATCCAAGGCAGCTGGTAGATCTCGAGCAGCAAGTTCGTCCTTGATCTCGGGCGATAGGCCATGCCAGAAGGATGCTACCAAGGACTCATTGTTCCAGAACAATTCTCCTGCCAGGGTCCGGAACTGGATGGTGTATTCGCCCACGGAGGCGTCCTCTTGGCGAAGGTTAAAGATAGCAGTGGCTTCCGATGAGACTCATCCAGGCTCTTTGAATACGGTACGGAACTAGCGCACGAACGCCTGGAAGTCTCGGGTCCCTGTCGTTCCCAGATAGGATTCGCCAACGCCAGGGCCTTGCCGGCAAGTAAAAGACATAATGAAGGCGATCCTGGCTCCGTCCGAAGGAAATGCTAGGGCGTGCAGAGTGAAGTGGATAAGGCATTGGTTCAGAAACCCCTTGCATGAACTTGCGTCTCCATGGAACAGAGGTGGCAATGGCAGCGAGAACCGAGGATCTGAACTGGAGCTGCCGGGAGGTGTAGCAGGAGGGTCGATCGGAGGACCTTGAATAAAAGCAGAGAAGGAAGTAGCCAGAGCCCCTAGCTGCTGTGCTATGGAGTCTACTGCCACAAGAACTTGATCCTGTCGTGCTCGCATGGCTTGGGAGGGTGACAAGACCTTGAATTGACCGGCGGTGACCATGGCCTGAGCGTACTGTCACGGTGCGGTGTGTGGACCCACTGGGCCGTACCACGTAGCGGGATAGCAGCTGGCCAACTAGGTACAAAACAATGTCTATACTCCAGAAAGGGTACCTGAGGCAATGTAGACAGTAGCGGAAGACACAACTTGACTTTCACTGTAGATGGCACAGTAGATACGATAGCACGGGATACAGGATACAGCCAGTAGGAACGGGTAACACTGGGAACTGGAAAACACTGGGAGACCATTTGCAAGCCAACCTTAAGGTATACAACAATGCTCAGGCAAGGATTAAGTGAGGAGAGCCCTTTTTATAGTCCAGCAGAATTATAGGTTAATTATCGACTAATGACAGCTGGACACGTACTGGCCCTTTAAGGCAGTGTGGGCGCGCGCCCTGCGGGAAACAGTCCCAGAACCCAGAAGTGAGTGCTGGCGTCTCCCTGGAGGGAGATTTCGCCGAGAACACAGATGTCCATGGCCGGGGCCGTCAGAGGGTAAGTCTGAACGACGGCCCTCGGCCATAGACGTTACACTGTGTGGTGGCCTCCGGGTCTGCCATGCACGGAAGACTATGAGGACCAGCCGGAGGCTGATCCTCATATGCTTCCTGTCAGTGTGACTCTCAGCGTCACACTGACAGTTTATAACACGTTACACTACCTAGGTAATGTATTATAGCAGCGATCAGTGCTGCCAGTGTTCACGTGAAAAGTAATACAAATGTTTTATAAAAGTGTAAAAATAAGTTACAAAAACATAAAATGCTTTTTTATCATAGGAAAAAAATGAAACCGTTAAAAGTACACATTTGGTATCACCGCATTCGTAACGACCCAAACTATGAAACTAGAATATTAAATTTCCCGCTAGGTGAACACCGCAAAAAAAATAACAATGCCAGAATCACTTTTTTTTGGTCATCACCCCACCCAAAATATAGAATAAAAGTCATCAAAAAGTCACATGTACCCCAAAATAGTACCAATAAAAACTACAACCCGTTCCGCAAAAAACAAGCCCTTACACAGCTTTTCTTACAGAAAAATAAAAAAGTTATGACTGTCAGAATATGGCGACAGAAATTGTGCAGAGTGTTTCAAAAGCGGATAAGATTGCGCACCATTTATCAGTGCGATATTGGCCACACATCTATGAATTATTATATATTTACTCAATTATTATACCCTCTTATTATGCCCTGATGTACTCTGCCCAGCTTACATATACCCTGATGTACTCCGCACAGCTTACATATACCCTGATGTACTCCGCCCAGCTTACATATACCCTGATGTACTCTGCACAGATTACATATACCCTGATGTACTCCGCCCAGCTTACATATACCCTGATGTACTCTGCACAGATTACATATACCCTGATGTACTCCACACAGCTTACATATACCCTGATGTACTCCGCACAGATTACATATACCCTGATGTACTCCTCACAGATTACATATACCCTGATGTACTCCGCACAGATTACATATACCCTGATGTACTCCTCACAGCTTACATATACCCTGATGTACTCCGCACAGGTTACATATACCCTGATGTACTCCGCACAGATTACATATACCCTGATGTACTCCACACAGCTTACATATACCCTGATGTACTCCGCACAGATTACATATACCCTGATGTACTCCGCACAGATTACATATACCCTGATGTACTCCTCACAGATTACATATACCCTGATGTACTCCGCACAGATTACATATACCCTGATGTACTCCGCACAGCTTACATATACCCTGATGTACTCCGCCTAGCTTACATATACCCTGATGTACTCCGCACAGCTTACATATACCCTGATGTACTCCGCACAGCTTACATATACCCTGATGTACTCCGCCTAGCTTACATATACCCTGATGTACTCCGCACAGCTTACATATACCCTGATGTACTCCGCACAGCTTACATATACCCTGATGTACTCCGCACAGCTTACATATACCCTGATGTACTCCGCACAGCTTACATATACCCTGATGTACTCCGCACAGCTTACATATACCCTGATGTACTCCGCACAGCTTACATATACCCTGATGTACTCCGCACAGCTTACATATACCCTGATGTACTCCACACAGATTACATATACCCTGATGTACTCCACACAGATTACATATACCCTGATGTACTCCGCCCAGATTACATATACCCTGATGTACTCCGCACAGTTTACATATACCCTGATGTACTCCACACAGATTACATATACCCTGATGTACTCCGCACAGCTTACATATACCCTGATGTACTCCTCACAGCTTACATATACCCTGATGTACTCCGCACAGCTTACATATACCGATGTACTCCGCACAGCTTACATATACCCTGATGTACTCCTCACAGCTTACATATACCCTGATGTACTCCTCACAGCTTACATATACCCTGATGTACTCCGCACAGCTTACATATACCCTGATGTACACCACACACTTACATATACCCTGATGTACTCCTCACAGCTTACATATACCCTGATGTACTTCGCACAGCTTACATATACCCTGATGTACTCCGCACAGATTACATATACCCTGATGTACTCCGCACAGCTTATATATACCCTAATGTACTCCGCACAGCTTATATATACCCTGATGTACTCCGCCCAGCTTACATATACCCTGATGTACTCCGCACAGCTTATATATACCCTGATGTACTCCGCACAGATTACATATACCCTGATGTATTCCGCACAGCTTACATATACCCTAATGTACTCCGCACAGCTTATATATACCCTGATGTACTCCGCCCAGCTTACATATACCCTGATGTACTCCGCACAGCTTATATATACCCTGATGTACTCCGCACAGCTTACATATATCCTAATGTACTCCGCATAGATTACATATACCCTAATGTACTCCGCATAGATTACATATACCCTGATGTACTCTGCACAGCTTACATATACCCTGATGTACTCCGCACAGCTTACATATACCCTGATGTACTCCGCACAGATTACATATACCCTGATGTACTCCTCACAGCTTACATATACCCTGATGTACTGCTCACAGCTTACATATACCCTGATGTACTCCGCACAGATTACATATACACTGATGTACACCACACACTTACATATACCCTGATGTACTCCTCACAGCTTACATATACCCTGATGTACACCACACACTTACATATACCCTGATGTACTCCTCACAGCTTACATATACCCTGATGTACTTCGCACAGCTTACATATACCCTGATGTACTCCGCACAGATTACATATACCCTGATGTACTCCGCACAGCTTATATATACCCTAATGTACTCCGCACAGCTTATATATACCCTGATGTACTCCGCCCAGCTTACATATACCCTGATGTACTCCGCCCAGCTTACATATACCCTGATGTACTCCGCACAGCTTATATATACCCTGATGTACTCCGCACAGATTACATATACCCTGATGTATTCCGCACAGCTTACATATACCCTAATGTACTCCGCACAGCTTATATATACCCTGATGTACTCCGCCCAGCTTACATATACCCTGATGTACTCCGCACAGCTTATATATACCCTGATGTACTCCGCACAGCTTACATATATCCTAATGTACTCCGCATAGATTACATATACCCTAATGTACTCCGCATAGATTACATATACCCTGATGTACTCTGCACAGCTTACATATACCCTGATGTACTCCGCACAGCTTACATATACCCTGATGTACTCCGCACAGATTACATATACCCTGATGTACTCCTCACAGCTTACATATACCCTGATGTACTGCTCACAGCTTACATATACCCTGATGTACTCCGCACAGCTTACATATACCCTAATGTACTCCGCACAGCTTATATATACCCTGATGTACTCCGCCCAGCTTACATATACCCTGATGTACTCCGCACAGCTTATATATACCCTGATGTACTCCGCACAGCTTACATATATCCTAATGTACTCCGCATAGATTACATATACCCTAATGTACTCCGCACAGCTTACATATACCCTGATGTACTCCGCACAACTTACATATACCCTGATGTACTCCGCACAGCTTACATATACCCTGATGTACTCCGCACAGTTTACATATACCCTGATGTACTCCGCACAGATTACATATACCCTGATGTACTCCTCACAGCTTACATATACCCTGATGTACTCCTCACAGCTTACATATATCCTGATGTACTATGGACAGCTTACATATACCCTGATGTACTCCGCACAGCTTACATATACCCTGATGTACTCCGCACAACTTACATATATCCTGATATACTCCTCACATATTACATATACCCTGATGTACTCCGCACAGATTACATATACCCTGATGTACTCCGCACAGCTTACATATACCCTGATGTACTCCGCACAGCTTACATATATCCTGATATACTCCTCACATATTACATATACCCTGATGTACTCCGCACAGATTACATATACCCTGATGTACTCCAAACAAAATACTACCAAGCAAAATCTGCGCTCCAAGAGCCAAATGGTGTTCCCCTGCTTCGGAGCCCAACAGCGTGCCAAAACACTAGTTTACATCCACATATATGATTTTTTATATCTGGGAGAACCCGCTCAACATTGTATGAGGTATTTGTTTTCAGTGGCACAATCTGGGCACAACATACTGTGCACTAAAATGGCATATCAGTGGAAAATTTTTAATTTTCACTTTGCACCATCTGCTGCGCATTAAGCCCTTCGCGCACCACGACTTAATAGCATGTCGTGGTGCGGGGGGTTATATATGTAGCGGGCTCACGTGCTGAGCCCGCTCCATATGCTGCAGGTGTCAGCTGTGTATTACTGGTGACACCCGGGAATAAGGGACAGGAACAGCGATCGCGCTGTTACAGGAGCCTGTAAAAATGACATTATACTGCAATACATTAGTATTGCAGTGAATTGTACCAGCGATCTAATGATCGCTGGTTCAAGTCCCCTAAGGGGACTAATAAAATGTGTAGAAAAAAAAAAAAACTAAATAAAGTTATTAGTGAAAAAAAACCCTTTCCCATTTTTCCTCTAAAGTAATGTAAAAAATAAAAAAGTCAACAAAATTGGTATCGCTGCATCCGTAAAAGTCTGAACTATTACAATATAGCGTTATTTAACTCGCACGGTCAACGACGTAAAAAATAAAGAATTTAAAATGCCAAAATCAGTTTTTTGGTCACCTTTAGCTTTTAAATTTTTTTTAATAAAAAGTGATCAAAAAGTTGTATCTACCAAAAAATGGTACCAATAAAAACTACAGCTCGTCCCACAAAAAATAAGCCCTCACACCGCTCAATCGACCGAAAAACAAAACAAGTTCCGGCTCTTGGACTGTGGTGAAACAAAACGCTTGTTTTTTTAATAAATAGTTTTTACTTTTACCGCGGAGTCGCAGCGAATCCGCCTCAAAAATCGCAACTCAAGGAAAAATTAAAAAAAACGTACTTTCCCAGAAGTCTCTCCTTCTTCCTGCAGTCCGGCCTCCTGGGATGACATTTCATCCAATGTGACATGCTGCAGCCAATCACAGGCTGCAGCGTCACATGGTCTGCAACGTCATCGTAGGAGGCCGGACTATGCGCAGAGAAGAGGGAGGGGGTAAGTATGAACGTTTTTATTTCTCCAGCACTTTTTTCCGCTGCAGAAATTTAGTTCGAAAAACCGCACCACAATGTCGTGGGATTTTTCAGACGCAGTGTGCTGCGGGTTTCAGGTCGGATACGCTGCGCAGTTTTTACACAGCGTATCCGACCCGTGGGAATACGGCCTAAGGCAATACCAAGCATGTGGTTTTAAACTGCTGTTTCGTAGACAGCAAGGCTCAGAAGAGAAGGAGCGCAGATTTTGCCGGAATGGGTTTTGGACACCATGTCGCACTGTAGGTAACAGTACAATGGAAACCTCAGAGAAGTGACACCTAGGGATGTAGTGATCACGTTGACCTTGCAGGTTTTGCAGTAATTACTGCACAATGGATGTTGCAGTGTGAAATTTGCAATATTTTCAGATATGCTATTCAGTGTCCAAATTGTGCCCTTGTGAAACGACAGCTCTAATTATTATGCAGCGTTTCCTGGTTTTAGAATCACCCTACACGTAGCCCTAATCTTTTGCCCGGACATACGACAGGGCTCAGAAGTGAGAGAGGACCCTGCACATTTCAGGCCCATTTTGGTGATTTACGCAGTATGTGTTTACAATCGCAGAGGCTCTGAAGTGAAATCATAAAAGAACCCCCCAAATAGTGACCCCATTTTAAAAACGACACCCCCTCAAGGTATTCATCGACTGTTTTTTCACGGCTATAGAACATGTCTTATCTTTCCATGGGTCACGGACAGGGCTCGGGCGGCACACACAGTCGTGTGCATTAGGGCTTACACAGAGAGGGCTGTCAATCACGGAGTGGGACCGCCCACTGGACTCCTAAGCTTATAAACAGCAGGGATTTAAAAGGTAACTAAACGTTCAACAAACTTCTGACATGTCATAGTGACATGTCAGAAGTTTTGATTGGTGGGGGTCCGAGCACTGAGACCCCCAGCAATCGCTAAAACGAAGCAGCAGAAGTGCTCGTGTGAGCGCGCGGCCGCTTCGTGTCTGTTCGGCTTTTTCCGGAAATCAATGTAGTGGTGTACGGACTCAATAGAAAGTCTATGAGCCTAATACTCCGCTACATCAGCTTTCCGGAAAAAGCCGAACTGACACGAAGCGGCCGAGCGCTCACACGAGCACTTCTGCTGCTTTGTTTTAGCGATTAGTGAGAGTCTCAGTGCTCGGACCCCCACCAATCAAAACTTCTGACATGTCACTATGACAACATGTCAGAAGTTTATTGAACGTTTAGTTACCCATTAAAGGCATAAATTACAAGTTATACTGAATCTTTCTCGCAAACTATAGATCAATCTTCTCAGCTCCACCTGCTTTATAACATAATGTCCTCAGATCAGACCACATTTATAGCGGGACAGGCTCGCGATACAAATAACAGGGATACTCACGCATGGCGCAGTTGAAGGGTGTGGACAGCCCTTTGTTCATCACAAACACGGTGCCCGGATCGATCTTTCCAACATGTTTGACCTCGATCTTCTCAGTGCGCGGATAAAGAGATAACTGCCTCTCCTTCTCCTTGTCGTACAGCTCGGACCGCCGCAGGAAAACTTCAGCCGCAGAAAGTTTAGTTGCTGTGGCCACAGAGTAAAATCCTGGAGGAAACATAAACATTAACGCAGATGTATCACAAGAACGTAAAAAACAAACTACCCAGAAGTCCAGCGCTGGTCCCCGGCCTCCATCTTCCTCTTACTGGCAGCCACAACCAGGGCTGCATATGAATAAGAGCAACCGGCACGTGACTGAGAGGATCTGCAGCACAGGGTTGTCACCCACAGGCTATATCTTTTGTTGCTAGGCAACATATTTGGGCCAAGTGGATGAAAAATTATTCTGAATGGTGCCTTCGATCCCAGCAGTCAGATATATCTAAAAACTTGAATATTATAATAATGCAGCATATATCCGGGCATGCTGGGACTTGTAGTTTTACAGGGGGAGATCCACAAGCTGCAGACCTCTGTATACACAGCTGAGTTATTACAGATCATAGCGTCCTCCTCGTCACTTACTCCTGCCACGCAGTACGCAGCTCCCCGCCATGACCGCTCCGCACCACATCCCGCACCGGCTTATACTGTTACTGTGACATTCACTGACAGCAACAGACACACACATGTACACGAGTCCGTACGCTAAACCTTCCCTCCCGGAAACAGAGAATCGGTGTGTAAGGTTCCGAGGTTCGCCATGCTGCCACCAGAGGGCGCGCCTTACCCGCAAGTGTAGGGAAGACACACGCTTCATAGCGTGTGACTCAAGGAGTCCTACAAGTGACACAGCTCGCAGCATACTTATAATATTAGGCTATACCCTCCAATATTCAGTAAGCAATAATAGTTGGTACACTGCCTGTGATTAGTAGCTCTAAGGTTGCTGTAAAAGAGAGTAGGATCCAGAACAGCATGCCAGGTCAAAATGACCCAAAGAGTTCCAACCACAGTTGCTCCATAATAATATGCCAGCAATAGATGTCCCCCATAACAGGGTGCCAGCCGCTGATGTCCCCAAAACAGGGTGCCAGCCGCTGATGTCCTCCATAACCAGGTGCCAGCCGCTGATGTCCCCAATAACGGGGTTCCAGCCGCTGATATCCCTACAAAGTGGTACCAGCCACAGATGCAGCATAGAAGCCCCACAACAATGCTTCAGCCTAGAGACCCCCCCCCCCCCCCCCCCAATGTTCACATAACTGAACAAAAAAAAAAGTTGAAGAGCTAAGGATCCATGACCTGCCATCCCTTATAAAAGGCCTTCATCCATTTTTTTATTTATTTAAGTTATGTAGCCGCTAAGGTGTGTATATTGATGTTCTGCAGCAGCTGGGGCACAGTACTCTATGCACAACTAAGAGTTGAACTGCATGTCAGTCAATCGGATTCACAGGGAAGGGATTTATTGCAAAAGTGATCTGCAAGACTGCAACAGACTGTTATTGCAGAGAGAGATAAGTAACACCTATGTAGCACCGCTTATCTCTGTAATCATCAGGCTCTGACATCAGAAGGTGGTGTCCGATATCTACACAGTTAATAAAACATCTACACTGAATGGCCACTTTATTAGAGACACCGGCCCTTTCACCATTGGAGCTTCACTTTATGGAGATTAGACCCGTGACCCCCGGATGCAGCATAAAATCAAGTGAGCACGTTTTCCGTGGATCAGTTTCAGTGTGAATCCACATTAGATTGGGAAATTTCAAGCGATTTGAGCGACTTCGAACGAGGTGTCTTATCATTCCTCCCAACCGTCCAGTATTCCGGACGGTGTCCCGCTGTCCCGGACGGCCGAGGGTATGTCCCGCTTTCAACTGTATCTGCATCCTCAGGATTTGGGGGCATTATATATATATATATATATATATATATATAATGTATATAGCGCTGAATCCTGTATCCGTCGGGTCAGCGGGACTGACTGATTCAGTGTCAGCGGGTCCTGCAGGATCGAGCTGTTACCGATCACATCTAAGTTCATAACTTAGATGTGATCGGTAATAGGCGACCTAATGGATTCAGGTCTCAGCGCTATATACAGCTGCTCTGTATACAGGATAAAAAGCAGCTGTATCTCAAAAAGTAACAATAATTTTCAATAAAATGTAATTAAAACTTGCACCAATCACATTGATAGGTATCTTTTTTGATATATATATATATATATATATATATATATATAAATTGTTTTTAAAGGTGTACATGGCCTTTAAACTGTAACTAAACTTTTATCATGTCATAGTGACATGTCCGAAGTTTTCATCGGTGGGGGACCGAGCACTGAGGCCCCCACCGATCGCTAAAACGAAGCAGCAGAAGTGCTCGGGTGAGCGCTGTGCTGCTTCATTTATGATCGACTTTCAGCCGAGTGAGCGATGTACGGACTCCTAGACTTTCTATTGAGCCCGTACACTGCTCCAAGGAAAGCCAAACAGAATTGAAGCGGCACACGCTCACCCGAGCACTTCTGCTGCTTCGTTTTAGCGGCTAGTGGGGGGTCTCAGTGTTCGGACCCCACTGATCAAAACTTCTGACATGTCAAATGTTTTTTAAAAAGTTGTTACACTTTAAAGAGAATCTTTCACCTGCCCATAGATGTGCATTTGAGTGCAGCATGTAATGGACAGGGCTGCACTCAAGTGGGGCACTTTACATTTTTTTTCCTACCCTCTTTCCTTACTTAGATATCGGTGCCGTAATATTTGACGCCCGATATTTAAATAACCCCATGAACTGCCAATGGGGCGGTAATTGGCAAGCGGGCGTGTAACATCGCTGTGACACTGTCCAATCAGCTACGTACAATGTCAACAGCAAGAGCTGGAGAGAGGAGAGCATGTGCACGCGCACGCTCTCACTCCAGCTCTCGGCAGGCAAGTACAAGACTGTGTGATCTCTCGCGAGAGATCAGTCTTATCGTCCTTGTCTGCCGAGAGCTAAAGAGTGAGAGCGTGCGTGCGCGCACAGCTCCGATGCCATGAAACAGAAGAAGGAGAATTCACACTCTTCTTCTCCTCATCTGTTCCGTAGTGGTGGCGGAGCTGCGCGCTCGCGCGCACGCGCTCTCTCTCCAGCTCTTGCTGTGGCACTGTCCGTAGCTGATTGGACAGTGTCACAGCGATGTTACAAGCCCCCTTGCCAATTATCTCCCCATTAACAGTTCATGGGGTTATTTAAATATCGGGCGCCAAATATTACAGCACCGATATCTAAATAACGAAGGAGGTTAGGAAAAAAAATGTAAAGTGCCCCAGAGTTTGTGCAGCCCTCCCCATTACATGCTGCACTCAGCTGTACATGTATGGGGAGGTGAAAGGTTCTCTTTAAAAGAAAGGTGTTATAATTTTTTTGTTTTATTTTATGGGCCTAATTTTTCTAATTATTTTAATATGTTCCCGAAGGTAGCTATTTATTCATATGTTTGTACTTTTGTGGGGGCAGCCATCTTTATTTTTATTTTTCATACTGCTCATTTTTGTTTTGCAGGTTCCGCTGGACTATTTGGACTACGTCTCTGTTTTTTAATACTTCATTACCGCCTTAGTAATGGCAGCTGTCTGATCGAGAGCGTCCATTACTAAGAAAGGGCTTAGTGTTAGCCAGTAATAAGGCTATCACTAACCTCTATTATTACCCCGGTACCCACCGCCACCAGGAGTACCAGGAAGAGCTGGGTACGATCCAGCACCCGACCGTCTGAAGAGAAGGGCGGGTACTGGGGTGGCCGCAGGCTGGTAATATCAGGCTCGGAATGGGCAAAAACCGTGGCCCTTCCCACCCTGGTAATGCTAGGCTGCTGCTGCTTTATAGTATCTGGCTGGCTATGAAAAATAGCGGGGATCTCACGTAATTTGTTTTCTATTATTTTGTTTTTTTTTAAATGACGTGGGGTTCCCGCTATTTTTCATAACCAGCCAGATACAACAAAGCAGCAGCAGCCTAGCATTAACAGGGTGGGAAGGGCCACGGTTTTTGTCCCTTCCCAGCCTGGTAAAACCAGCCTGTGGCCGCCCTGCTGCCTTACCATCGCTTCAGATGGTCGGGTACTGGATCGTACTCCCCTCGCGGCAGTGAAAACCGGGGTAATAATAGGGGTTAGTGATAGCCTTTTTACTGGTTAACACTAAGCCCCTTCTTAGTAATGGACGCTCTCAATCAGACAGCAGCCATTACTAAGGCCATAATAAAGTATTTAAAAAAAACGAGATAATAACAATTTTTTTTTATTGAAATCTAAACTCCCCCATGCAACCCTCTTTCACCATTTTATTTATTTAAAAAAAAAAAGTAGAACATCGAAGTAGTCAAATGAATCTACGACGAAGTCCAAACGGTCCAGGGGAAGCTACCAAAAAAGTTAGCAGTATAAACATTTTAAAAACTTGAATTTGTCACAATAGAAACTAGAGGTCAAGGAAAAATAATTTCCCTTCATGTAACTCTGCTTCCTGTCAACTGAAAAGTCATCCGCCAGAGGGAAAAATATTTCCCCATGGCGGAGTACAAGAAAGTCTAATTCCCAGGTGAGGCTTTCTTGTACTCCGCCATCAAGAAACATTTTTCCTACTGGCGGATGATCTTTCCATTGACAGGTAGCAGTGTTCTTCCGCAGCCTTGTTAGGGGGGTAAACCCGCCAATTGCCCAGTGCCCCCATATGGGCCGCTACTCTTGGGCCAGTGCTATGTGCTTGCCCCGCAGACTAAAATTTGCCAGCCAATCCCTGGCCATTGGCTCCCTGCTCCGCCATTTGCTCTTGTAGGCCACAGCCTGGTTTAGACCTGAGGCCTACAAGAGATCGGGAAAGAAATAGCTATTGCACCTTATCTTGTGTGACACAGAGGTTCTCCAGGCAGTTTGCAGCTGCCGACCGTGCCAGCCACACCATGTCCATGAGATGTTAATATACACCACATCTCAAATGCCACGCTAACCGACTCTGTACAATTTTAATCCATCGCAATGTTGTACGTTTACTCTTTTCTTATGGCACTCTATTTCTAAAGTTAAATAATAAAAGTTATATTTTAATATACTCAACAATTCAAATAGCAGCTGGGAAATTGGGATTTTTGTGCCTCTGCACACCTATTTGCCTCTTTACAAGAGATCGGGAGCACGCTGATGACATCAACTGCCCGGCCCGATGACATCACTGCATCATGCCGTCTACGCCGGGCCACTGAACTCAGTTAAAATTCATAAGTCTATTAGGTAATAAAAAGGGGGCATAAAAAAGTGGCATACAAAAGGGGGCATCCTTATTGTGGGGGCATAAAGCAGGCATTTGAGTGTGGCCGAAAAATTGGCATTAGTACTGAATGGGGGCATAAAAGGCCGCATTACTACTGAGTGGAGACATTATTTCTGTGGGGACATAAAGGGGGTATTAGTACTGAATGGGAATTCTTTTACTGGGTGAGGGTCCTAAAAGGGGCTCTATCACTGAGTAAGGTATAAAGGGGACACTAACACTGTGTAGGGGAACAAAAGTAGCACTTACTGCGGAACAAATGGGTGTGTGTACTATTACTGTGTGGGGCACCTAGTATAGTATGTATAGGGACTTTGTGTAAAGGTAGGGAATAGTTAGGGAGTGCGCTAGAAAAGCAAGGAGCTAACTATATCTGTGTCATATTCTGCAGGGCAAAGGAAATCGTGTCCAGGAGAAGTTGTCATTGCGTTCTTGGCTGGATGAAGAAGAAAAGGTAAAAGTGATCGACTTCAGTCTGAGAAGACGTCACCTGTGAGACACTCAATGTAACTATACTGTAATCACTTATATGGTCTTCAGATTTCCTGTTTATAACTGGCATCTACCTTTATATGGTCACTGTATGGTGGTAATATGGTGGTAATATATATCTATATATAGTGTGTTTTATTCACTAACAGTATCGTGGGTTTTTTTCTGACACTGTGTTTTAGTGATATGTGATCTTGTTTTTTTTCGGTATCAATATGGGGGTATTATTCAATCACTATATGGTTATGGTGTGGCGGCATTAATCAGTAACAGTATGGGAGTATTATTCAGTAACAGTATGGGAGTATTATTCAGTCACTATGTGGTTATGGTGTGGCGGTATTATTCAGTAACAGTATGGGGGTATTATTCAGACACTATGTGGTTATGGTGTGGCAGTATTATTCAGTAATAGTATGCTGGTATTATTCAGTCACTATGTGGTAATAATATGTTCTCATGGAGTGGAGGTATTATTCATTAACACTATGGTGGTATTATTCAGTCACTATGTGGTTATGGTGTGGAGGTATTATTCATTAACGCTATGGTGGTATTATTCAGTCACTATGTGGTAACATGTTCTCATGGAGTGGAGGTATTATTCATTAACGCTATGGTGGTATTATTCAGACACTATGTGGTAGTAATATGTTCTCATGGAGTGGAGGTATTATTCATTAACGCTATGGTGGTATTATTCAGTCACTATGTGGTAACATGTTCTCATGGAGTGGAGGTATTATTCATTAACGCTATGGTGGTATTATTCAGACACTATGTGGTAGTAATATGTTCTCATGGAGTGGAGGTATTATTCATTAACGCTATGGTGGTATTATTCAGACACTATGTGGTAGTAATATGTTCTCATGGAGTGGAGGTATTATTCATTAACGCTATGGTGGTATTATTCAGTCACTATGTGGTAACATGTTCTCATGGAGTGGAGGTATTATTCATTAACGCTATGGTGGTATTATTCAGACACTATGTGGTAGTAATATGTTCTCATGGAGTGGAGGTATTATTCATTAACGCTATGGTGGTATTATTCAGACACTATGTGGTAGTAATATGTTCTCATGGAGTGGAGGTATTATTCATTAACGCTATGGTGGTATTATTCAGACACTATGTGGTAATAATATGTTCTCATGGAGTGGAGGTATTATTCATTAACGCTATGGTGGTATTATTCAGACACTATGTGGTGGTAATATGCAGTCATGGTGTGGAAGTATTATTAAGCCACTATGTGCTTCAGTAACAGTATGGCGGTATTATTGGTAATGTTGGTCTTACAATCTATGTAAATTACTGTGGTGGGGGCTGTGGGGAAGTGTGAGTGGCAGCAGATGATCAGGCTAAGAGACAGTCCGCAGAGTGGCATGTGATGTACTTTGACATGCAGGTGATACTTACGTGTAGTGTGTGGGCCCATAACTTGTGGACCGCACAGGGCCAAAGATCATATTAATCCACCACTGGCATCGAGCCAGCACAGTCAGACCACAACTATAGAGAAGGTAGAGCAAAGAAACCAGCCCAGGACGTGCCGCTTCAAAACAGCGCTAAGCGCGACCCGTCCTGGACTGGCCTGAATGTAATTGCAGAGAGTGAAGCCGCAAATGAGACTGGCTGCCGAGGAGAGATATGGGGCAGTGCAGACCGTACTATTTGAACTGCACTGATTGGTAGTAAAAATAATTCTTGAAATCTTTTCTATACTTCAAACAGCACTTTAACAAATAAACATCAAATGTTTTCCTATTTAAAAAATTTATATATTGCGTGTTTGTTGTGTAAAGCTCGTAATGCAAAAACTCCGATAGATTTGGGGGGTGGACGCGCCTTTTTATAGTTCGCCTCAGGCAGCAGAGGGGCTAAGTTCACCCCTGCTCCAGGGGACTTGGTTAAAGCAGCCCATTTGGGGGTAGCCCAACAAAGGGGAATCGGGCAAGTTTTATTTCAATATACCCGATCCTTTTTTTTCTGTGAGAGATAAATTACCGCCAGAAGGATCTAGCAGAAGCTTATTCTCCTCACCCTACTGACGATCTTAGGGTGTATGTTTATAGGGGAGTCAGGAGAGATAGTTTCAGCTGAACAAATGTCCAATTATTATGGTCAGTTTTAGATAAATAAATATTATATTTTACAATTGCAGTTGTTACAATTTTGCAATCAGGCTACATGCACACGTTGCGTATTTTGCTGCGGAAAATATGCACCAAAACCGCAGCAGTACGCAGGAAATTCGCACATAAAAACCCCACTGGATTCTGCGTTGTTTGATGCGTTTTTTGTTGCGTTTTTGTGGGGGGTTTTAAGCGTTTTTCTGGGCGTTTTCATGTTGCGGGTTTTGGTCCGATTTTCCATAGCACTAGGCACATACAATTTGTAAGCGGAAACGCAAGATAAATTGACATGCTGCGGATTTTAAAATTTACGTCCTGAAAAATGCCGCAGCTTGTACATGAGATTTCCAGGAATCTCATTGACTATGCTGGTACTGTATGACGATGCAGATTTGCCGCACACAAATCCGCGCCGAAAACCCGCATGTAATACACATCGTGTGCATTGATCCCCAGAATGAGCACTTGTACGCCACCATGATGCAGTTTGATGGAAATATTATTTTCTGTCTACTTTAACTGTCAAGAAATGTAAATGCGCCGAGATAACGGCTGAAATCGAAGACCCTTGTACTTGACATAAAACCTCAGCGGTAACGTTATGTGCAGCGTTGTAACCAGCATCCCGGCTCATAGCAGTGTCCTAAAATAAGCCCCGTGATGTTTGTGTTAATATCCTAAATATTGTGTCTCCCTCTGAGATATGACTTAAACATAGAAATGACGCGTCTGGTCTTTGTCAGCTTGTATATAGCTACACTCGCTCCGTGTTTATGTATGGTAAGTCTATATGTAAGATGATGAATTCTCCTTAATTATTCTAAATGGCCTCTTTATAATTGGAGAATATGACTGGGCTTGTAGTGGCTGAAAAGTTGTAGGAAAAGCCATTCGACTTACATGTTTGTACATGTTAAGAAATACATATAAATATATACAGTGTGTATGTGGATAGATATATATATATATATATATATATATATATACAGTGAGAGAAAAAGAGCACAGAAGCAGCACTCAAAGAAAAAATGTGAAGTTTATTCACCCAACAAATGCGACGTTTCACTTCCTCAATGGAAGCATTTATATACAGTATATGTATATATATTGTGTGTGTGTATTCATGGGATTGATGATAGTCTTGCAGGGCTTATTTAGGGATTTTTTTTATGCAGTGATACATATTTCATGCGTGTCGGGGGGGGGGGGTACATTCAAATCACAGAGCCCTATAGCAAAAGTCAGATTTACATAACCACTCCCCGCCAAAAGAAGCACGATCAGAGACGGGGTCAACGTCTTCTCTGATTGTCGGCGTTTCCATTTATTTTTCCTCAGCATCTGGCCCAGACCTTCTTCCAGGCATCTTTCAGCTATGACTCACCTTCTGCCACCCCCAAAATTGGGTCTTCTGTGCTGTCCCCTCGGGTTAAGTTCACACATATCGGATTTGCTGCAAAAAAAAAAAATGCCCCTAGAAAGCCATAAGCAAATCCGCAGCTGCAAATCCGCACAAAATCATGCAGGATTTGGCGAGGATATCCCTGTAGTCAAACAGCTGGGTGTCTCAAAAAAACTATACTCACCTCCCTCTTGCTCCCGTGGCAGCCCTTACCTAGTCCAGTGCCGATCTCCGTACACTCCAGCAATGACAAGACACGTCAGCGCTCGAGGCTAGGTGTACAGACCGAGGATGCGTTGCCACGTTAGCGCCAGGGAAAGTGAATATAGTTGTTTTTTTTACTCAGATTTTAGTATAGTGTTCTTTTAATTTTAAACTTATCTGGACTAGCGGATTTTGCTGCAGATCCGCAAGTAATCTGCAGCGAAATCCGCGACAACAGGATCTTCTTCTGGATTTCTTCTTCCCTATTGAATTTAATAGGGAAAATTCGCAACAAATCCCTGCACTTTGCGCAGCAGAATTTGACATGCTGCAGATTTAAAATTCTGCACTGCAGGTCAGTTTCTACGTGGAAAATTTCCACAGCATGTGGATGACATTTGAATCCCATCCACTTTGCGCCACATGCTCGAACAGAAAATCTTCAGCCAAACCGTCACATGTGAACGTAACCTAATATTGTGCTTGTTGTACCGCCTTGCACCCTGCCCGCTTTGCCCTGTGTATGCATAAAGGGGGCCCCCCACGTATTGTGCTTGCTGCCCCACCATGTACAGTACCTTTGGTGGACCAACACGAATATATAAAAGCGCATTTCCTTCTAAAAACAAAACTCTGACAGTCTCTGTGGCATATATAATGGTGGTTGTATTAGTCATCCAGCTTTTCTGAAAAAAAAAAAAAAAACGTAGAACTAAGAAATAGCTGAATTTTTTTTATTTCTTTTTTCGTTTTAGAACAAGAGATGAGAGATGACAACAATATGGACAATGCATCAATCAATTTCCGTGGAAGGGTCAATTAGAAAAATGGAGATATACAGTAAGCAAAGTAGCAATGAGAATATAATCAGCTTGCATTGTAATAGTGGGGTGTGATAGTGGAGACCCTGCAGGAATGTCACGGTGACACATAAAACTAAGCATGAAGTTAGAGTGCCGACTTTAACTTTTACTTTGCATTTAAAAATAGATACAATCCTTTTGCCGCTGCTAATGGTAGACACGGCCACATGAATTTTGGACATTTCTTCCCACTCTGGGAGGCACAAAAATTGGTTCTGAAAATGATGTACAATCTTCTCACTACTGGGACGCTCTGACTTATGATTCAGCTAGGCAATATGGCTGGCTTGTTCCGATGACACCGGCAGATGTTGGGCTGAGTGCACCCCTCCTTGATACAAGGGCTATACTGCCTTAGGCAGGGGCATGGCTAAGGGGGGCAGGCGGGCCCGGGCGCAACTAGGAGGTAAGAATGAGGGGGTGCTGGGTCGGGAGGCACAGGCATAGTTGCTAACAGTCCCAAATTCGCCGGACCTGTCCTAAATTTGCAGAGACAGTCCTGGCAAATTACTGTTCCGGACGTGTCCCAGCAACTGCCATATTCAACTTTATCTTTGTCCTCGGGATACAGCTACACTTGAATATTATGACAGAGGAGGAAACTATCAGCTCCCTTTTCTGCCGTTTACCCATCCTGGAGCAGAATCTCCAGCCAGAACGTTGCGGTCACTCTGGTTGGGTATTCCACTCCTAGAGGGAACCCCTGATGTCCCTTTCCATATATGGACAGTGAAATCAGGAGGTCCTCCTGGAGCGGAATCCCCAGCCAGAGGGTCGGCAACGCACTGGCTGGGGATTCCACTCCTAGAGGGAGCCCCAATGGCGCTATCTACAGGTAGGGCTGTGTAGTGCTGTCTATAAGGGGGAGATGTGTCAGTATCTACAAGAGTGGGAGTGTGGCAGTATATACTAGGGGGGATTGTGGAAGTATCTACTAGGGGGAGTGTTGCAAAACCTAGAAATGGGGGGTATGTTAGGCACTATCTGCAAGGGGGTGTGGCAATATCTACAAGGGTGGTACTGTGTGGCAGTATCTACAAGAGGGGCTGTATGGCAGTATCTACAAGGGGGGTGTCGCTATCTACAAGAGGAGGCTGTTGATTATGTCACCATATTGTAATGACGGGGTAGGGAGACAGACAGGTGAGCCCTAATCTACCCGCCACTCAGTCCCTGCCTACTTGCAACGGCCCATCCTAGGCGACGGCGTACAACTTGGCGACGGTCCCTACGCTCAATAAGTGCACGACAGACAAACAGACAAGGGTACACAGAAGCTAAGGGAAATGAGGCAGTTGCCCACGGCAACACAGTGAGCAACAAGAGTAGTGAACGAGCCGAGTCAAACCAGGAGTGCACGAGGTACAAATCGCAGAGCAGGAGCGTAGTCAGTAAAGCCAGGGTCAAAAATGAAGCAAGGTCAATAATCATAGCAGGAGCAGCAGAGCCAGGAAACAGAAAAGAATCACTGGCAAAGGAGGAGCAGGAAATGCAGGTATAAATAGACAGAGGGCGGGAGCTAGCTCCGTCTGGCCAGACTGTGATAGGCTCTCCCACTCCTAAGCCTCCCAGCCTGACTGGTAGAAGATCGTGTCACTCTCTCAGACTTAGGAGCAAGTGCAGACTGATTACCCATGGGCGAAACAAGTAGAAATATCGAGGCACTCACCGGATTGCAACAAACTTCTTTATTTCTGGATCTCGGTCAGGATGTGGAATTAATTCCACATCCTGACCGAGCTCCAGAAATAAAGAAGTTTGTTGCAATCCGGTGAGTGCCTCAATATTTCTACTTGTTTCATTCAAGTTCCATTGTGCTGTACTGATCGATGAGCACCCCTAGGCAACGTAGCTGTTACCATCAGCAAAGATAAGAAGACCATTTTTATATGCTCCGTTTATACCAGTGATTCTGGTTCAGCAGTGCCAGCCGTTTTTTCCTTCTATTTAACCTGATTACCCATGGGCGTCGACACAGAAGCTGTGTCTGGCAGATCCTTTACACATATAGTCTCATTAGCCCCAGTTAAAAGAAAAGAAGTTGGGGGGTACCAAACTGAATCTTTGCCCCGGGTTCAAGAGAATTTAACTACGCCTCTAGCCTTAGGCCTGGTAGGCCTCAAGATGGTGGCTGCTACTGCCTGCTTTCGACCTGCAACCCCCTGTGTTCACCATCAACCTCAGAGTAGTAATTGCAGTCATAAAATGATGTCCAGACCGTACAGCCCAGCGCCTAAAATTTACAAGTGAACAGGACAAGCACCTGCCTAACTGGTTAAAAAAAATTCAAAGACAATTAATGCATTTTGCTTACGGAGTCTTTGTTGTTAGATATACACCATTGCAGCTACTTCATTTTCTAAATACTGTGGTTTTATTCCCCAGATGTTACAGAATCATAACCAAACCTGCATTTAAAAAATCTGCACGTTTCGGAGCTGAAATCTCCCTGTGTTCGTTGAGGGTCAGTATCTGCTTGTTCTGTGATTTGCATTCTGGGATTTTTTAGCCTATGCCGCATACACTGGACAGTATTCTGTTTCAGGAAAACCTAACTACATTATAGGAGGTCAGATAAGATGATTGGGGGTGTCTGTCTACAAGCTTGCTGACTATTTCTAATAATAAATCGCAGAATTGTGAATGCAGCTCTGGACTATAATATAGGCTGTAACTCTGGATCAGTACGAGATAAGTAAAGAAGAGGCCGTACTGAAAGAAGAAAAAAAGGAATAAGGGAAGGCATCCATGACTAAAATAGATGGGAGGGACACAGAGTTGGCTGGCCTATGAGAGGAAAGGGGGGGGGGGACAGCAGGAGGGCTTGAGTGAGAAGGGGTGGGGATTGAAGGGGATGTACCTGTTTCCTGTTTGTGCTCTCCCTCTCTTCGCCAGGACACAGAAGCAGGAACATGTTCCCGCCCGCCCGCCCTGATGTGGATCGGTTGACCGCGGCAAAAGGTTGCTGCGGATGGTGGTTCTTCTCGTCAAAGTTTATTTGCTTATTGACATTTGTCTTTGGGGGAGGTTAAATTTTGTCATTGCAGCTGCGGGGGGGAGTCCTTGAAGTAGGTCGTAAAAAGTGGTGGGGGGGAATGCATCACGGGATGCACCCCCAATTTGTCGGCTTCTTAGGGTGTTACCCCTTTTGAAAGCTGGGTTATATATATTTATATATATATGGTGGTCATCTGCAAAAAGGTAATTTGGTGCTCCTGGGCCGGGTTACGGCTGGGGGTAAGGTATTTGTGGGCAGATGGCCAAAATTAAGTATCGGTGGCTTCAAGGACTTGCCCCTGTCATTCTGGTTGGTTTATAATGTTATGACCCTGATAGGGTCGCAGTGGGTTATTTGTTGTTATGATGTATCCCCTTTTTTGGGGATTCAAAAATTATGGTATTTAAAGTTATTGTTATTTAAATAATAAACGGCTGCTGTGGCCATTAAAATCCAACTCTGTTTCAGTGTCTGCTTTGGGAGGGTAGATTTACATAAGGGGAGAAGCGACTCGACTTATTTGAGTCATGCAATGTGTTTACAAAGTTACTCATCTTTTCATGTAGATTACATCTTAGAACTTGCCTTATTTGTATTCCATATCTGTGATCCTATGACAACACAGACATGGTACATGTAGACAGGGCCGCCATCAGGGGGGTATTAGGGGTAGTGGTGTGAGGGGCCCGGCCAAACCTAACTGAAAGGGGGGCCCGGCAACTGCCGCAACATTCTTTTGGTAGGAAAAAACGGGCCCCTGTAATGGGGCCCGTTTTTTTCACCAAAAGAATGTCGTGAGCTGCTGCTGCTGCTGCTGCGGGCCCCCTCCCCTCGTCATGGGGGGCCGTCAAACAGTCCGCCCGCAGCGCGCACCCGATCGCGCGCACAAGGAAACTCCCGCGCGTGCGCACTCGCGAGCGCGCACCCACGAACGCCCGCACCCGCGATCGGCCGCGCGCGCACCCGCGATCGGCCGCGCGCGCACCCGCGATCGGCCGCGCGCGCACCCGCGAACGATGCGCGCGCAGCCGCGGACACACATGGACAAAACTTACCTGGAGCCTGGCTGGAGGTGAAGGACTGGACGTCTGGACCGAAGACCTCGCCTGGAAGACATCGCCGGAAGAGGACTTGAGTGGGAGCAGCTCTTCTGACACGGTGAGTAAATTATCTCAAAGTGCTGTTTATGTATGGCCCTGTTCACACAGTATTTTGCAGGCAAAAAAAAATCTGGCTCAAAATTCCTTAAAGAATTTTGAGGCAGATTTTGACCTGCCCACACTATCTTGCCGCGTTTTTTTGCTGTGTTTTTTGCTCGCGGCGATTGAGGACAGCAGACAAAAAACGCAGCGAAAAATGCATTTTCTGCCTCCCATTGATTTCGATGGCAGGTCAGAGGCGGAACCGCGGCAAGAAAGGACGTGCTGCTTTTTCTTTTTTCCGCAACTGGCTCCCATTGATTTCAGATTAAATCAATGGGAGGCGGTTTTGGAAGTTGTTTGGTGCTGATTCTGACGCAGTGTCCGGGTCATTATCAAGGCCCAAAAACTCTGTGAACTGGGCCTTATTGTTAGGGCTTATTCAGACGAACGTGTAGTACATCCGTGCAACGTGCGTGATTTTCACGCGCCTGGCACGGACCTATGTTACTCTATGGGGCCGTTCAGACTGTCAGTGATTTTCACGCAGCGTGTGTCCGTGTGTCCGCTGCGTAAAACTCACGACATGTCCGATATTTGTGCATTGTTCGCGCATCACGCACCCATTGAAGTCAATGGGTGGGTGAAAATCACGCCCAGCACTTCCGCAGCCGTATAAACTATGAATGAAAACAGAAAAGCACCACGTGCTACAAACATACAAACAGTGTCATAATGATGGCGGCTGCGCGGAAATCACACAGCCGCGCATCATACGCTGCTGACACACGGAGCTGTTATGACCTTTTGCATGCACAAAACGCCACGTTTTTTGCGCGTGCAAAAAGCACATGCTCGTGTGAATCCGGCCTTAGGGTAGGAACACACTAGGCATGAACACTGCGGATTTTATGCAACACATTTTATTGTGGATAATCCGCAGCGTATCACAGTCGCAGCAGAGTGGATGAGATTAGAACAAATCTCATCCACACGCTGCAAAAAAAATGGACCTGCAGTGTGACTTTTGGCTTTTTAAGCCGCAGCATGTCAATGTATTCTGTGGAATCGCTGCTCCTCTGTTGCGGAAATGCTGCGGTTCTGCCGCAAAAATCACACATGAGAAGAAAAAAAGGTACTTTTTTAAATTGATAAAGTTTAGACTTACCCCGGCCGTAGTCCTGGTGACGCGATCCTCTATTCTTAGCGCAGCCCGGCCTCCTGTCATGACGTTTCATCCCATGTGACTGCTGCAGCGGTCACATGGTCTACAGCGTCATCCCAAGAGGCGGGGCTACGTTCAGAAGAGAGAGATGCGTCACCAGGACTACGGCCGGGGCAAGTCTAAACTTTTTTTTCCCTGCAGGATTCCCGCAGCGGACACGCCTCACCAAACCTGAGCCACTATTTGGTGCGGTTTTGCTGGCAGAATTCCCTGCGGCTACCGGGGCGGATAAGCTGTGTCGCTTTACTCAGCATATCCGCCTAGTGTGTCCCTTATGATGTCGCTCCTGGAGCTGCTGCCGGTCTCTAAATAGGCAATTGGTTCAGTAGAATTTGGAATTATTTTTTTTTTGTGAACCAGCTTAAAAAAATACAAAACTTTTGTGTTAGGGCCTGTTCACATCACCGTTCGCTTCCGTTCCGGGGTTCCGTCTGAGGTTTCTGTCGGGTGAACCCCGCAACGGAAAGTGAAAGTGACAGCACAGCTTCCGTTTCCATCACCATTAGCGCAGTCGACTGCGCTATTGATTCCGTCCGAAAACCAGCCGGAATGGTGACGAACGGAAACCATTAGCGATGTTTCCGTCACCATTGAGATCAATGGTGACTGAAACGGAAGCTGTGCTGTCACTTTCACTTTCCGTTGCGGGGTTCACCCGACAGAAACCTCAGACGGAACGGAAGCGAACGGTGATGTGAACAGGCCCTAACACAAAAGTTTTGTATTTTTTTAAGCTGGTTCACAAAAAAAAAATAATTCCAAATTCTACTGAACCAACTGCCTATTTAGAGACCGGCAGCAGCTCCAGGAGCGACATCATAAGGGACACACTAGGCGGACACACTGAGTAAAACTACACAGCTTATCCGCCCCGGTAGCCGCAGGGAATTCTGCCAGCAAAACCGCACCAAATAGTGGCGCAGGTTTCGGGAGGCGTGTCCGCTGCGGGAATCCTGCAGGGAAAAAAAAGTTTAGACTTGCCCCGGCCGTAGTTTAGGTGACGCGTCTCTCTCTTCTGAACGTAGCCCCGCCTCCTGGGATGACGCTGTAGACCATGTGACCTGCAGCAGTCACATGGGATGAAACGTCATGACAGGAGGCCGAGCTGCGCTAAGAATAGAGGATCGCGTCACCAGGACTACGGCCGGGGTAAGTCTAAACTTTTTTATAAATTTTAAAAAGTGCCTTTTTATTTTTTCTCATTTGTGATTTTTGCGGCAGAACCGCGGCATTTCCACAACAGAGGAGCGGCGATTCCACAGAATACATTGACACGCTGCGGCTTAAAAAGTCACACTGCAGGTCCATTATTTTTGCAGCGTGTGGATGAGATTTGTTTAAACCTCATCCCCTCTGCTGCGACTGTAATACGCTGCGGATTATCCACAATAAAATGTGTTGCATAAAATCCGCAGCGTTCATGCCTAGTGTGTTCCTACCCTAAGGCCGGATTTACACGAGCGTGTGCTTTTTGCACGCGCAAAAACGTGGCGTTTTGCGCTTGCAAAAGGTCCATAAGAGCTCCGTGTGTCAGCAGCGTATGATGCGTGGCTGTGTGATTTTCGCGCAGCCGCCATCATTATGACACTGTTTGTATGTTTGTAGCACGCGGTGCTTTTCTGTTTTCATTCATAGTTTATACGGCTGCGGAAGTGCTGGCCGTGATTTTCACGCACCCATTGACTTCAATGGGTGCGTGATGCGCGAACAATGCACAAATATCGGACATGTCGTGAGTTTTACGCAGCGGACACACGGACACACGCTGCGTGAAAATCACTGACAGTCTGAACGGCCCCATAGAGTAACATAGGTCCGTGCGAGGCACGTGAAAATCACGCGCGTTGCACGGATGTATTACACGTTCGTCTGAATAAGCCCTAACAATAAGGCCCAGTTCACAGAGTTTTTGGGCCTTGATATTGACTCGGACACTGCGTCAGAATCAGCACCAAAAAACTTCCAAAACCGCCTCCCATTGATTTAATCTGAAATCAATGGGAGCTAGTCGCGGAAAAAAGAAAAAGCAGCACGTCCTTTCTTGCCGCGGTTCCGCCTCTGACCTGCCATCGAAATCAATGGGAGGCAGAAAATGCATTTTTCGCTGCGTTTTCTGTCTGCTGTCCTCAATCGCCACAGGCAAAAAACGCGGCAAGATAGTGTGGGCAGGTCAAAATCTGCCTCAAAATTCGGTGCGCGGTTCCAGGCGGTCGCCGGTGCGCATGCGCGGGAGTTTGCGGGTGCGCGTGATCGGTCGCACGGGCGGCGGTGTTTGACGGCCCCCATGACGACCCCCATGCTACCCAGGGCCGCCATCAGGGGGGGTATTAGGGGTACTGATGTGAGAGGCCCGGCCAAACCTAATTGAAAGGGGGGCCCGCAGCTCATGACATTCTTTTGGTGAAAAAAACGGGCCCCATTGCAGGGGCCTGTTTTTTTTCTACCAAAGGCAAGTCGCGGCAGTTTGCCGGGCCCCCCTTTCAATTAGGTTTGGCCGGGCCTCTCACATCAGTACTCCTAATACCCCCCCCTGATGGCGGCCCTGGGTACCATGATATAGTGCTGGACGGAGTACCGTTAACAGGCGGTGCCACAGTAGGGGGGCCCCGAAAATTTAGCTGTAGGGGGCCCTGAAATTCCTGATGGCGGCCCTGCATGTAGAACAGAACAAGAATCTGCTGTGTCCTACAACAATTATCTGTAATCCCTGTTTTGTTTTATGAACCTAAACTATATCTGGAGCTGCTCATTCCTGCTCCGCACAAGATGTCATTGCGGTAAATGTAAACATCTCACGTCTCAATCTATACTGCACTAACATGGGCCGGAGAAGTAAACTGTGCCATTTCTACTGATAAATGATGCTGATTATTTTTTTGCTTAGGTCTGAGTTTACTGAAGATTTACAACTTGCACTGATGTGTTTTAGGAAACTGTACTAGACTTCAAAAGGGCTCTGCAAAAATAAGTAACAAATTGACTTTAACTGTGGGGTTTACTAGCATAAATTAGGAAAGCTCACTGAGATTTATGCTGAAATTTACCATAAAGCACATGACATGGAAAATAAAGGCAGCACGTACCTAGTTTGAAGCATGGATTGTGCAGCATGGTTATTTTGCACCCAGTAGGTGGCAAACGCATACCTACCAACTATCAAGTATTGCAGAGACAACAGATGTGTAAGCCACACCTCAAACCCCGCCAAATCCCCACCAATAAACACCCAGCTCAGCCCACGCAGTATAATGCCCCCATAGAACCCCCCACACACAGTATAATGCCCCACACACAGTATAATGCCCACATAACTGCATCAGATACAGTATAATGCCCTCATAGTGCCCCACACAGTGTAATGCCCCCATAGTGCCTCCCACACAGTATAATGCCAAATAGTTTCCCCCACGAACTATAACTCCCCCATAGCTGCCCCATACAATATAATGCCCCATAAATGCACCCATACAGTATAATGCCCTATAGATAACCCTATACAGTATAATGACCCATAGCTGCCCCCATACAGTATAATGCACTCATAGCTGCCCCATACAGTATAATGCCCCCGTAACTGCCCCATACAATGTAATGCCCCATAGCTGCCCTATAAAGTATAATGCCTCATAGCTGCCCCTATACAGTATAATGCCCACACAGCTGCAACCATACAGTATATTGCCCCCATAGATGCCACCATACAGTATAATGCCCGCATAGTGCTTAATAAAAAATAAAACTAAATACTCACATAGCACTGTTCCCATGACAAGAGGAGTACATTCCTCTGCTCTTTGCTATGAATGGCTCGGCGCAGACAGGAAGTAATGTCACTGTATCACGCCTGTCTGTGTCGAGCCACTCACGGCCGGCGTTCAGTGGCTATAGGGGTCGCAACAGTCACAGTTGCAACCAGGCACCTAGGAAATAGAAAACACAGCGCCACATAGTGTAGATTACCCGGGCAATAGAGGTACAATATCCAAAAATCCAAATAGGTGCTCACCTAGGATAAGAGGACAGCGGACAGTTGAGAGAATAGTTGCTGCTGCTGCCAGGACTCAGTGCTGGTGTTCCAAGGAAAACCGCAGAGGATATGCTGATGTACAGAAAAAACAGAGTCTCCAAGGGCGCTGCTGCAATTATCCTGCACTGCTCCTCCACATCTTCCGCTCACACTGGGCCGAAAACCACTTTCGGCCCAGTGTGAGCGGAAGATGTGGAGGAGCAGTGCAGGATAATTGCAGCAGCGCCCTTGGAGACTCTGTTTTTTCTGTACATCAGCAAACCAGGCACCTAAGCGCTGACCGCGCTGTTCCCACTCCAACTGTATCTGCATCCTCAGGAAGCAGGTACATTTCAATTCAATGCTGGAGCATCGCTCCAGCATTCACAGTGCCGTGAGCGGCTCGGCGCAGGCAGACGTGATTTAGTGATGTCGTCACGCCTGTCTGCACCAAGTCACTCACAGCACAGTGCAGAGAAGAAGGATCTTCTCCCCCTGTCGTGGGAACGGGGATAGGTAAGTAATTATGTTATAATTTTTCTATTAGGTACATATGGGGGCTGATATGGTAGCTGCTGAGGGAGCATTACACTGTACTGGAAAGCTATGGGGCATTATACTGTATGGGGCATTATACTGTATGGGGGCATTATACTGTATGGGAAAGCTATGGAGGGCATTATACTGTATGGGACAGCTATGGGGGCATTAAACTGTATGGGGCATTATACTGTATGGGGCAGCTATGGGGGCAGTATACTGTATGGGGGCATTATATTGTATGGGACAGCTATGGGGGGCATTATACGATATAAGACAGCTATGGGGGCATTATACTGTATGGGGCAACTATGGGGGGCATTATACTGTATGGGGGCATTATACTGTTATACTGTATGTGGCAGCTATGAAGGCCATTATACTGTATGGGGGCATTATACTGCATGGGGCAGCTATGAGGGACATTATACTGTATGGGGGGAATTACACTGTATGTGGCAGCTATGGGGGGCATTATAGTGTATGGGGGGCATTATACTGTATGGGGCAGCTATGAGGGGCATTATGTTGTGTCACGGTATGTAGACCCACTAGACCGCACCACTGTAGCAGGGAGGCAGCTGGCCAAATAACAGGGAACCCCAGCAATACAAAGTCCCGCATAAGGGTACCTGGATAGGTCAGACAGTGGCCGCAGCTCTGGCACGTATGGAGGTGGGTGCAGCAGGTAACGCCAGACGTGGAGGATAACAGCAGGTGCCGCAGGTTTGCGCCAGACGTGGCAAATCCCTCTGGACGTGGCAGATGACACAGGACGTGGTGGATGACACAGGACGTGGCAAACAACAGCAGGTGCAGTAGACACGACTCCAACTAGTAGGCACAGGAACAAGAACACAGCACGGGATACAGGAACAGGTAACAGGGCACGGGTAACAACTGGAACGGGAAACACTAAGGGACCATTTGCAAGACAGACTTGGTATATACTAATAACGCTCAGGCAAGGTTCAGACGGGCTGCGGCCTTCTTATAGTCCAGGAAATCGTGTGTTGATGATGATGATTTTCTTTATGTGCGCGCTGGCCCTTTAAGAGCGGGCACGAGCGTGCGTGCGCACCCTATGGGACACAGCGGACCGGAGCAGAAGTGAGCGCTGGCGTCTCCTGGGAAGGAGATGGGGACCAGCGCTCACAGATCCATAGCCGCGGACGTCAGGAGGTGAGTAGACCCGACAGCCCACTGCCATGGACGCTACATATTGCATGGGGTGCATTATACTGTATGGGGAGAGCTATAGGTAGCAATATACTGTGAGGGCAGCTATGGGGGGCATTATAGTGTGGGGGCAGCTATGGGGGGCAGTACACTGTGGGGGGCAGTATGGAGAGCATTATACGGTATGGGGCAGCTATGGGTAGCAATATACTGTGGGGGCAGCTATGTGGGGCATTATAGTGTGGGGGCAGTTTTGGGGGGGCATTATACTGTGTGTGGGGGCAGCTATGGGGGGCAGTACACTGTGTGGGGGGAGTATGGAGAGCATTATACGGTATGGGGCAGCTATGGGTAGCAATATACTGTGTGGTGGCATTATACTGTGGGAGCAGCTATGGGGAGGCAGTATACTGTGGGGGCAACTATGGGTGGCAATAAACTATGGGGGCATTATACTGTGGGGGCAGCTATGGGGGCATTATATTATGGGGGCAGCTAGGGGCAGCATTTTACTGTGTGGGGGCAGCTATGGGGCATTATAATGTGTGGGCAGCTATTGGGGGCATTATACTGAGTGGGGGCAACTATGGGGTATTATACTGTGGGGGGCAGCTATGGGGGGCATTATACTGTGTGAGGGCAGCTATGGGGGGCATTATACTGTGTGGGGGCAGCTATGGGGGGCATTATACTGTGTGGGGGCAGCTATGGGGGGCATTATACTGTGTGGGGGCAGCTATGGGGGGCATTATACTGTGTGGGGGCAGCTATGGGGGGCATTATACTGTGTGGGGGACAGCTTAGTACAGCGCCGCTTGCAGGTCAACAGTGATACAAAGCGACATATTTTGTAAAAAAACAGAAAAACATTTGTAATTGAAAGTGATGAAATAAAAAATAATAAATTACTTACAAGAAAAATATGTAGGGGAAAATTATTATTTTTAAACAATTAAAAATTTTAATACAATTTTTAAATTTGAGTGAACTTGGGAATAACCCTTTACTCGCCATATTACCATATAATGTAAGCCAACATTGCAGAATGGAAACGTGGAACAAGATTGTCTACAGAGCCGCAAGAAAATCTGAAGAGTCGGCTTCAACATTCATGTGACATAGAACCGAACTGAGAAAACAAAGCAAATCATCACGTGACTGAAACATGAGACAAAGTTTACACCGTCTGATTGAATAATCCCCCTCTGCTGAGTTATAGATGTCAGGGACCAATTTTCTAGCCTAGAACTTTCGTAAACGGCCCAAATTCTCAAAGATTTAGACTTTTGGGCTGTTTCCACTGCTCTTGTCACTTTAAAAAGGTGGGTGGTGCTTTTCGAAATGAGGTGTGGTCATCCGCAGCTCGCCGCATTTACTCTAATTTGAGCGAGAAACTAGATTTCATAAAGTGACGCAAAGAGAGCCGAAGATGCGACACATTTATTAAGAGGTGTGTACCTCTTAGGGTATGATAAATGGCACATGCTAGGTGGAGGGTCCTGTTACAAATTTTGCATTGGGGCCCAGGAGCTTCAGCAGAGGAGAGAATAAAGAATAAAGAAATACATCAGAAGTGAAAGTCAGAATATATACATCCCACTGAAGCCTATACTACTGTGTGCATTAGACACAGTATGTATAAAAACTGCTTATAGGAAGTGACCTACCGACCCTATAATACTGCACACACAAAATCAAAAACGTCTGAAAATACGGAGCTGTTTTCAAGGGAAAACAGCTCCTGATTTTGAGAAGTTTTTTAAGCCACTCACGTATTTCACGGCCGTTTTTGGAGCTGTTTTTCTATAGAGTCAATGTATAACTCATCCAAAAATGGCTCAAGAAGTGACATGCACTTCTCTTTCGCAGCCGTTTTTTTACGCGGCCGTTTTGACAAACGGCCGTGTAAAAAAACAGCCTGTCGGAACAGAACGCCGTTTTTACCATTGAAATCAATGGGCAGATGTTTGGAGGCGTTCTGCTTCAGATTTTTCGGCCGTTTACGGCCCGAAAAACGTCAGAAAATAAGCTGTGTGAACATACCCTCAATAAATTTGTTACATCTTAGGGCATGGCCACACGTGGCGGATTTCCTCCGCAACTGTCCGCATCAATGCTGCACCTAATCCGGGTTGCGGATTACGGCTGCGGATCTGCCCAAAATGTGCAGAAAATTGATGCGGACTGGCTGCTGCGGACTGCGGAAAAAGTGCTTCCCTTCTCTCTATCAGTGCAGGATAGAGAGAAGGGACAGCACTTTCCCTAGTGAAAGTAAACGAATTTCATACTTACCGGCCGTTGTCTTGGTGACGCGTCCCTCTTTCGGCATCCAGCCCGACCTCCCTGGATGACGCGCCAGTCCATGTGACCGCTGCAGCCTGTGCTTGGCCTGTGATTGGCTGCAGCCGTCACTTAGACTGAAACGTCATCCTGGGAGGCCGGACTGGAGACAGAAGCAGGGAGTTCTCGGTAAGTATGAACTTATATTTTTTTACAGGTTGCTGTATATTGGGATCGGTAGTCACTGTCCCGGGTGCAGAAACAGTTACTGCCGATCGCTTAACTCTTTCAGCACCCTGGACAGTGACTATTTACAGACGTCTCCTAGCAACGCTCCCGTCATTACGGGAGCCCCATTGACTTCCTCAGTCTGGCTGTAGACCTAGAAATACATAGGTCCAGCCAGAATGAAGAAATGTCAAGTTAAAAAAGCAAGACGGATCCGCAGCACACATAACATGTGCATGACAGCTGCGGACTTCATTGCGGAAATTAGAATCTCCATTGAAGTCAATGGAGAAATTCCGCCATGAGTCCGCCACTGCTCCGCAACAGACAGAGCATGCTGCGGACACCAAATTCCGCTCCGGAGCCTATGCTCCGCAGCGGAATTTTACGCATCGTCTAAACGAACACTGCTAAATTAAAGTGGAAGTCAATGGACAAACGGCTCCGCTGCGGATTAACGCTGCGGAGTGTCCGCAGCGGAATTTAAGTGAAATTCCGCCACGTGTGAACCCAGCCTTACTATAGCTTGTTTCTTTTTAAGACTGGCGCATAAGTCTCCCCCTATATGTGTCCTGTTAGGGTATGTTCACACGGCCTATTTTCGGCCGTTTTTCGGGCCGCAAACGCACGAAAAACGGCTGAAAAATCGGAAGCAGAACGCCTCCAAACATCTGCCCATTGATATGAATGGGAAAACGGCGTTTTCCGCGGTGTTTTTTTATGCGTAAAAAAACAGCCGCGAAAAAGAAGTGCAGGACACTTGTTGGGACGTTTTTGGAGCCGTTTTCCATAGACTCTATTGAAAAAAGCTCCAAAAACGGCCGTAAAAAAACGCTGCGAAAAACGCAGCGAAAGTCGCGAGTGGCTTAAAAAACTTCTGAAAATCAGGAGCTGTTTTCCCTTGAAAACAGCTTCGTATTTTGAGACGTTTTTGCTCACTGCGTGTGAACATACCCTTATAGGTAAGGCCTTATGCACACAGCAGTATTTTGGTCAGTTTTTGCTCCAGTATTTGTAGGCCAAAACTAGGAGTGGGTCCAAAACACAGAAGAGGTGGAAATGTTCCTCAGTGTAGGTTGCACTCCTGGTTTTGGCTTACAAAGGCCCAGTTGAGACAGTGTTTTTTGGCGTGGAAACGCAAAATCGGTGCAAAAAAAGGCATGCGGAAAAAAAGTGTCATGCCCATCTTAGAGCGATTTCCACCTCTAAACGCCCCCTGAAATCAATGGGAGGTAGAAAAAAAATGTACTGTCCGTTTTGAAGTTTTTTTTAAATTGTTCTTTGACCAAAAAACGCCTGAGGTTTTTGCATTTGCTTAAGGGATTATTTACACGAACGTGTAATACTTCCGTGCAACGCGCGTGATTTTCGCGCGTGTTGTACGCACCTATATTAGTCTATGGGGCCGTGCAGACAGTCCGTGATTTTTGCGCAGCGTGAGTCTGTTGCGTAAAACTCACGTCATGTCCTATATTTGTGCATTGTTCGCGCATCACGCACCCATTGAAGTCGGTTTTCATCGGTGGGGGACCGAGCACTGAGGCCCCCACCGATCGCTAAAACGAAGCAGCAGAAGTGCTCGGGTGAGCGCTGTGCCGCTTCATTTATGATCGACTTTCAGCCGAGTGAGCGGTGTACGGACTCCTAGACATTCTATTGAGCCCGTACACTGCTCCAAGGAAAGCCAAACAGAATTGAAGCGGCACACGCTCACCCGAGCACTTCTGCTGCTTCGTTTTAGCGACTAGTGGGGGGTCTCAGTGTTCGGACCCCACTGATCAAAACTTCTGACATGTCAAAAGTTTTTAAAAAAGTTGTTACACTTTAAAGAGAATCTTTCACCTGCCCACAGATTTGCATGTGAGTGCAGCATGTAATGGTCAGGGCTGCACAAACTCTGGGGCACTTTACATTTTTTTTTCCTACCCTCTTTCCTTACTTAGATATCGGTGCTGTAATGTTTGGCGCCGATATTTAAATAACCCCATGAACTGCCAATGGGGCGGTAATTGGCAAGGGGACGTGTAACATCGCTGTGACACTGTCCAATCAGCTACGTACAATGTCAACAGCAAGAGCTGGAGAGAGGAGAGCATGTGCGCGCGCACGCTCTCACTCTTCAGCTCTTCACTCTTTCACTCTTCAGGTGAGAGATCAGTCTTGTCGTCCTTGTCTGCCGAGAGCTAAAGAGTGAGAGCGTGCGTGCGCGCACAGCTCTGATGCCATGGAACAGAAGAAGAAGAATTCACACTCTTCTTCTGTTCCTTAGTGGTGGCGGAGCTGCGCGCTCTCGCGTGCACGCGCTCTCTATCCAGCTCTTGCTCTGAAACTGTCTGTAGCTGATTGGACAGTGTCACAGAGATGTTACACCCCCCCTTGCCAATTACCTCCCCATTGACAGTTCATGGGATTATTTAAATATCGGGCACCAAATATTACAGCACCGATATCTAAATAACGAAGGAGGCTAGGAAAAAAATGGAATGTGCCCCAGAGTTTGTGCAGCCCTCCCCATTACATGCTGCACTCAGCTGTACATGTATGGGGAGGTGAAAGGTTCTCTTTAAAAGAAAGGTGTTATAATTTATTTATTTTTTATTTGATATGTTTTATTTTATGGGCCTAATTTTTCTCATTATTTTAATATGTTCCCGAAGGTAGCTATTTATTCATATGTTTGTACGTCTGTGGGGGCAGCCATCTTTATTTTTAGTTTTCATACTGCTAATTTTTGTTTTGTAGGTTCCGCTGGACCATTTGGACTACGTCGTAGATTCGTTGGACTACTTCGCTGATTTAAGCTTTTTTTCTTTTTTTTTTTAATAAAATGGTTAAAGTGGATTGTGTGGAAGAGTTGTCATTTCAATAAAATAAATGTCTTTATGTCTCTGTTTTTTAATACTTCATTACTGCCTTAGTAATGGCTGCTGTCTGATTGAGAGCGTCCATTACTAAGAAGGGGCTTAGTGTTAGCCAGTAATAAGGCCGTCACTAACCCCTATTATTACCCCGGTACCCACCGCCACCAGGAGTACCGGGAAGAGCTGGGTACGATCCAGCACCCGACCGTCTGAAGAGAAGGGCACTTGGGTGGCCGCAGGCTGGTACTATCAGGCTAGGAAGGGCCAAAAACCATGGCCCTTCCCACCCTGGTGATGCTAGGCTGCTGCTTTATTGTATCTGGCTGGCTATGAAAAATTGAGGGGATCTCACGTAATTTTTTTTTCAATTTATTTTAAAAAAATGACGAGGGGTTTCCCCAATTTTTCATAACCAGCCAGATACAATAAAGCAGCTGCAGCCTAGCATCCCCAGGGTGGGAAGGGCCACTTTTTTGGCCCTTCCCAGCCTGATAATACCAGCCTGCGGCCTAACAGTCGTTTCAGATGGCCAGGTACTGAATCGTACTTGACTCTTCCCGGTATCACTGGCGGCAGTGGGAACCGGGGTAATAATAGGGGTTAGTGATAGCCTTTTTACTGGCTAATGCTAAGCCCCAGCCTTAGTAATTGAACGCTGTCAATCAGACAGCTGCCATTACTAAGGCCATAATAAAGTATTAAAAAAAAACAGACATAAGATTTTTTTTTTATTGAAATCAAAACTCCCCCATGCAACCCTCTTTCACAATTTTTTTTATTTTTAAAGTAGATCATTGAAGTAGTCCAATGAATCTACGACGTAGTCCAAACGGTCCAGCGGAACCTACCAAAAAAAAGTTAGCAGTATAAAATGTAAAAAAAAAAATAATTTGCCACAATAGAAACCCCTGCTCCGCCGTTTGCTCTTGTAGGCCACAGCCTGGTTTAGGCCCGAGGCCTACAAGAGATCGGGAGCACGCTGATGACGTCAACTGCCCGGCACGATGACGTCACTGCATCATGCCGTCCACGCCGGGCCACTGAACTCGGTTAAAAATCATAAGTCAATTAGGTAATAAAAAGGGGGCATAGAAGATGTTAAACCATTTTCAGTGTTAATGCTGCGTTGCTGATCTATGATACTAAAGTAATACAGTAAAAAGAGTTCTTTAAATCTTCTCTATACATTAAACAGCACTTTACGAATAAACAACAAATGTTTTCCTATTTAATTTTTTTTTATATATTGCGTGTTTGATGTGTAAAGGTAGTAATGAGAAAACTCTGATAGATTGGGGGGGGGCGCCTTTTTATAGTTCGCCTCAGGCAGCAGAGGGGCTAGGTTCACCCCTGAGTGCAGGACACTTCTTTGAAACGTAATTTGAGCCGTTCTTCATTGAAGTCAATGAAGAACAGCTCAAGATTACGGACGTCAAAGATGCCTCGCATAATACGAGGAGGAGCTTTTACGTATGAAACGAGGCAGCTGTTTTCTCCTGAAAACAGTCTGTCTTTTCAGATGTAAAAGCCAGTTCTCGTGTGCACATACCCTCCAAAATCAGCCTGAAAATAAGCCGTGTGAACATACTATGAGGGTATGTTCACACAGCTTATTTTCAGACGTTTTTCGGGGCGTGAACCCCCCTGAGAAACGGCTGAAAAGACGGAAACTGAACTCCTCTAAACATCTGTCCATTGATTTCAATGGGAAAAACTGCATTTCGTTCCGACAGGGCCCCGTAAAAACGAAGTGCATGTCACTTCTGGAGCAGTTTTTGGAGCTGTTTTTGTGTTGTGTCAATAGAAAAACAGCTCCAAAAACGGCTGCAAAACACGCATCAAAATACATTTGATGCTTATAAAACGGCTGAAAATCAGCTCCGTATTTTACAGCCGTTTTTCGTTTTGCATGTGAATATACCCTAAATGTGAGGAATTGCTTGGAGTACATACACGCATGGCACATTTTTTGCAAAATTTACTACGATTTTCCCATACATCTGAATGGGGTTTGTAAAAATCCATGCACATGCTGCAGAAACAACGCAATTGAAATGTATAAAAAATATTTTTTTAGTTGCAGAAATTTGTGTAACAAATCTGCTTTATGTGGAAACAACCTTAGGCCACCTTTACAAACATGATTTTTAGCGTTGCTATAATTGCTAAAAGTGAATAAAGATACTCCAGATCTCCCCATATCCTACCAGATCTCTCCTAATTTCATAATAATCCCCAGATCGCCCACCCATTGCCCCAGTGAAATTACGAACAATACCCCCAGATGGCCCCATCATTACCCAGTGAGAGGACATTGAGCCGAGTCAGTGTCCAGTATGACCCCCCAGATCGCCTGCCTTAACTGTTGCTGTGGCACCTACAGTGACAGTTTTACACAGTGACCCAGTCAGTTCCATCCCGCTCCTACATTTTTGCGAGCACCAGTTTTTTTTTCTAGTTCATAAAAAATAAAAATAAAAATGATATAAAATTTTTTTTTCTTAGGGACTGTTACATTTTAGGGTTACGATAAAAAACATAGATACACAGTATAATATATATATGTACAGTTAGGCCCATAATTATTTGGACAGTGACACAATCTTCATGATTTGGGCTCTGCTGCCATTTCAAATGAAACAACTGAGATGCAATTGAAGTGTAGACTTTCAGGTTTAATTCAAGGGGTTGAACAAAAATATCCTGTGAAACGTTTAGGAATTGCAACCATTTTTCTACACAGCCGCCTCATCTCAGGGGCTCAAAGGTAATTGAACAAATTAACATTACCGTAAATACAATGTTTTTTTTAATACTTTGTAGAGAATCCTTTGCAGGCAATGACGGCCTGAAGTCTGGAACCCATGGACATCACCACACGCTGGGTTTCCTCCTTTGTGATGCTTTGCCGGGCATTTACAGCCGCGTCTTCAGTTGTTGCTTGTTTGTGGGTCTTTCTGCCTTAAGTTTTGTATTAAGCAAGTGAAATGCAGCTCGATCAGGTGGAGATCTGGTGATTCACTCGGCCATTGCAGAATATTCCACTTCTTTGCCTTAAAAACTCCTGGGTGGCTTTTGCAGTATGTTTTGGGTCATTGTCCATCTGTCCTGTGAAGCGACGTCCAATCACCTTGCTGCACTTGGTTGAATCGGAGCAGAAAGTAAATCCCTGAACACTTCAGAATTCATCCAGCTGCTTCTGTCTTCAGTCACATCATCAATAAATACTAGTGACCCAGTGCCTTTAGCAGCCATGCATGCCCATGCCATCACACTGCCCCCACCATGCCATCACACTGCCCCCACCATGCCATCACACTACCTCCACCATGCCATCACACTGCCCCCACCATGCCATCACACTGCCTCCACCATGCCATCACACTGCCCCCACCATGCCATCACACTGCCCCCACCATGCCATCACACTGCCTCCACCATGTTTTACAGAGGATGTGGTGTGCTTTGTATCATGAGCCGTTCCAAGCCTTCTCCATACTTTCTTCCTCCCATCATTCTGGTACAGGTTGATCTTAGTTTCATGCTGTTCCAGAACTCGGCGGCTTCTTTACATGTTGTTTGGCAAAGTCTAATCTGGTCTTTCTATTTTGAGGCTGATTAATGGTTTGCACCTTGTGGTGAACCCTCTGTATTTGCTCTCATGAAGTCTTCTCTTTATGGTAGACTTAGATGCTGATACACCTACTTCCAGGAGAGTGTTCTTCACTTGGGTAGATGTTGTAAAGGGGTTTTTCTTCACCATGGAAAGGATTCTGTGATCATCCACCACTGTTATCTTCCGTGGATGACCAGGCATTTTGGAGTTCACGAGATCACCAGTACGCTCTTTTTCTTCAAGAATGTAGCAAACTGTTGATTTGGCCAATCCTAACATTTGTACTCGCTCTCTGATGGATTTCTTCATTTTTTTCAGCATTGGTCTGTTTGTCTTGCATTGAGAGCTCCTTTGACGTCATGTTGTGGGTTCACAGCAACAGCTTTCAAATGCAAATAACACACCTGGAATCAACTCCAGACCTTTCACCTGCTTAATTGATGATGGATTAACGAGGGAATAGCCCATGCAGCCCATTAAATAGCTTTTGAGATAATTGTCCAATTACCTTTGGTCCCTTGAAAAAGAGGCAGCTACATATTAAAGAGCTGTAATTCCTAGACCTTTCCTCAAATTAGGTTGTGAAACCCTCAAATTAAAGCCGAGAGTCTGCACTTTAAGCCCATTTTGATTATATAACTGTATATTCAATATGTTTTGGTAAACCGCTAAAACGCCAAAACTTCTGTCACTGTCCAAATAATTCTGGACCTAACTGTATATATATATATATATAGAACACACACATAAAAAAAGTTTATACTTACAAAATTATATCTGTTAGATTATAGTATAGTATACATTACTGCAATATGGCGCAGAAATGTTATAGCCCAGAGGGGGCATACGCTATGTTGTGCTTGGATACAGACTCTGCTAGCGGGGAAGAAATGCAGTTCGCGCTGACATCTTCGACTAGTGAATCTGATGAACCCCCCAGCGGTGCAGAAGAGTTGCTGGTTCTGATCTGCCAGACGATAGTGAGGCGATATGGATGCCTGATACAAATGATGCACCCCAGGTTCCTGACTTCACTGCATCCTCGGGAATCCAAGTAGAGACCATAGGGTTCAGAGACAAATTTTTTCAAATAATTTTTCTCCGCTGAATATATCAATTCAATGGATGAACAGACCAGTTTATATGCAGAGCAATTTCTCGCCCGCAAATCCATGTCCTATTATATCAAAGGAGAAATTTGGATCCCCACAAACTCAGAGGAGCTTTGCAAATTTTGGGGCCTGTTACTGAATATGGGCCTCATAAAGAAACCCAGCATTAGGGACTATTGGTCCTCTGATGTCCTTTATAATACCCCCTTTATCGCACCATTATGAGCAGAAAAAGATTTGAGGACACCCTCAAATTCCTGCACTATACGGATAATACCCGCTTCCCACCCCCCGATTATCCAAATTATGACAGGTTATATAAAATAAGGCCTGTCATCAAACATTTTAATTTTAAATTTGCACAGATTTACACCCCAGATAAAAATATTGCGGTCGACGAGTCTCACGTAAGTTTCAAAGGGAGGCTCCACTTCCGTTAATACCTCCCGAATAAAATGGCCCAGTATGGAATAAAACTATATAAGATCTGTGAAAGTGCCACCGGGTACAAACATTGTTTCAGAATTTATAAGGGAAAGGATTCCAAAATTGATCCCCCAGAGTGTCCTGACCCCCTTCCCTGGGTGTCAGCGGAAAAATTGTCTGGGATCTTATACACCTGCTACTTGGCCAGGGATATCATGTCTATGTAGACAATTTTTATAATAGCATCCCTCTCCAAAGGGGCCTTTTATCAAGAGCGACAGTAACCTTTGGCACAATAAGAAAAAATCAAAAGGGCCTCCCAAAAACCCTCCTGGACCAGACTTTGCCAAAAGGAGAGAGCAAAGCAATGTGCAGCGAGAATATGCTGCTAGTGAAATATAAGGATAAGAAAGATGTCTACATTTTATCTAGCTTCCATAAGGATAGCCGCATCCACGTTCCAGTTCATGGCTCCAGCAACACAACTTCCAAGCCTGCCTGCGTACTGGATTATAACCGCTTTATCGGTGGGGTAGATCTATCTGATCAGGTCATAAAGCCGAATAGTGCCATGCGGAAAAGTAAGACCTGGTACAAGAAGCTGGCAGTCCACCTCACCCAAATAGCAATGTATACTGCGTCTGTGGTGTTCATATACGCAGCCAATCAAAATACTTTTGTCCAATTTCAGGAGACAATTATGAAGGCCCTTTTATTTAGCAACACAGAAGGGAGGGCACTTCTTCCTTAGGTTCCAGTTGCCGTATAATCCCAGGCCAGCACTTTCCCTCAGTAATACCCCCACTGAGAACAAGGCCCCAGAAAAAATGCCGAGTGTTTTCCAAAAAAAGGCTTTAGAAAAGACTCTATCGAGCCATGCCCCACAAAGCCAGGCCTATTCATCAATGAATGCTTTAAAATTCACCATACCTCCACAGAGTTTTACATTATTTTATTTATACACCCATTCATTTAACAAATTGGCCATTCTAAATTGATTTTTGAAGCTGAGTAATTTTATTTTCATATATTTTTGTCCACTTACTACAATTTAAAAAACGTAAACAAAACTAAAAATTCTCACTATACCCCTAGATGAATACCTACGTGATTTCACATTATAATGTCACACCAAATGAAAATATTTTTGAAAAGCCCCTAACAAAATTTCTCATTATACCCCTAGATGAATACCTTGAAGGGTAGAGTTTACAAAATAAGGTCAGTTGGAATCACTGAAATACCATACTGGAGATAAAAATTGAATTTTTTATTTGACAGCATCATTTCATATAAATGTAATATTCCTTCAATACATAATTTTTGTCATAATTTTACTGAGTTTGCCTATTATTATAACTATGTCCTGCCATATAAAGCTGTTCTATTAATTCTTATAAACTGTTTGGTGATATGGGCATAGTTCTTTATATTTGGAGGTTACTCAATTTACGAGCTGTTCCTGATCAATACGTTATGGGCTTTTTTTATTGTTTTGTTCATGTTTTTGTACAACCTGTTAAACCCGAAAATACTTCCAGGAAAGGTGACAATATCTTAGGGGAGTAGTGATCCTTTACTGTCCATAAAGATGGTGTTGGACACTGCCCTTTTATATATTCTGTAGGTGATTGGTTGTTTTGCGCAAATTACAGTTCCTACTTTGACGGGCAGGGACCTGTAATGCTGTGCCAACGTCCCTTGGCACGTTCGTCTCTGATATAGAGATTGATGGGGCTAAAGAGACGTTGTATGACCAGTCCCTTTGAAAAAAAGAAGTGACATTATAATGCCCTGTTCTTTCGTCCTGTGAACATGCTCAAGTTCTAAACTTTTTACTCCAGTTCTCAAATATATTGCCCTTCAGTCCAATACAGTTCTAATTTTAATTCTCCCTGCTTTAACTGTTCTTAACAGCTGTGGACTGACACATTTGTTGGTCATCTGCTTTGTTGGCACGACATAGTTATATACACTGGCACTTCTACGGGTTAATATGCTGTGGAAGGCAACCATGCCCCAAAAATAATAGATTTGATTAAAAAAAAAATGACCACCTAAATCCCATGATTCCGGCTATGAAAACCTAGCGGTCCAAACACTCATTATACCACTAGATGAATATCTTAGGGGGTGTAGTTTCAAAATGGGGTCACTTCTAGGGGTGTCACATCGTTATGCCAGCTCAAATCCTTTACAGGCATGGAGTGGGGCCTAGAAGTCAAAGTCAAGCTAAAATTATGTCCTGAAAAGCCAAAAGGAGCTCCTTGGCTTTGGGGCCGCACTGTGTGGGCATGCAGCAGATTACGGCCTAAGAGGGGGCATTTCTGAACACAGGAGAAAGTGGGCAATAAATGTTGGGGTGCCTTTAATCCGTTTCATGTACTATGTTGGAAAAGTATGTCCTATAAATGACGAATTTGTGAAAAAAAATGAAAATGTAATTTTTTACACCAACATTACATAAATTCTTGCACAGTCTTGCACAAAAATGTTGAGCTGAAAAAATGCAATACACCCCCCATTACGGGGTGTAGTTTTAAAAAGGGTATAATTTTTGGGGCGTTCCTTATGTTCTGGCACCTCGAAGCCTCCGCAAACCTTGCTTGGTGCATGAAAACAAAGTGTTCTTCAGAATTTTCAAAATTACCTTTACAAATTGAAGCTATGTCATACATTTAAACATTGAAAATATTTCAAATACATTGCTGTTAAAATAAAGTAGACATATGGAAGTATACATTTTATAACACATTAGTACATAAATATGTGAGATATTAGAGTTTGATAATTAATTCACTGTAAGATTGATAGAGAATGTCGTTCAATATATTTGTTAATAATAGATTCACCGCCTGAAAGAACGATTAAAAGAAAAATGTAAAAATTTATTATTGGTTAATTTAAAATATGGCTCAACCGGCCACTATATCCAGAAAACAGGCACAAGCAAGTGGTAGGCGAAAGGGAAAGTGTCCAGGGGTGATGGTGAGTATCTAACACCCAGAGACCACCTCTCCCTACTTGTTTTATAAATATTCGCTACACTCTTGCCAACAATTTCAATTGACCCTACGCGTTTCACTATCACCACCAGCGTGATACATCATCAGGGATTCATAGAAACATTGATTCTTTATTTTTTTTAAACGGAACACCGGATATCACTGTTCATGTGCTGATTTGAGCCTCCAGGCGCGTGTACGACTCTGATGTAATGGCAGCCGGTTGAGCCATATTTTAAATTAACCAATAATATATTAGAGTTTGAAATAGAAAATAAATAATTTTTCCAAAAATGTTTCCTTATTTTTGCATTTTAATAAACAAATACAAATCGGCCTACTTTTACCACATGAATATAGCTCAATATGTCACACAAAAAAAGAACATTGTCAGAATCAACCGGGATACACGAAGGCATTACAGAGTTATTTTGCAAAATGTTCACGCAGCCCAGATTTAAAAAATAATCTATCTTGGTCCTTGAGGCCAAAACAGGCTCAGTCCTTAAGGGGTTAATCTTGCACTGCTTTTGAAGTTTCTGTGATTTTTGTTCTCGAGTCAAAAAGTAACAGTAAAATTCCATTGTCTCTTTCTTGGAATCTGTATGTGCGAGCTATTGCTTTATGTTACCATCCAGACAAATACCACAGGGACACATTTTTGGCATATGTCGAATCCATAGAAGTCTATGAATACATTCAGAATACCTAAGGCCCCATTCACACGGCAGTATTTTTTATAGATTTAAGAGAATAATATCCAATTTAATTCTCCCATTGTAGTCTATGGACTATTGAACCATGAAAATTAATTCACTCATTTCTACCCTGGTCATGAAGTGGTTAAAGACCTTTAAAAATCATTTCCAATCCCTCTGAGCCCCCCTCTGAGCCCTCCACCATGGTAAAGCCTGCCGGCGAGCCCCTGTACTGCACAGCCCAGCTGACACTTGTGGAATCCGCAGCGATGCAATGCCTAGATGTAGCTGTAGAGGGCGCTGCGGAGCCGCATTCCCAGCGCTTCCTATTCATGCTGTTAGACCTCCCCGTTAGAAGCCGCAGCAGTGTCGGTCGCATTGACTCTCAGTAGTGGCTGCTGCCCTGGATCTGAACTCTCTGCTCCTCTGTCCTCACTTATATCTCGGGAGAAGATGTGGCTCCCGGCTTGGCTCTTCTTTCTGGGACACTTTGTTGCTCTTTGCTGTAAGTTTTTGGGGGTTTCTCTCTATTTTTCAGGGCTCCTTTCACTTTGTGCTATTGAGTTGTGAACAGGTCTCTGCTTTGTGTTTCTACCATTGTCCTGGGAGTGGGGGGGGGGGGGAGGGGGGGCAGCTAGAAGGGGGGAAAGACCACAGCAAGCTCCGCTACATACAATCTGGCAATATGTAAGCATGTGTATCACTTGTCCTGCTGAAATATGGAAACATTGTATCCTCGCAATCTATCATCCTATTATATTATGCTGACTTGTATACAGTGTCATGTAAATGAAGCTATGCCAGGCTCTGCGGTGCGCAGTCATCATATCAGAGGAGGTGGCATAGACTTCACTGGCAGCTAAGGGGTTAACACAGTATTTTGGCGTATTTTCTTTATTATTAGACCTGGACTGTATGGCAACTTTTACATAAGTCCCACAAGGGTCTAACAACTTTATTTTAGAAGACGGCATGTTGGGCAGATTGTGCTACTCATTGCATTCCTAGGACCAAAAGCATTTTGCCCCTTTAGATGCCCGTCCAAAGTTCTGGTGTAGCCCAAGCTTTATTTTTGTATTATGATTATATTAGAGGATTATATACCACAGGCAGAATAGGGTTAAAAATAAGCCCTATGCCCATTGTTAGGTGCTTGGTTGTAGGTGGCATGATGGGATTTTTGTGCCAATTCAGTTGCTGCTTTTTGTTCTGCAATAGAATTCAATGTAAAAGTCGGGTTAATGTGACTTATGGCCATGAACGATGCTTGACTTATGATGCCACACAATATTGGGTACCCAAGATCACCATGCCGCCTTAGTCTTATGGCTAGTTGATGACCTAAGTTGCCACTAGATCTATGGCATCATGTATTTTGTCATATACCCGGAGTGCCCTTCGCGGTAGAATACTTGCTGCAAATATATACGTTGTACCAGCTGCACGTTACATTTATTACTCGAGGGATTCCATTACTATAATCCACAGTCCTGCGGCACGGTTGCATGGAGCAATCGGCACTGATATGTCACCATGTGGTGCCTCCGCGTGCCATCATATTACAGAGGTATTCTCCCCTAGAAGCACGTACAGTGGCCCCATGGATTTTTACAGGTACCATATCACAACTCGGAGCTCGTACGGGTCCATGATACGGTCGCGTGCGTTAGACTTTATTTTGCGCTGCTGCAACATCAAACTTTTTCCTTTTGGGTCTAGGCCAATATCGGAAATGTAGTGAAGTGGCAGAGAAGGGGTTACATGCGCCTGCCGTCCATTATATGAAGTGCTCGGTTCTATACTGATGTGCGTCTTGATTTATTACTTGGGTGATAAAGCGCAGTCTGTGCTAAAACTGGATTTGGTATCCGTGAATTGGATTCTATTGCAAGAGGCTCTGAAATTCTGTTATTTCTGTAGAAATGCCGTCTAGTAGAGTCTTCTAGGGATCGCTGCCCAGAGGAGTCAGCGCCAGCTTAGCTTGGCACATCTCTTTATTCCGAGCTGCTGTAACATCACACATTTTTCTATAGTCGCAGATATTTAGTGTGCACTTCCAGTAAACCCACTTTTTCCACCGCCCCCCCGGCACTAACTTGCAATAAACTTTAAGCTAAATCACGTGGCGGAAAGCCGAGCCTGATATATTAAAGTGAAGTCCTCAGTGTCACAGGAAACGGCGTTATAAACTGGCACAATACGGTGCTGGTCTTATACAGGAATAAGGAAACCTTTCCCTGAGTGATGGACGAGAGATCGTGCTATTCAATGATTCCGCTTTGCAACACAGGATTTATTCTGATTAAGTGATTTAAATGCCATTAAAAAAAAATAAAAATAAATGCAGGACATATTGCCAATGTGTTTTTTGGATCAGGCAAAAAATCAAACTATGGAGGTCTATGTAAGAAAAGCGCCAGTAACTAGCCAAAAAACCATCAAACCAACTGCATGCTGCGAATGCAAAAAACGCAAGACAAAAGAGAAAAAAACTCAACAAAAAACCTGCACTGTTTGTAGTACATTTAATATTTCCCCGTTGACTTCCAGCTACGATCCGGCCATTGTATATTTTGCCAAACAAAAACGGCAGGGGAGAATCCACAAATAACATGCCGTTTTCCGTGAGGACGCTGTGTGTGAACACACCCTTAATGGCAGCTAAGAAGGGTAAGTGGGTGTTTGGGTGAGAGCGCACATAGCAGCCGATGTGGGCAAAAAAACACAATAGCCTGTATTTGTACCGCAAATCGGCACGGTTTTGCAATTCCGCTTTATACCTGTGTGTTTTTTGCAGGTAAAAAAACTGTCCGCTACTTGTGGCCTTACCCTAAACCGCACTGGCCATACCTCAGCCAATAGGCCGCACAACTTGCATTTTACAAATAAAACAATGCCTAGAGCCCCCCTTTATGTCATCAGTGTTGTACAGTCCAAAGTAAAAGCAAAATCATGACATGAATCAGCGGTGATATCGGCCTTCATCTGATCACACGGAGGCCTTAAGCTTTCTCACTCATGTGTGATCCTAAATATGCTGTTTGGAAATGTGACCCCCGAGCTTAACGCCGTCTGCGGGATTCCAATCCGTGGAATGAAATAGTCCCAAATAATTACCCGCAGGTCCCCCCAGACACACTGCACATGTCCTACCCTCACATTCAGCAATGGCAGAGACAACTGCTCTGCTTGCAATTGTCCCATTGTCACCTTGTATTTGAATAATTTGTGGAATGTCGAGCGTCTCGTGGTTTGTCTAGTACGATGCTGGATGTAAATATGTGACAGAATATAGTGGTGCTGAGGCGGCGGAGAGCGAGCGCTTCTTTATAACCGGCAGCATCCTGTGGTGTGGAGGCTCTGTAACACTGACTGGAAACCAATGACCAGACATTTCTAAAATATAAAAGTCCCCGACATCCTTACTACTGGATACTGGACGCTGACATCATTCCGCTCACACACAACTGCGCATAACCATGTGTATGGATGAACATGTTCTCTAACCTGAGGCGTTCCAAAACTACAACTCCCATCATTCTCTGAGAGCTTGCAGCTGTATTTTTATTTAGACTAATTGTAACGCTGTGATAAAACCATGTCCAGTTGTGATTTGAAAATGTTATATATGTCATAACTTCAGACCGCATGATTAATTTATTTTTTTCTGCAGCAATTCCGTTGTGTGTGGACAGGCCCTAATACAGACCCAGCAAAGTAAATGACATTTCAACAAATCCCTACATGTTGCAGATTTTTTCATCTGCACGTAAATTGACCTGCGGTCCGTATTTTAAAATCCACAGCATGTCCATTTATCTTGCGTTTCTGCTTGCGAATTGTATCTGACTAAAATCCACAGCATAAAAATGCACCTATTTCTGCATTAAGGGCTTGTCCACACACAACGGAATTGCTGCAGAAAATTTCTGCAGCAATTCCGTTGAAAAACGCAGACATTCCGCTGCGGCAAAAAGGCACTATTTCCTGCGGTTTTTACGGCCGAAAATTGTGCGTATTTTGCTGCGTTTTTTTCACAATGTTGGGAGATGGAGACGTCTCCTCTGAAAAACGCAGCAATTCTGCACACGTTCCTGCTGCGGTCCGGAAAATACGCACCACAGGTCAATTTCTGCTCAGAATTTTTACGCAGCGTGCGGATGAGATTTGTTCAATCTTGTCCACTATGCTGCTACTGTGTTCTGCTGCGTTTTTTCTATCCGAAATTGCAGCCAGAAAAAACGCGTCAATTCTTCAGCGTGTGGACGAGCCCTAAAAATGTAAAAAACCGCACCTAAATACGCATAAAACAAATGCACTCTTAGGCCGGATTTACACGAGCGTGTGCGTTTTGCGCGCGCAAAAGGTCCATAACAGCTCCGTGTGTCAGCGGCGTATGATGCGTGGCTGCGTGATTTTCGCGCAGCCGCCATCATTATGACACTCTGTTTGTATGTTTGTAGCACGTGGTGCTTTTCTGTTTTCATTCATAGTTTTTACTGCTGTTGCGCGAATCACGCGCGTCCCACGGAAGTGCTTCTGTGTGCTGCGCGTGATTTTCACGTACCCATTGACTTCAATGGGTGCATGATGCGTGAAAAATGCACAAATATCGGACATGTCGTGAGTTTTACGCAGCGGACACACGCGTGAAAATCACGGACTGTCTAAACGGCCCCATTGACGAACATAGGTCCATGCGAGGCGCGTGAAAATCACGCACGTTGCACGGACGTATTATACGTTCGTCTGAATAAGCCCTTAGGTGCAGATTTTGCCTGTGGAATTACCTGCGCTTACTTGTGGTTTTTATGACGATTTTCTGCACCAAATTCTGCAACATGCGCATGTAGTCTGAGGGGATGTTCACACAAACTATTTTCAGCTGTTTTTCGAGTCGTAAATGCCCCGAAAAACTGCTAAAAATACGGGGGCTGAACGCCTCCAAACATCTGCCCATTTATTTAAATGCGAAAAACGGCATTCCGTTCCCACGGGGTGTTTTTTTTACGTGCCGTTCTTACAAATGGTGCATAAAAAAAATGCCCCGTTACAAAAAACCGCATGTTGCTTTTTGAGACGTTTTTGGAGACGTTTTTCATTGGCTCAAATGAAAAACAGCTTCAAAAACGGCCGTAAAAAACGCAAGTTGCTTAAAAAACGGCTGAAAATCAGGGGCTGTTTCCCTTGAAAACAGCTCCATATTTACAGCCGTTTTTTGTTAAGCGTGTGAACATGGCCTTAGGATGGTTTTAATCCCTAGGTCGACATTCAGTCCTCAAAAAAGACATAGTGATGATATGTTGAGTTGCACCAAATGACAACCACAGCTCTGCTACACCATTCGTGTATAGGAATGTGTATTCAGTCATTTCTTGCCATGTACCCAGAGTTTGAAAAAAATAAATAAATTAAATTCTAATTTTCTAAGCGCCTTATACCCAAAATGACTGGATTTTTCAGACTATGTTAATAATTATTGGTTGCCCCAACCACTTAGTTATCCCGTCCATCCTTATATACCATTGAGTATAAGATAGTTTAAATTCCTTTGAATTAGTTGGACATTTTTGGGGATAGTAGGGGGGTGGTAGTGTTTTTATAGCTACTATTTGCAAACAGATGTCTTGCCGGCCCGTCAGACTGGGCTAAGAAAGGCGGCGGACACTGGTGGTGGACAGGTGGCTACTCGTGAGGTTTAGATTCATCCGTGTTCCCATGTGCAGTGTGTGGCACATATCAAAGTACGAGGGACAATGTTTAGGGCCAAATGATGTCGTGTGGACTATGGAAATGGCAAAAAGTGGCATGATTGTGTTGTAATGAATTTGATCTATACGAGCAGATATATCGGGTTTATTCTGTGTAATGGCAACGAGTGTAAAACACGTAATTGTTATGTTGTTAGATTAGATGACTGCGTAGTAATGTAATATAAAATAATAGTGGAATGATGGTATACGGCTCTGAGAAAAGGAGATGGAGATTGTATGTAGATCACATTTAAATATAGTTTTAGAGGGACAATAAAGTTAGAAAGGACCTGTGACCTTTCCGGACATGACGCTTTTAGTAATTACTTGTATTTGCCATTAAATCACAATTCTGGGACATGTTGTTAGAACTCTGCGTTGTGCCATTCCTCCTGTTATTCCTCCTAGAAATTTATAAAAATATTGACAACTGGGTGTTACCATTCCTCTTGTCAAATCGGAGCTTGTCCCTAGACAGCCTCACTCTGTCAGCACTGACTAGACAGGGTCAGTCTGTATGGGGACAAAACCCCAACTGGTAATTCACAGTTGTCAATTTCATCTTAAATTTCTAGGAGGGATAACAGAGGAACAGCACAACGTAGAGTTCTAAGAAAAGATGCTCTAGATTTATTATTTCAAGGGAAATACAAGTATTTACTAAAACAGACATGTTAGGGCCAGTTCACACAAGTTTTTTAACAATTTTTTTGACGCGGAATCTGCGTCGGAAAACCCGTAAAAAACGGCAAAAAATGCCTCCCATTGATTTCAATGGGAGGCGGAGGCGTTTTTTTCCCGCAAGCGGAAAAACCGTCTCGCAGGAAGAAGAAGCGACATGCCCTATCTTCGGGCGTTTACGTCTTTGACCTCCCATTGACATCAATGGGAGGCAGAGAAAGCGTATTTCGCTGCGTTTTTTGCCCGCGGCTCTCAATGGCAGAGCAAAATCTGCCTCAAAATTCAAAACAGAATTTTGAGGCAGATTTTCCACCTGCAAAAAACTCTGTGTGAACCCAGCCTACGGACCTTTGTAATTCAATGTGGCCGTTCACACAGCCGTTGTTTCAATGGACCGCGTGAAGGGTCCGTGAGAAAGTAGGACATGTCCCATTTTTTCACGCGTCACGCATCCCTCCATAGACTCTCATCTATGAGGGATGCGTCCTGCAGCGCAGAGCACGATGCACCTCGGACGTGAAAAACTACCGTTCCGGGATGCGCAATGCTCATGTAAATAAGGCCTTAGAAGAGATGACCGATCCTCTCAAGAATAAATAATACTGACAAGACATGATATTATCTCCCTCTCTATATATTTATATTTAGTCCTTCTTAATTAATTAGAATATCATCAAAAAGTTAATTTATTTCAGTAATTCAGTTCAAAAAGTGAAACTCATATATTACAGTGAAGGAAATAAGTATTTGATCCCTTGCTGATTTTGTAAGTTTGCCCACTGTCAAAGACATGAACAGTCTAGAATTTTTAGCCTAGGTTAATTTTACCAGTGAGAGATAGATTATATTAAAAAAAAAACAGAAAATCACATAGTCCAAATTATATATATTTATTTGCATTGTGCACAGAGAAATAAGTATTTGATCCCTTTGGCAAACAAGACTTAATACTTGTTGGCAAAACCCTTGTTGGCAAGCACAGCAGTCAGACGTTTTTTGTAGTTGATGATGAGGTTTGCACACATGTTAGATGGAATTTTGGCCCACTCCTCTTTGCAGATCATCTGTAAATCATTAAGATTTCGAGGCTGTCGCTTGGCAACTCGGACCTTCAGCTCCCTCCATAAGTTTTCGATGGGATTAAGGTCTGGAGACTGGCTAGGCCACTCCATGACCTTAATGTGCTTCTTTTTGAGCCACTCCTTTGTTGCCTTGGCTGTATGTTTCGGGTCATTGTCGTGCTGGAAGACCCAGCCACGAGCCATTTTTAATGTCCTGGTGGAGGGAAGGAGGTTGTCACTCAGGATTTGACGGTACATGGCTCCATCCATTCTCCCATTGATGCGGTGAAGTAGTCCTGTGCCCTTAGCAGAGAAACACCCCCAAAACATATCCACCTCCATGCTTGACAGTGGGGACGGTGTTCTTTGGGTCATAGGCAGCATTTCTCTTCCTCCAAACACGACGAGTTGAGTTAATGCCAAAGAGCTCCATTTTAGTCTCATCTGACCACAGCACCTTCTCCCAATCACTCTCAGAATCATCCAGATGTTCATTTGCAAACTTCAGATGGGCCTGTACATGTGCCTTCTTGAGCAGGGGGACCTTGCGGGCACTGCAGGATTTTAATCCATTACGGCGTAATGTGTTACCAATGGTTTTCTTGGTGACTGTGGTCCCAGCTGCCTTGAGATCATTAACAAGTTCCCCCCGTGTAGTTTTCGGCTGAGCTCTCACCTTCCTCAGGATCAAGGATACCCCACGAGGTGAGATTTTGCATGGAGCCCCAGATCGATGTCGATTGACAGTCATTTTGTATGTCTTCCATTTTCTTACTATTGCACCAACAGTTGTCTCCTTCTCACCCAGCGTCTTACTTATGGTTTTGTAGCCCATTCCAGCCTTGTGCAGGTCTATGATCTTGTCCCTGACATCCTTAGAAAGCTCTTTGGTCTTGCCCATGTTGTAGAGCAGGGGTCTCAAGCACGCGGCCCGCGGGCCGCATGCGGCCCCTGGAGCTGTCATCTGCGGCCCGCGGGACACAGAGCCGCTAGTATCGGCTCTGCTCCGAGACTCTGGAATTCCCTGACATCGCTGTCCACATATCAACAGCGATGTCTGGGGCTTCCCCAGAGCCGGAGTCCCAAGCAGAGCACTGGTGTCGGCTCTGCTCCAGGACTCTATGGAATTCCCTGACATCGCTGCCCATATATGGACAGTGTGTCAGGGTCTTGCCCAGAGCGGAGCAGAACGCTGGTGTCGGCTCTGCTCCTGGACTCTGTGGCATTCCCTGACATGGCTGTCCACATATGAACAGCGATGTCTGGGGCTTCCCCAGAGCCGGGGTCCCGAGCAGAGCGCTGGTGTCGGCTCTGCTCCGGGACTCTGTGGAATTCCCTGACATCGCTGCCCATATATGGACAGTGTGTCAGGGTCTTCCCCAGAGCGGAGTCCCGGGCAGAGCGCTATTATCGGCTCTGCTCCGGGACTCTGGGGAAGCCTCTGACATCGCTGTCCATACATCGACAATGATGTCAGGGGCTTCCCCAGAGCAGGAGTCCCAGTGATGTCAGGAGCACAGCTGGAGTCCCAGGAAGAGCCTACTGCCTGGGACTCCAGCTCTGGGCAAGCCCCTGACATCACTGGGGCAGCCTCTACAGAGGGCACTGGGGCAGCCTCTACAGAGGGCACGGGGGCAGCCTCTACAGAGGGCACGGGGGCAGCCTCTACAGAGGGCACTGGGGCAGCCTCTACAGAGGGCACTGGGGCAGCCTCTACAGAGGGCACTGGGGCAGCCTCTACAGAGGGCACTGGGGCAGCCTCTACAGAGGGCACTTTGGCAGCCTCTACAGAGGGCACTGTGGCAACCTCTACAGAGGGCACTGTGGCAGCCTCTACAGAGGGCACTGTGGCAGCCTCTACAGAGGGCACTGTGGCAGCCTCTACAGAGGGCACTGTGGCAGCCTCTACAGAGGGCACTGTGGCGTTATCTACAAGTGGGTGTGTGACAGTATCTGAAGAGGACACTGGCATTATCTAGAGGTGTGTTGCATTATCTACAGAGGGCACTGTGGCCTTATCTACAGAGGGCACTGTGGCCTTATCTACAGAGGGCACTGTGGCCTTATCTACAGAGGGCACTGTGGCCTTATCTACAGAGGGCACTGTGGCCTTATCTACAGAGGGCACTGTGGCCTTATCTACAGAGGGCACTGTGGCCTTATCTACAGAGGGCACTGTGGCCTTATCTACAGAGGGCACTGTGGCCTTATCTACAGAGGGCACTGTGGCCTTATTTACAGAGGGCACTGTGGCCTTATCTACAGAGGGCACTGTGGCCTTATCTAGGGGTGTGTTGCATTATCCACAGAGGGCACTGCGGCAGCATCCACAGAGGGCACTGCGGCAGCATCCACAGAGGGCACTGCGGCAGCATCCACAGAGGGCACTGCGGCACTATCTAAAAAGGGGCTGCCCAATCTTGACATGTGTGCTAACTGAGCCGCCGGACTGCATTTAGCGACACTTAAACTGGAAACCTGGATTGTTGAAATAAGCACGTGGAGAAATATCTCAAATTTTAAACCTAGCGCTATTATTATAGTAATGTAGTATTATTATTCTAGTAATATAGTGTTATAGTAGTTCAAATAACTACTTGATTAACAATAATTTTGTATTGTATCAAATTTGAAAGTAATGCGGCCCGTCAACTTCCCATTTTTTCTATATGCGGCCCACTTACCCGGCCGAGTTTGAGACCCCTGTTGTAGAAGTTAGAGTCAGACTGATTAATTGAGTCTGTGGACAGGAGTCTTTTATACAGGTGACCATGTAAGACAGCTGTCTTTAATGCAGGCACCAAGTTGATTTGGAGCGTGTAACTGGTCTGGAGGAGGCTGAACTCTTAATGGTTGGTAGGGGATCAAATACTGATTTCTCTGTGCACAATGCAAATAAATATATATCATTTTGACAATGTGATTTTCTGTGTTTTTTTTATATAATCTATCTCTCACTGGTAAAATTAACCTAGCCTAAAAATTCTAGACTGTTCATGTCTTTGACAGTGGGCAAACTTACAAAATCAGCAAGGGATCAAATACTTATTTCCTTCACTGTATATAGATTCATTACACAGTGATCTATTTCCAGCATTTTAATGTTGATGGTTATTAGTAAGTGTAAGTTCGTGCACTTAGCAAAAAAACATCTGAACATACTGAACTGTTTTCAAAGGAAAACCGCTCCTGATTTTCAGCCGTTTTTTATTCAAACTTGCGTTTTTCGCAGCTTTTTGTAAAGGCGTTTTTGGAGCTGTCTTTCTATAGAGTCAATGAAAAACGGCTTAAGAAGTGACATGCACTTCTTTTTCGCGGGCGTTCTTTAACGCGGCCATTTTCTAAAATGGCCACGTAAAAAAAACGCCCTGTCGGAACAGAACGCTGTGTTTTTCATTGAAATCAATGGGTAGATGTTTGGAGGCGTTCTGCTTCCGATTTTTCGGACGTTTACGGCACCAAAAACGTTCGAAAATAAGCCGTGTGAATATACCCTTGCAGTTAATGAAAACCCAAAATGTTGTGTCTCAGAAATAGGGATGGCACGATACCAGAATTTGGACTTCGATACCGATACTTCGTTTAGTATTGCGATTTCGATACCAATTTCGATACTTTTGCCAACAGTAATAAAAAAATAAATTCTTCCATTTTCTGATGTGAGGCGCGACGTGTGATGAATTTTGAACACGCCTCACATTAATAGTAATTAATCCCATCATGTTTCTCAGTAATAATGGGTTAATGTGTGAGGTACATGATGGGGTTAATTACTATTAATGTGAGGCACATGGAGGTTAAATTCAGCATCGCACCTCGCGCCTCACATTAATAAGTGAATGAAAGCCGTGTTTATTAATTTTTTTTACAGCGTACGCATCATAAATGATGCAAAAAAATTGTTGTCCGCGCCATTACTGAATGTGTATATTTTATGTATTGAGACTTATTTTAATGTTTATTGTAAAAAAGGCGAATGTGTATTTTTTTTTAATTTGAACAATATTTTGTTTTTACTTTATTTTTAAACTTTAATGTACTGACATATATCAGATATGTGCCAGTACATTAGCCTGTGGACAGATAACACACAGACATATATCAGATATGTGCCAGTACATTAGCCTGTGGACAGATAACACACAGACATATATCAGATATGTGCCAGTACATTAGCCTGTGGACAGATAGCACACAGGCAGTTGTTAGGACATACTTGGGTATGTCCTAACAACAGGAAATATGGTAAGACAGCCCTGGGGTCCGTCAATAGACCCTGGGCTGTCTGCCCATATATGGTATGATCGCGTCACAGGAATTCCCTGTGATGCGATCCAGGGGCATCCCCCCCTGCTCATTTTCTCCTGAATTCTGCAGTCAGCTGTGATCGCAGCATTCAGGGAAATAATGGCGGAGAGGAGAGGTTTCTCTGATCTCCGCCATTATAGAGCGGGGCTGCGGCTGTGTAATACAGCCATTGCCCCGCTCCTGAAAGGAAGTGCGCGCGCGGTCAGCATGAGGTGATGTGGCCGGCGCTTCACTAATGAGCGGCGGTTCAGGCACTGAAGACAGAACATGGGGGTGTTTTGCAGCACGCCCGCCATGTTCTGTCTTCAGTGCCGCCGCTCATAAGTACAGCGCTGGCCACATCGCATCATCCTGACCGTGCGCACATGCTATCAGGACTCAGGAGCGGGGCTGTGGCTGAATTACACAGCCGCAGCCGCGCTCCCATACATTCATGTATTACTATACCGAGCTGTGCGGCTGCGCAGCTCAGTATCGAAATACAGGAAATAGCGGTATCGAACCGTTTAGGGATGCAAAGTATCGAAACAGTATCGAAGTTTCGATGCACCGTACATCCCTACTCAGAAAATGTGAATATTATATAAGCCCAATTTAAAAAATTATTTTTTATGCGGAAATGTTGTCCTACTGAAAAGTATGTCCAGTATATGCCCTCAATACTTCAGCTCGTCTGCATTGTTGGGTCTGGTCTCTCACCTTCCTCTTGACAATTTCCTATAAATTCTCTATGGGGTTTAGGTCAGGCGAGTTTGCTGGCCAATCAGGCACAGTGGTACTGTGGTTAATAAACCAGGTATTGGTACTTTTGGCAGTGTGGACAGGTGCCAAGTCCTGCTGGAAAATGAAATCAGCTTCTCCATAAATCTTGTCAGCAGAGGGAAGCATGAAGTGATGGAGAATGTCCTGGTAGACATATTTTCTTTGTTAGGATCGTGGTTGAATTTGTGTTTTTCGCTGTGAATCACGGCAAAACCTCACCATTTTGTCGCAATTTTACAAAAATCATGGCAAAAAAAAGCACGCATTTTGCAGCAAACATGCATTTAAACCGCCGCCTGAGTACTCAGCCTTAAACGTTTCATATTCTGGGTGTAACACCCAGACCGCCTCGGTTCTACAGCGATATCTATGGTACTATAAATTGAGTTCAGTCCACGGGGGTCCAGGTGTTACATCTGGAATACGGACAGCCAGGCATGGGTACAATATGCTTGTCTAAATGAGGCTATAGGCTACTTTATGACTGGGAGGCAGCTTGCTATGGCAGAAACCTTCCGCCCACTGTCTACAATGGCGACCTAGATAAACGAACTCCTCGCTCCATTGTCTTTACAGCTGCGCATAAGAGAAGCTTTTTTTTGTCTTTGTTTTTTCATTCTAGATTTACTTTCTCTTTAAAGGAACTCGATCATGAAATCTCACATTTTTATATAATAGTGTTTTTAAAAACCTTTCTCTTTGCTTTCCACATGACAATTTTATATAAAAAGAAATTCCTGAAATACTTTGTTTCCCACCTGCTGCTTAACCGAAATAAAGTCTGCAGGTTCTGAACCTTTAGTTTATAGGAACAGCTGCTCATGCCATTCACTAAAGCCGAATTCAGACGACTGTAGTGTATGTCCGTGTGACGGCCAATAAAACAACGGTCATCACGCGGACGCATGTATGTCATTGACATACATGCGTCCGCGTGATGGCCGTTGTTTCAACGGACCGTGTGAAGGGGCCGTTGCCAAATAGAACATGTCCTATTTTCTTCCGTTTTCACGGATCCCTCAATAGACTCAAAGCTATGAGGATCCATGAAAGCGGGACCCACACGAGTGCAACTTGGATGTGAAAAACTCCCGTTTTTCACGTCCGAGTTTGCACTCGCAATTGAATCTGACCAAATATGTATGTTAATATTTCCTGTCGGTTTTTTTCATTATAGAAATGTACGGTAGCGGTCATGGGGGCAGGGATTTTTCTGGATTTCACGTCTGTCATCCCATTGAAGAACACTACAGTCAGCCTCATTATTTCCGGCTGTGCTTCTGTAGCACTCTCATTTTTTGTTTTTAATTACAGCATTTTTATACTCGCCCCTACCGCCAAAAAATCAAATGTTTACTGGTATGGTACATATGGAGGTAGCACACATGTTACGTAGCTTTAATGACAACAATTCTTGGAACATTTCTGAAAAATTTATAAAAAAATTCATCAAAATAAAACCATGAATAAAAAAAATGAAAAGCCACAAAAAACAATAAATAATACATAAAATTTTTAGATCACTTATCCTGGTCCCGGCACGAATTAGTCCCACACTGTTTTGCGTTTTCACGTTACTCTGTTGGTTCAGAAAAGGATGATGGGAGTCATTGTGAAACTTGTCGCTTATGTTTAGTGTTTGCTCACAATTCCCAGAATCCCCCCTGGTTGTGCCTCTTAACAAGAGGATGAATGAATGATTGGGCTGGTTCTTTTGTATTGTCCCTTTTTAGGCCAGGGCGGTCTATGGGAATGTTTCCCTGGACACTATAGAACATGTCCATGACATTTTAGTGTTTTCTCACTGATCTCCCACTGGGAATGTCCTGCCCCCCCCCCTCCCGCATACGCTTTGAAGAGCAGGTCGTTTACAGAATCGTTATATTCTATAATATCCATTGTAATATTATATGTAAAGGCACAGAACGATATCGTTATCAGCAATCGCTTAGTTCTATTAGACACCTAACAAATGGTACTATAATTTTCCATTCTTACACTGGAGAGCATCAAAAATTTAGGTAAAAACAATCCAAAATAAATGTTGTAGTTTAGCGTCTACTCAATCACTCTAATAACATAAAGCAATTCTTGTTACTTTTAGTTATTTTGTTTAATTCTTACTTATAATCACTAGGGGAGGGGCATATTATTTTCTTTTTAATTCAAATTTTATTGCAGTTTAAGAAGCAGACAATAAAAAATACAAATTATAGTCGATATACAAAAATTTGATCATCTGAAGGAAAAGTACAATACGATAAAAATTTGCAAATGTAATGATAACATTTTGTAAATGACAATAATAATCTTTATTTAGCGACCACAAATTCGAAGGTGCTTTAACCCCTTAATGACCAGACCATTTTGTGCGTTAATGACCAAGGATTATTTAGTTTTGGATGCTTATAATATATCGATTAACTTTTATTTTAGGAGAGTTTTGAAAATAAGCGGCTATTCCAGCATTGATTTTCATGTTATAAATTTACGCCGTTTACTATGCAGCGTAAATAACATGTTACCTTTATTCTATGGGTCGACACGATTACGGGGATACCAATCATATAAAGGTTTTATATGTTTTCTTACGTTTGAACAATAAAAACCCTTTTAGAAAAAAAATTCTTGTTTTTTACTTGACACATTCCAAGAGCCGTAACTTTTTTATTTTTCCGTCAATGTGGCGGTATGTGGGCTTGATTTTTGTGGGGCAAGGTGTAGTTTTCATTAGTACTATTTTGGGGTACATGGGACTTATTGATTGACTTTAATTTTATTTTTTTATGGGGGGAATGAGAGAAAAAAAAATGTTGCCGTTGTTTTTTGCACTTTTTTTGGGACACCGTTCATCCTGCGGTTTAATCAATGTGTTCATTTTATTGTTCGAGTGGTTACGATCGCGGCGATACCATATTTGTCATTTGTTTTGACACTTTTACTAAATAAAACCTTTTTTTTGGGGGGGGGGAAGTGGTTTTATTTTATTTTTATTTTTTTCATAAACTTTATTAAATTATTTAACTTTTTTTTTGTCCCACTAGGGGTATACCAAAGCATTATTGCCCATCAGGGTAAAACTGACAGGCAATATATTAGGCCACGCCTGTGGCAGATGCTGAAGGCAGACCTGGGGGCCTATGTTAGGCCCCCGGCTGCCATGGAAACCAAATGGCGCCCCGCGATTTCTTTGCGGGGGTGCCGTTGGGTAACAGAAAGAGCTCCCTCTGTCAAACACATTAGATGCCGCTGTCGCTATTGACAGCGGCATCTAATGGGTTAAACTGCCGGAATCAGAGCGCGCTTCGATTCTAGCAGCTGGGGCAGGAGCCAGGCTGTGTATAACAGCCGTGCTCCTGCCGCTGATCGCATGGGTACATTGGCAGAGGACAATGAGAGGACGGATATATCGTCCTTATGTGGGAACTAGCTCCTGCATAGGACGGACATATCCGTCCTTCGTCGTAAAGGCATTAAAGGGGTTCTCCGCTGTGGACAATCCCTACTTGTTAGAAAGGTCACTTGACAATAATCAGTTTGCAAAGTGTCCCCCTAATATATATGCACCCCAAAATGGTGCCTAAAAAATGACAACTCATCCCATTAAAAGCAAGTCCTCAGCTGTGTCAGTAAACCAAAAAGCAAAAAAAGTTATAGCTGCTTAAATGGAGCCTCAAAACACGAAAACTCATCTTATTAACAGCAACGCCTCATTCAGCTGTGTCAGCGAAAAAGTAAAAAAAGTTATAGTTGTTGGAATGCGGGGAAGCGAAAACCCCAAAAAATATTTTTGTCCTAAAAGGCTAAAATTGGCCACATCCTTAATAGGTCCCTCAGTTGTCCTGTTTTTGGATGTTAAAAATGCTATTGAACCGTTCCTGGGAATGTTGACGACAAACAATACAGTCACTATCAGGGCACGTTCAGACGTGGCGGAATTTCTCCGCTGCAAATGTTGGTGCAGATTTGGGGCATTTACGCAACGAATCTGCACCAACATTTGCATATTTGACAGGTAATTCAGACGTTGCAGAAAAGACAGCGAACTTGCCACAGATTTCAGTTTTTGCATTGCAAAGGCTGAAATACGCAGTGAAATTCCGCTTCTCCGCAACAGACAGTGCATGCTGCGGAGGGAAATTTCCGCACCACAGCCTATGGTCCGCAGCGGAGTTTTCCGCAACGTCTGAACTAACTTGCCGAAAAATGTATTGAAACGAATGTAAAAGACGGCCGCTGGAGAATTCCACTGCAATTCCGCCACGTCTGGCCGTGCCCTTACAGCCCCCACAGGGGTTATTACTTTCCCAGACTTTTAAACAAACTCACTTTTCATGTAGCAATGCATGCATTAAATATTTGTCACTCAGGACTCTAGGAAAGCTGAGTGACAATCCTTATTGGAAGGAAATTGCAGCTATATTGGTTGTGATCCAGGTTTCCCTGAGACTGATGTAAGTAAAAAACGACTGCATAGAATTTTTAACAACTGGTGATTTCTGAAAATGAAATCTTCTGGGGGTCCAGATATGTCTTTTCACACCAGTCCTATAAAATAAGATCTCGCCTGAAGTGAGACCAAGATATAGGGCCAGTTCACAATGACATTTTTGGTGCTGATTTTGATTGGCGTTGATTCGGAAACTGCGTCGGAATCCGTTCGAATAATATGGCAAAATCACCTCCCATTGATTTCAATGGGAGCCGTTTCTTTTTTCTTTTTTTACTGGGCTCGCTCGCAGGGAAAAAAGCGACATGTCTTTTCTTGCCGAAGTTCCGCCTCTGACCTCCCATTGAAATCACTTTTTGCACACGGTCCTCAATGGCTGCAGGTAAAAAAACGCAGCGAATAACGCCACAACAGCCAGAGCAAAAAAGAGCAGGCAGGTCAAAATCTGAAGGAATTTTGAGGCAGATTTTGACCTGCCTGCTCTTTTTTCTCTGGCTGTTGTGGCGTTATTCGCTGCGTTTTTTTACCTGCAGCCATATTTAAAGGGGCGGAGTTTGACAATTTTGCAGGAGCGCAGGCGAGGGTATAAAATAATAAGCGAACAGGAACTCACCCTTTCATACAGCGCGGCTCCTGCGCTGACAGCCCCATTCGCTGCCACTCCAGTCCCGGAATCTCCAGCTGCGGTCACGTGCAGTACATCACTGGCCTTATAGGTGATGCTGCCATGAACGGTATGTGACCACTGGGGTAGGTGACTGGCTGCAGTGGCACGTGACCATTGAGTGCCACATGAACGCAGCAGGATCTTTTAGGACTAAAGCAACGGCTAAGGTAGGGTGTCAGCGCCGGAGTTTTGCCCATTTAAAAGAATGAGTACCTGTTAGTTTATGATTTTATACCTTCCCCTGCCCTCTTGCAAAATTTTCAAATTCCCGGATAACCCCTTTATAGAGTAACTGACCTTTCACATAACACTTGATATGTCATAGGGACATATCACAAATTTTGATTGGTGGTGGTCCAGGTGCTGAGACCCCCACCGTCGTTGAAACAAGGGTGCAGAAGCGCTCAGCGCCTATGTGCAGCCTTCAGCCTAAGGAGGGGCGATGATCATAGCCGAAGGTTCACAGCGCTAAGCTGACCGCTTCTGCACCTACGTTTCAGCGATTGTGGAGGGTCTTAGCACCTGCACCCCCACTGATCAAAAATAATTGATTCCTTCTAATAAAAGCAGCACATTTCTTAGTACAAACATATTCTTATTATTTTCCAACCGCGACGAGGAATACCATCTTCAGTAAGCGCGTTTCTCGTCCTTCTAGGTTTAGTACATATTAGATATCATTATAGAATATCACTTGTGTACAGCGGCATCTTGTCCTCGCTAAGCATGTCCGAACATGAAATGCCATGCCGTTCTCATGCTGATATACTGACATTTATATATAGTACCACTTCTACCAATGCCCACAGCAATGTCTATATATATGAAGAGTATATATATATATAACCAGTTAAGATTTTTTTTTTTTAATTCTTGGGCTGGAGAAACATTTAAAAAATGTAGCGAGCTCGCTTGGTTGTACATGATGTATGGTGGAGGGGGAGATTTCAGCATGCATCAGGACAAGCTGTCAGCTATATGCATTTAAGAACATGACGTGGACATGTAAAGCTAATTGAAAGTGCGGTTTTATTAGGGTCACCTACATAAGTAAACCACTTTCGTTATGTCACGTCACCCAAATCCATACATCATCATTGATGGATGGGTGGAAGGTTGGGAAGAAGAAGGGCCAACAACATCATAAATCAGCAATTCAGTAGTCTTGACATTGTGTGGCCCATAGTAACCTGACCCCCTACATGTACTGTATACAGGGATGAGGCAATAATAGTGAAGAATATTACAGTCATTCCTTTCTGTAACATATTGACACATCTAAACAAATCTGTCTGCTATTAATTTTTCTATAATCATTATTGATCACAAAACCACAGGATTAGGTGATAAATATCTGATCGGTAGGGGTCCCACCACTGAAACCGCTACCGATCACAAGAACAGGCTGACCATGTTGTTCCTCGGAGCCTTCTAGGAATGGAGCGGTAGTGCCATGCTCAACCACCGCTCCATTCATTTCTATGGGGCTGCCGAGCGCTATCTTTGGCAGCCCCAAAGAAATGAGTGGAAGGTTGGCTGAGCATGCCCACTACCAGGCGCTTCAAGAAACGGCAAGGTAAGCTCGTGATCGTGCGGGTCCCACCAGTTACCCCCCCCCCCCCTACTGATCAGATATTTTATCACCTATCTTGTGGATAGGTGATAAATATTGATTATGGGAAAACCCCTTTAAAGGAGTTGTGTTTTAAAGACAGCCCCTTTACAATTGATTCTAGCCAAGCTTCAGAAGCCCCAACAATCCGCTATTATCATTTGGGTGAAGCTGTGTCTGTTCACACATTTGTCCTGCAGTAATCACTATGAAAGAAATGTAGCATTACAATCCAAATGAACGAGAGCAGCTCTTTTGCTCATAGAGGTGTTGCCCCTGGTAAACTGTTCATAGGGCATATATAAAGGGGTTTCTCCAGCTTTCCCACATTCCATTTGCTTGCTCTCAGTTCCCAACATTACAATATCTATGTTGTACTGGTCCTGAGTTATGGCCTGTATTATACTCTACAGCTTCATTCACAATTCTGCTGGTTGTTATTGAAAACAGTCAACAAACTGGTTGACAGACACACCCTTAACAGCTTAGCTGAGCTCCCATAATGCATTGGAATAGTTTGTTTCTCCTACATCAGATTACTGTACCGTGCCAATTATTATAGATGACACTTCCCAGAATGCAAATCACCAAAGTAAGCTTTATTCAGTCACTGAGCCACCAAGGAATGCTGAGAGATGAAGCCTTTAAAGTCTGCAGTATTGTGAATGCAGCTCTGGAGCATAATACAGGCTGTTAGTCAGGATCGGTACCAGATCGTAATATAATATGTTTAAAAAGTGACTCAACTTTTTATGTAGCGTGTATAAGGGTATGTGCACACAACGCCAAATACGTCTGAAATTACGGAGCTGTTTTCAGGAGAAAACGGCTCCTGAATTTTAGACTTTTTTACAAGTGCACGCGTCTTTCGCGGCGTCTTTTACAGACGTAATTGGAGCTGTTTTACATTGGAGTCAATGAAAAACGGCTCCAATTACGTTCCAAGAAGTGTCCTGCACTTCTTTTCCACGGGCGTAATTTTACGCACCGTCTTTTGACTGGTACGCGTAAAATGACAGCTCGTCTGCACAGAACATCGTAAGACCCATTGCAAGCAATAGGCAGATGTTTGGCGACATATTGGAGCCGTCTTTTTAGGCGTAATTCGAGGCGTAAAACGCCTCCATTACGTCTGAAAAGAGGTCGTGTGCACATACCCTAATGGTTAACATATGTTTTAAATAGAAAATTGATATAGTGTCAGCTTGTAAACAGTGTATAGTACTTAGATCACAGTCTGTATAGTCATTTGTGTTACTTGCAAATTAACACTTTGATCTGACCATATCATGTTAACATCGTGTATCTGGACTTTGCTAGAGATACACTTATTATACAGCGAGTAGAGAAAAAACCTGCAGTAATTAGGGAGAGTGGCAATAATTCAATCAACGGCGACTTATTATGCAGCTCCTCTTAGTCAGCAAATGCAGAATCTTTCTTGGATTCTAGATTTTAATTAATAAAACTGGAAGTGAATGGGTAGTTACCTATTTTCTTAGCCAAATATGCACATTGTTCTGAGTTACAGTAGATCATTAGACTTAATGGATTTCTTAAGAAAGGTTTGTGTTTCTTAAAGAGGCTCTGTCACCAGATTATAAGTGCCGTATCTCCTACATAATCTGATCTGCGCTGGAGTTTAGATAACAACACTTTTTTATTTTGAAAAACGATAATTTTTTAGCAAGTTATGAGCAATTTTAGATTTATGCTAATTAGTTTCTTAATGCCCAACTGGGCGTTTTTTTACTTTTGACCAAGTGGGCGTTGTAAAAAGGAGTGTATGACGCTGACCAATCAGCGTCATACACTTCTCTCCATTCATGTCCATTTGTATTCACAGCACAGCGTGATCTCGCGAGATCACGCTGTGCTGTCACATACACCCACATTAACTTTACTGAAGTGTCTTGAGAGTGAATAGACATTGCCTCCAGGCAGGATGCAATGTCTATTCAGACTCCCGACACTTCGGTAAAGTTTCTGTGGGGCTTAATCACACAGCACAGCATGATCTCGCGAGATCGTGCTGTGAATACAAATGGACATGAATGGAGAGAAGTGTATGACGCGGATTGGTCAGCATCATACACTTCTCTTTACAATGCCCACTTGGTCAAAAGTTAAAAAAACGCTCAGTTGGTCATTAAGAAACTAATTAGCATAAATCTAAAATTGTTCATAACTTGCTCAAAAATGATCGTTTTTCAAAATAAAAACCACTGTTATCTACATTACAGCGCCGATCACATTATGTAGAAGACAGGGCACTTATAATCTGGTGACAGAGCCTCTTTTTTTTTTTTAATATCTTTTTTATTATCAGTTTTCACATTTTCTTACAAACATTTCACGTAACAGTTACATCATGAGTGCGCAGCACTCTACTGTCATGGAATTAACTTTGAATTAACTTCAACATAACACATAAACATATAAACACATGAACATGGCATAATTGTCTATCTTCAGATGGACCGAAAGCATGACTTCCCCCAACCCCGACACGACCTAGGTCATCAATAAGTTTCTACTCATCCTTTTTCCCCCAGCTGATTCAGAGTTGCAACCCCCCTAAAGTGCCTGCCAAGAGCTGTGTACAATACCACTTTGTGTACTGGAAGGGCCTAACAATTTCCGCTATTTCGGCTGCTGTACATTGCGATTCTATAAATGTTTGCCACTTATCAAATAGCTTCTTGGTTCCCATTTCCTTCCTCCTTTCCACCTCCACCCTCTCAAGAACCAATAACTGTTTCAGCCGCGACACAATCATTTCTAAACCCGGCATGTCTGCCTCTAGCCATTTACTCAGGAGGCATCTCAAGGCTACCAGTAGAATCGTGTGCACCAGCGCTGGAGGTGATCTCACTCCTCGAACACCCTCTTCCTCCGGCGGCCGCGCCTGATGGAATAGTAGCGCTTGCGGCGTCATTGGGAGATTCGTTTTCCAATGGTCCTCAATATACTTCTGTACCATCCCCCAAAATCGTTTTGTGTGTACACACCCCCACACCCCATGCCACAAATTCGTCAGTGGTGTATTGCACTTGGGACAACTTGTAATGCGGTCAGGGAAAGATTGTGAAGGCAGAATATTAAAGCCATATATAGCTGCATGCATCAACTTAAAATAGGTTTCCCTCCAGCTCTCATTTATCACACTCTTCCGTACCGTCTCCCAACCCCCCAGTATGATCTCTCCTATACCTGGATCCTGAGTCCACCGTTCCCAGCTTTTAAAAACGAATCCTTGATTGCGGCCGAACAAAACCATCTTTCAATGCTCCATACAGTCCCGAAATGGTCGCCCTCCCAGTTGTTGGACCCATGACCTCATCCAGAGTGTGCGAGGTAGCTTCCTTACTCACATCCCTGAGCCTGGAGGTGCAGAATGCTCGTACCTGAAGTACTTGCAAAAAATTGACCCTCCCTGCTATGTGTCTGAGTTTAGTGGTGATTTCCTCCCCAGTTAACCACCTCTTTTCCTCTGTGTGCATAAGATCCCCTGCATTGCCCATGCCTACCCTCCCCCATGAGGCAATTCCGTCCCCCTTGTCTATTCCCGGTAAGAACTCTGGATGTCCGCTTAACGGCATATATTTCGAGACCAGGTGAGGCAGCCCAAACTGCTTACGTACCACTTTCCAAGCTAGAACTGTATCTCTCAATACAATGGAGGTTTTGAGACGGCACGGAAGAGAAGCAACTCTACAATGTAACAAAGCTTTTAGGTTCCAGGGTGAGGCATACTCCCCTTCTAGATCTAAGTTGGAATAATTGCTTGTCTCATGAAGCCAATCTACTACATGGCGAAAAAGACAGACCACGTTATAACCCCTGACATTCGGAAAGTTCACACCCCCTTCTTGTTTACCCATCATGAGCTTGGTAAGTGCTATGCGCGGCCTTTTTCCTGCCCATATAAATTTAGTCAATGAAGCCGTCAGTTTCGAGACATCCACATGCTTCAATAATAGAGGAAGGGTTTGAAAGGGGTATAGCAATCTGGGGAAACTAACCATCTTAATCAGATGGCATCTTCCCAGGAGGGACAACGGCAATTGCCCCCATCTAGTGAGTTCCGCTTGTATTTTTTTAATTAACGGGGGATAATTTAGGCCATACAGAGTGTCTGGTGCCCTCCCTATTTTGATACCCAGATAAGTAATGCAGTGCTCAACCGGTGATATCCCGCAACCCAATGATTGCCAAAAGGTGTTAGGCAATGGCCTGCCCAACTCCAGCAGTTCGCTCTTAGCTATGTTGACTTTATATCCGAACAGGGCTAATTTCACTGCACAAGACCCTACTTGAATGCCTCTGAACATATCCGATTCCTCCAGGTATCTAGCCATAGGTTCCAATGCCAGATTGAATAACAGGGGTGATAGGGGGCAACCCTGTCGTGTTCCTTTATGTAATTGGAAGGGATCTGATAGGAACCCTGAGGAGTGAACAAGTGCTTGCGGGCTATTGTAGACTCCCTTCAGGAAGACCCGGAAGTCTCCCTGAATGTTCATTTTGTCTAGCACCATCCCCAGCCATTCCCATTGTATATTATCAAATGCTTTCTCTGCGTCTAGCGCTAAAAGTGCCGGCCTAGTACCTGGCTGCGGATCATGCCTGACTGTTTCTAGCACCGTCAACACCTTGCGTAGATTTGTCACTGCTGCCCTGCCCTTTACAAAGCCTACTTGTGACTTTCCCACCAGTATGGGTAGATACATAGCCAGCCGATTGGCCAAAATTTTTGTAAGTAATTTCTGATCTTGGTCTATCAGTGAAATGGGACGGTACGACCCCGAGTCAAGAGGATTCTTCCCCTTCTTGGGTAGCACCTTTATATGCGCTACTTTAGCCTCTGCTGGTAAAGCCCCCGTGCTTAGTAAAATATTATAGTATGCCACCAAGGTAGGGCTGATTTCTTCTCTCAGAGATTTAAAAAACTCCCCTGTGAATCCATCCGGACCCGGGGCCTTTCCGTTAGATAAGGTCTTAATGGCGCTCCAGACTTCCTCTAATGTAATCTCTGCGCTCAAGTGACAATTTTGCTCCTGGGTGAGCCCTGGCAACTTCACCTTCTCCAAAAATTCCCTCCCTTTTTGGAGATCTATGGGTGTTTCTGAGTAAAGGGCTTGGTAGTACTTACTTAATATGGTATTGATATTTTTGGGGTCTGAGGTAGAAGTCCCATTTGACTCGTTAAGTGTTGATATGTGCGATGGTGCATACCTCCCTTTTGCTAATCGCGCTAATAATTTGCCCGCTTTATTGCCGAAACGCATTAAATCGGCATCAATTTGGACCGGTAAATACTCTCTCTTTTGTCTAACCATTGATCAAACTGTCGCTTGGCTTCCCTCCATTCCTCCCTCAATGGCAGTGATGGAGAGTGTAGAAATGCTGTGTATGCACACCGTAATCTGTCGCTCGCTGCCTTGTATCCTTCGGTCGTCTTACGTTTAAGATTAGACATATATTGCATGATTTTTCCTCGTATTACCGCTTTAGCTGTACGCCAATACAATGACGGTTCCGAGCGATGTGATACATTATCCCCATCAAATTCCATCCACCACTCCTTAAGCTTCTGTATAAAGCCCTCGTCCTTTGCCAGAAAGGCGGGAAACCTCCAGATAAAATCCGTTCCTCTAGCTACTGTGTCGGCCAAGGTAATGGTAACCGGAGCATGGTCCGAAATGACTAGATCTTCAATTGTCGCTTCACGTAAACGCCGCGATAATGCGTCACTAACTAGCAAGTAATCAATACGCGACCATGACTGATGAACATGGGAGAAATGTGTATATTCCCGCGCATCTGGGTGAAGACTCCTCCACGCATCTATTAGGGCCGTGTGTCTTAAAAAGTCGGGCAAGATCTTATCTCTATTTCTCTGCGAACTAGTCCCTGCGCTCCTATCTTCCTTTGAAGATCTTACAGTGTTAAGGTCTCCCCCTAGAATCAAAAACCTAGTGCGATCCTGCTGGAGTTGGGTTTCCAAATGACCAAAAAAAACAGTGTTAACCGTATTTGGGCCATACACATTATGAATACTGATGGTTTCCCCTGCATGCTCCATCACTAGATGGATCCAACGGCCCTCGTCATCCCGCTCCTGAGACACCAGTGTAAACACAAAATTTTTATGTACCAAAATTATAACTCCCGCCTTACCCTCCCTTGCCGACGAGCCAAAAACCTGCCCCACCCAGAATTTTTGCAAATACTTAAACTCCGGCTCGGTAAGGTGAGTTTCCTGCAATAGGGCCACATCTGGGTGCAATCTTTTCATGTGTCGTAAAAGTTTGGTCCGTTTCTGTGGGGATCTCAGCCCTTTAACGTTCGAAGAGACTATTTTCATGTTATTGGGCCATGTATAAGATGAGCTAAAGTGCCTAAAAGTCGTGCGGAGTTCGGGGAGTCAGATCCGTCTTTTTCCAAGAGCCATGTATAAACATTAACAACATAACCAAAACCCGGCTTATAAGCCAGAACCAACAAGGCCAACTGGCCCTTATCTAACGAAACCCTCAAATCACCTGCGGCAAGGGTTAGCAGCCCCTTCATACCCACTGGTGTACGTGACTTCACTTTTTTCTGTTATGTCAGAACACGCCCCTCCCTCCCCCTCCCCCCCAGCCTACACCTATGACTCCTTCCCTGAGGAAGTAACACCAGCCCTTGCCCCCTCATTACCTCTTTGTCGCCTGTGCACGCTCTTATACATTTCCATATCATCAATTTTAACATCCTAGCGTCCATTTGGATTATATCTTCATGACTTTTATGCAAACAGACTTAAAATCACATATCCACATAAATCTTGCTTTGCCTCAAGGTTTCCCTACCTCCTTTTCCCATATCTTCTATCACAATTTCCCCCAGTCTGCCATCTGTGACAGATACAGCTAATCCCTTGCGTGGGGGAGGCATTGTCTCATTCCCGGTCAGTCCCACCCACAAGGAAAAATCTCAGAGCCTGATCTAACTCCCTCACTAATCTCCTGTAGTGAAAACGCAGGGAAATACCAGAGTGCATACATTTCAACCTTATAACATTATAACAATAGGCCAGCTGTTGACCGGTACAGAGTGCCGTATACTACCGCCAACTATCTCCCTCAAAACTTTCAAATTATCTGTAAACTTATCTGTATCTGGTCAGAATCTGCAATTGGTCTACAGCGTCCACAAAATCATCATCACATCAGCTTAAATAAAATGTGTTGAAAAGATCTTCGTCCTTCAATCAGGAGACGTGGATCGGGTGCGGTCCCGCGTACGCCTCTGCGGTTTCGGAGAGTCCCCTCCATTTCCGGCTCGACCCCCCCGGGATCTTCCAGGTGTGGGCATTAAAGCTTCTGTCCAGGTTCGCTCCATATTTAGTCGGTTCCGTTTGGCTTCTCTCGACTTGCGGTTCGGACTGTGTACTGGACTGTGACTCTCCTCTTCCTGTGGTCTGCGCCTACAAAGCTCCGTAAGTGCGTCCTCCGCTTCCTGTGGCGTGGTGAAAACCTTGTTCCGCCCGTTCTCTTGAAACACCCGCAAGATTGCTGGGTACTGCAGTTTAAAACGTATTTTCGCTTGGAACAGCGCGGTGCAAATTTTGCTGAAAGCCCGCCTTCGTTTTGCAACTTCCGCCGAGAAATCCTCAAAAAGTAGCACTTTCATGCCCAGTATTTCCAAGGGACGCGATCTGCTGCGGAAAGCTTTCATAAGTGCCACCTTATCATTGTAATCCAACAGTTTAAAGATTACTTGTCTGGGACGAAGCGAACTGTGGTCGTCTGTTGCTGGGAGGTTTCTGGGGTCCGGCCCCACTCTGTGCGCCCTCTCCACCCGGCAGGGACGGGGAGGACCTAAAGCTTCTGGCAATGTCCTCTCACACACTCGTTGCAAATCAGAAGATATCACCGCTTCTTTCAGCCCCACCAGTCGCAGGTTGCTCCTCCTGGAGCGGTTTTCCAGATCCTCCACCTTGTCCCCCAACTGCGTAGTAACAGACAGCACCCCTCTGAGTTTGGATTGCAGACGCTCATTTTCCTCCTCCAGCAGCGTCATACGCTGCTCTAACTCATCAGCTCTGATAGTGACTTGTGCCAGCTCCGCATGCACGTGGTTTAGGGAATCTTGCACAGTTTTTTCCAGCGCCTTTTGCAGGTCTGGCGCTATCTGTTTGGCTACTTCTCGGGCCAGGGCTACATAATCAATGGCTGCAGGAAGAGCGGACATTATGTGCTCTGTCGGGCTTGAAAGCTGGGACTGATGGTGCTGCAGCTCATCTTCCTGTGTGTATAGCAGGGTCGCAGTGGCGGGAAGCGCCGCCATCTTACCTCCCTTTACCACGGCCGCGGCTGAGTCTTCCATGGCTGGCTTCTGCGCGCTTCTGAGGAGGTACCTGTCCATACAGGCACCACCTGTGATGATTCCGTGTGCAGGGCTGGTGACTTCACCGCTGATTGTCACCGCCGAAGCGACTATTATAAGCAAATAGGCTGGACGGGAGCGGGAGCTCAGTCACTCGCGTCCTGCATCTCCAGCGCCGGAACCGGAAGTCGTCGACAGAGCCTCTTTAAAGCAACTGTCCAGACGTGAGCCTTAAAATGATACGTAAGTTAGTACCTATAGCTAATGCTTACCTGATATTTATTTTCTGCAGTGCTTGCTACTTGGCTTCTTATTAGCTTGGCTACATTAGGGTAGAGCTGTGATCTGTGACTACAAGTTATAAACCGTGCCTAAAGGGAGTCTGAGGTAGTCTGAGACACGCCTCCTGCACCATCATTGGTTCAGGTCTTTGCTATCTTCCCCCCTGATTGGCTGCTGTGTATAAACGCAAATCAGGTCACTTCATAGAGAGCTGCATTATATTACAGTAATGGTGGAATACTAATAAATTACACATATTAAACCACCAGTTGAGGAAAAGATGAACATCAGGTCTTGCTGCACATATACGGAGCCTGGAGAGTCGCTTTAATAAATATCTTGTTTGTAGTGTTTTCTTGTGATGTTTCCTGAGGCCCATAAGACAGCTGTGCTACATTTGCCGTCCCTACGGTTGGACTTCTATCTGTCCATGTAAGGTCAGACTTATGTCTTCTAAAGTGGCACGACAGCTGATTAACTCTGAATATGCTGCACATCAGTCTCTTCCAGTCTTGACCCTCGGATGTATCTCACATATATAAGAGCTGTGATCATGTATTAAAATAAGTGCTGGAGGCTTTTCTTGTACTTTAAATGGGGTGGGGAAGCAGTACGGAACGGCATGGTGCTAAATGCGCCCGGGTCACTTTGAGGGCGGTCTTGACATTTCTGCCAACTTGAAAATTATATTCAGAAATAATCGCTTAGAAAATTGAGATCTTAAACTATCTTCTGCACAGTATCCATCTGACAGCCAGGAGGGATCAAGGACGGAGAACGTGATAAGTGCCTCAAGTCACTTGATGCTTATATGGAGGTGACGGAATCCTTCCTTGAGCCAATGTGCTGCTTGTATAGCTATGCACAACTTTTATCTATTTATTGAGCTTGAGTGTTTCTCAATTTACAGTCCTCAAGTACCCTCAACCGATCATGATTTGAGGATATCCATTCTTCGGTTGGACCAATATTGCGTCAAAGCCTGGGTTGACCGAAGGACCCTCAAGTGATTGATCAGTCCGACCCTGCTATGACGATTAATGGCCTGTGAAGGCAAAGCTCTATATTTCCCATAATGATGATGATAATCAGGCTATCTGTAGACACATTTTTCTTGTTGGAGATAATTAGGACTACATTTTTAATTTAGGCAATGTTCCTCATCCACCTACCCATGCGCAAGGTGCTGAGTCCAACAAACCTACAGAAAACATCTGCCAAATATAAGTGAATGATGTGATGTTGACCTTGAGTGAATAGGGTAACTTGCTGTTAACATAAGGTAGTAATTGTCGTCTTCTCATGGGAATCCGCAGGATGGTTTCAGATGTTTTCTCCAAGTATGTTGGACTGTGTGGTTAATATAAGAAGATTATAAGGTCTGGGCTCTTCTTGTCCTCCACCAAGTATGGTGAACTGTGTGGCCCTTGGGTAAAGTGATTACTTGCTCTGGGCTCTTCATCTCCTCTGTTTCACATACATTACTCACATTTAAATATCTTTTCTTCTAGTAGATGATATGGACTATAGAGTATTAAAACCTTTCTTGACTGCCCTTCTCAGAGGGCAGACTGGCCATATGAGGATACATTATATCAGCCAATGTTTCATAACCTCTTGAACAGTCCAAGGTGAAGAAGGAACATGGAGGGGTTATCACAGTTGGACAACCGTATCACAGTTAGGCCAGAATAAAGCTGGTAGCATCCCATAAATTCAGGTCAAACGCAGATGAATGGGGTTTCCCAGAGCCCATAACGGTGTTTGCCTCTAGCTAATAGAAGGGTATCCAGAATGGGCGACCTCCTTCTATCATCTCATCATACTAATCGGGTGTATGGGATGGGGCTGCCATAATCCTTTTTGAATGGAGTTCAAAAACTTTCCAAAAATTTTGTTCTCTTATTTGGACCAACATGAAGTGGGTTTTATGGACAAAGTAAATTCTGGGTCACAGCATTTTTTTTAATTCTGATTAGTAATAATTAACATTCTTCATGAAAGTCTTCATTTCCTGAGTCACTTTAACAGATGTCATAAACATAAATTTAGTGGGGTTTTTTTTAAATTGCAATTTTAGACATTTACACATGGCTATGAAAAAATGATTGCTGCGTTGACAAGCACTTTGATTCCATCTCCCATCCTTGTTTTCCGACCGTAATAAAGCTAAATATGCAGATTACAATGACATTGAGAGAGGTGGAGTTTATTTTTAGTTTGTTTAAAATTTGATTTCCATAATGTATTCTAGCGTGATACCTATACTGATCCGAACAAACTCACAGGCTCATACATGGTTAGACTTACCAAAAAGAGTAAAAATCTGTATGTGGGCAGTTCCCATCAGTTATGTATCATTTTGGATCCAAATCATATTGTTACACTTTTTTTTCTTTTTTCCACATTTGTACATTTTCACCATTTATTGGAGAGACCGTTGTGGGAGGACGACTCCGTACTAGATTTATAACTCAACTTAACCCCTTAATGACCAGCCTATTTTAGACCTTAATGACCAGGCTATTTTTTACGTTTTTCCATCGTCGCATTCCAAGAGCTGTAACTTTTTTATTTTTGCATCGACATAGCTGTATAAGGTCTTGTTTTTTTGCGGGACAAGTTGTATTTTTTAATAGCACCATTTTGAGGTACATATTATTTATTGATTAACTTTTATTAACTTTTTTGGGGGGGGGATAGAAAAAAATCTGAAATTTCGCCACTCTTTTTTGTCCTAAATCTACGCCGTTTACCGTGTGGTATAAATAACACAATAAGTTTATTCAGCGGGTTTTTACGATTGCAACGATACCAAATTTGTATAGATTTTGTATGTTTTACTACTTTTACACAGCAAAAACACATTTTTTTCAAAATTATTTGTTTTTGTGTCTCCATATTTGAAGAGCCGTAACGTTTTTATTTTTTCGCCGATGCAGTTGTATGAGGGCTTTTTTTTGCGGGACGACTTGTAGTTTTTATTGGTACCATTTTGGAGTAGATGCGACTTTTTGATCACTTTTTAATCACATTTTTTTAAAGTCAGGATTCACAGAAAACAGCAATTTTTCTGTCGTTTTTTATTTAATTTTTTACGGTGTTCACCGTGCGGGTTAAGTAATGTAATAGCTTTATAGTCGGGGTCGTTACGGACGCGGCGATACCAAATATGTGTAACTTTTTTACTTTATTTTGGTTTTTTAATAGTAAAGCAGTTTCTAAGGGGAAAAAGTGGGTTTTTCATTTTTTTTTCACATTTGTTTTTTAAATTAACTTTATTAAACTTTTTTTTTAACTTTTTTACTAGTCCCACTAGGGGACTATAATATGCGATTCTCCGATCGCTATTATAATACACTGCAATACTTTTGTATTGCAGTGTATTACTGCCTGTCCGTTTAAAACGGACAGGCATCTGCTAGGTCATGCCTGCGGCATGATCTGGCAGGCATTCATTACAGGCAGACCTGGGGGCCTTTATTAGGCCCCCCGGCTGCCATGGGAGACACTGACACTCGGCGATCTTATCGCCGGGTGTCGGTGGGATGAGAGGGAGCTCCCTCCCTCTCTCCAAAACCACTCAGATGCGGTGCTCGCTATTGAGCACCGCATCTGAGGGGTTAAACGGGTGAGATCGATACTAATATCGATCTCCCCCGGCAGAGCAGGGACGCCCCCAGCCCTCAGCTTCCTCTGGCAGCTGAGAGCAGTGAGATTTGACAGCTCCCTGCTCTGTTTACTTATTCCGATGCCGCGACGTAAAAAGGCTATGGCATCGGAATAAGGCCCATTAGTGACCGACGTAGAAACACGATGGGCCGGTCACTAACGGGTTAAAGGGAATGTCTCTAATGTATTTAATATTAGTTTCAATACTTAGATTTACGTATGTAGAAGAGAAATAATGTTTTGTTCTGTGTATTTTCTTTATTTTTTTAAATGTAACTATTTTTTTTTTTTTTTAATTATTTTCAGTACAGCAGGGTGTGTTCTTTATGGCCGCTCAAGTGAATGGGAGTAAATTGACAGATAAGTGTCATAGATTATTAGTCTCCAGGAAGTGGTGCAGTACAGTCCCTGTCCCAAACAAGGATTGATGGGGGAGCAGCATACAGAGCCTTATCTGTGTGTATAGATTTACTAACCTGCGTTATCTAGAACTCCATTAGTATAACCGCTGTCTTTAAGCTGCTCTTCCTCTAATAATAATGAGATGACTTGTCTCATGCTGTCCCAGTCTATATAGCAAAGCTGACAAGTGAGCTACAGAAGAAGGAAGCGTCCGTTCATTGTCTGCTCTAGAGACCAGTGTAAAAACGGGAATACTTCAAGATTTTTTTATTAAAGTGGAAACTCAAATAAAAACGCCACCAACATTCTTTTAAAAATAGGTTTATAATAGAAACCTGATTTAAATAATATGTAACCTTCTGATCATATATTCTCTTTAAACTATTTGATGGTCATTTGGGCTAATTGAACTGTTTAAAAAGGATCTGTCAGCTGTTCTGAAATGTCTATTTTAGTAAACACTTGTATTTCCCATGCAATAACAATTCTGAGACATATTTACTTAGAACTCTGAATTGTGGCATTCCTCTATTATTCCTCCGGGAAATGTATGAAAAAATTACCAACTATGCAATACAATTCCTATTGTCAAAAAGGTGTGTTTCCAAACCTTTTAACATAGAGAAACTCTTGGGAAAAAAAAAATCTTATCTCGGGGAACCCCTGACAATTAATAATTTTCAAAAGAGAAAAAGTCTAAAACAAGTAATACAAATAAAATAATATAAATACAACCTTTCCCACTTTAAAGGGGTTATCAAGGTTGGGGGCTATTTTTTTTATACTGATGACCTATCCACCTATAGCCTGTAGAGTAGCGCCAGGTAAAAGAACTTTAAGGGCACATTTAGACGTGTCAGAATTTTTCCGCTGAAAATGTTTCTGCAGATTCTTTGTGAATTTGCCGCAACATTTTAATATTTGACAGGTAATTCAGACGTTGTGGATATCACGGCAGACTTGCTGCAGATTTCAGCCTTTGCAATGCAAATGCTGAGATCCGCAGTGAAAGTCCGTTTCTTCTCCGCAACATAATGTGCATTCTGCGGAGGGAAAATTCTGCACCGCAGCCTAAATTCCGCACAGTTATTTTCCGCAACGTCTGAACTAACTTTCCTAAAAATGTATAGAAAACAAATCTAAAAAACGGCTGCTGCAGAATTCCACTGCGGACTGTCCACAGCACTGTGTAGAAGAGATCAGAGAAGATAGAAGCAGTGAAAGAGACCCGACATTCAGCTGCCCGATCGCTCAGGCAGCAAGCTAAAACACGCGCCGTAAATAGTTTATGGCGCGGGCTTAAGGACCCTGACTGCCGGCCGTAAATACACAACCAGCGGTCGGGAACCGGTTAATAATACTCACAAAATGTCAGGTACAAACAAGCATATCAATTTTAAATCACGGCAGGCCAAGTAACTGCCCAACCCTGGGTCAGACATTAGACTTTATCGGCTGATCGTTGCCCTGTTTACATAGGGCAATGATCAAGAATGAGCGTTCATGTCAGTGGCCCATGTGAAAGTGACTTAAAGACTATGTACACCTTTGAAACCGTGTTTGTGTTTTTTTTTTATAAAAATGTCTATCAGTGTGTTTGGTTCAACTTTCAAAATACTTTTTATGAAAAATGTATTTAACTTTTGAGATACAACTTGTCACGTAGGGTTTGTGGACCCACTGGGCCGTACCGCCTTGGCGGTATGGCAGCTGGCCAACAGGGCGTAGGTCAAAGTCTATAGTTCGTATAGAGTACCTGTGGCAGCTCGGTCAGTAGCAAGGCAGGCTCGGCTAGGACTAGACAGCGGGTAGACGTTAGGCGTGAAGTAGCAGGACAGGCGTAGAATACAGCACAGCATGACTACAGCACAGCACGGGACTTGACCAGGATAGCACGGGATACAGGAAACACTGGGAACTGGAAAACACTGGCAGACAAACTAGGAAATAACAAACAACAATCAGGCATCGAAGCAAGGGGCTGAGCCCCTCTTATAGTCCAGGGCACTCATGGGAGGATTAAACATTAAAGTCCGGTGCGCGCGCTGCCCCTTTAAGGGCGGGCACTAACGTGCCTACGGGACCCGGCCGAGGTGAGTGGAAGTGAGAGCTGAGGAGGAGACGGGCCAGCGCTCGCAGACCCATGGCTGCGGCCGTCAGGAGGAGAGTGAACCTGACGGCCCGCAGCCACGGACATGACACAGCTGCTTTGTATCCTGTATACAGAGCAGCTGTATCGTGTGCTGAGACCTGAATCCATCAGGACCGCGTCACTGACCGGTTCAGTGAAAGCGAGGATCCATCTGTAATCGATCACATTTAAGTTATGAACTCAGATGTGATCGTCAAGTGCTCGATCTTGCGTGTTAGAGACATGCAGGACCTGCTGACACTGAACCCGTCAGTACCGCTTACCTGACATACAGGTTTCAGTGCTAGGTACAATTGCTCTGTATACAGGAGACAAAGCAGCTGTATTTCAAAAAGTAAAAATAATTTTTAATAATATGTAATTAGAAAATTGCACCAAACACACTGATAGACATTTGTGTGTGTGTGTGTGTGTGTGTGTGTGTGTGTGTGTGTGTATATATATATATATATGTATAGTGTGTGTCCTCAGTGACTTTATTTTATTTACTATAACAGACCACTTTCAGGGAATTCACAGGTTTTTTTGAGACCTGTCAGAGAATATTGGTGGTGTTCCATGAACTAAGTCCATGGATGTCCTGAAGAATGTTTTGATGTAGTTGGTAATGCACAAAATATAATTTTCGGATGTAGGGCCGGTTCACATCAGCGTCAGGCTTCCATTCATGGGTTACGTTCGACCTTTCCGTCGGAGGAACCGATGAACGGAAATCCAAACAGAAAGCATAGCGTTCCGTAAGGTACCATAACGTAGTCGACTATGTTTCTGCTGAAGAAAGAAAATCTTACAAAACGGAAACAAACGGAAACCAATTGCAACGGAAGAATTACCACTGAAATCAATGGTAATGTAAACGGAAGCTATGGTTTCTGTTTGGCTTTCCATTTATCGGTCCATTGACGGAAAGTTCTAGCGGAACCCATCAACGGAAGCCCGACGCCGATGTGAACACACCCTAATTTTAGGGTTTAGGGTAAACTGCAACTTCTTTGGCAGCAGTTGGCAGTTTGTTTTTGTTCTCTTCTCTATATTGCACTTGGCTATATGTGTGTTACCCAATGCAGTGTCTATGGGTTAGTATGGTACATAGGTGGCAGTGGTACCACCCTGCAGTGGCTTCTGGAACAGTGACAGCACTTGCCAAAAGTGATACAGTACACCGATTCAGATAGTGGTCCCTTTGTGCACTATTGTCATGTGACTTGTAGGCTTCTCATGGTTTAGGTTCTTAGGCACTCTCCGTTTTCCAATCATTCCTTTTTGCCCCTGAGGACAAAATTGTATTTAGCTGCACATCGCAAAATGTATTGGCCTGTTCAGAAACTGTGTATATGTACAAACATTTCTCATCTCTGTGCACAAATCCATAGTCTTTTGCTAAAAAAAACCAAACTAACATGCACAAACATAGTCACGGAAAGATGCTGCACTGATACTGTGAAATGTATTCAACTTTTTTCAAGCTTTCTGTGCATTCACTTTAGTGCCGAGACTAGCGTTCTGCGTGAGAGGGTGCCCAGCGGGAGAACCTCAGGGAGCGGCTCCGCTCCAGGACTATGTATTTATCAGCCAGGTTGTGACCACAAGTCGTTATGAGGAGGGAATGTAATGAATAACAAAATAAATAACTATAAATAGGATTATCGTCCACAGATCAAAAAATAAAATATATTTTGTATAGTGAAAAAATATACAAATTTCCAATATACTTTCTGCGTAATTTTTTCAAGAGCTCTTCTTGCTGTCCTTCATTATGAACCTTCATTGTTAACTTCTAGGGGGATAATAGTCTGCCCTGGTCATGTACTCCTTACAAGACAGTCAATTTTATTTAACATGGGGATCCCATTAAATGACTGCAAGCAGAGATCTTAAAAAACACGAGGAATTAATACAGAAAGTATATAGAAAAGTTGTATCATTTTTTTTTTCCATTTTACCAAAAATATTTATTTGCTTAAACTGGAATACCCCTTTAATAATGGGTGTTGGGGCTTTGAGCGGGTTTTGAACTGGCGTATAGTGAATTTTGTGATCAAACTTGGATGTAGCTGCTGCTGAAGTTATTATGATTTTAGAAGCCTGGCTTTGTCGATTGAGAAAACAAAACATAGTCGACCTAGTGGAACAATGTTGGACCTCAAGTGGAGCATACAGCTTTTATAGCCGGCATTTCAAAGGATCTATGCAGTAACCCTGCTCCCTGACCAAACCGAGAATAATGTGGGCCCTTTTAATCACTGCAGTAAAGTAAGTGAGTCATGTACTGGCTCACCGTCAAACACTTTATTTTATCTTTTTTCTTCTTCTTCGCTGTAGCATGTTGGAAATTTAAGAACTAATCTAAAACACTGAGAGTAAATGATAAAAAGTTAAAGACGAAATCAGACATGAGACATAACCTGAAGCTCTTGGGCACCAATGCAAAATCTGTAATAGGGGCCCCCCTATCACCCTTGATTTGTAGTATTGGTATCCTTATATGGAGCAGAAGGACCCAGATGGATTTTTTGGGTTCCCCTCCTGCTCCTGCTCTCCCTCCGCACCCACTATAGTTACGCCCCTGAATATCTTTTAGAATGTTTCACTGGTTTTAAGCAAACAAAAATATGCATTTAGATACGAAACAATTTTAGTGGAAGAAAGGCCACCCATGCCTGTAGAACTACTTGAGAAATTCTGCACTGCTGGACCCTTCAGTTTCTGGGCATCACTAAGGGCCACTATTCCTATACCCTCACCAACGTAATTTTCTGATATTCATAAATTTGAGTACACATTAGTTCAGCCTAAATGCATTCAATGCTGGAAAATTCAGGTGTGATTTCAATTAACCCTAATATTCCACTCCTGACATGTCACACTAGTAGGAGTCCAGGAAGCTAAGGTACGAGGGGCTGTTTGTAGAGCTGCTATAGCTGTTCCTGTGCTTGCTGTGACATGGAGGAAACAAGGTGGTCACTGGTGATTTCATTTTCCTGACTAACAAAATAATAACTGTACGGTTCACGATTGTTTTGTATTTCTTTTATTTTTTTCTTTTAACCCCTTAATGACCAGCCTATTTTAGACCTTAATGACCAGGCCATTTTTTAAGTTTTTCCATCGTCGCATTCCAAGAGCTATAACCTTTTTATTTTTGCGTCGACATAGCTGTATAAGGTCTTGTTTTTTGCGGGACAAGTTGTATTTTTTAATAGCACCATTTTGGGGGACATTATTTATTGATTAACTTTTATTAACTTTTATTTGGGGGGAAATAGAAAAAAACCTGAAATTTTGCCACTCTTTTTTTGCGTCCTAAATCTACGCCGTTTACCGTGTGGTATAAATAACACAATAACTTTATTCAGCGGGTTGTTACGATTGCGACGATACCAAATTTGTATAGTTTTTGTATGTTTTACTACTTTTACACAGTAACAACGCTTTTTTTTCTAAATGATTTGTTTTTGTGTCTCCATATTTGAAGAGCCGTAACGGTTTTCTTTTTTCGCAGATGCAGTTGTATGAGGGCTTTTTTTTTGCGGGAAGACTTGTAGTTTTTATTGGTACCATTTTGGAGTAGATGCGACTTCTTGATCACTTTTTATCACATTTTTTTAAAGTCAGGATTCGCAGAAAACAGCAATTTTTCCATAGTTTTTTATTAAATTTTTTACGGCGTTCACCGTGCGGGTTAAATAATGTAATAGATTTATAGTCGGGGTCGTTACGAACGCAGCGATACCAAATATGTGTAACTTTTTAACTTTATTTTGTTTTTTTTTAATAGTAAAGCATTTTGTAAGGGGAAAAAGTGGGTTTTTCATTTTTTTTCAATTTTTTTTTCAAATTAACTTTATTAAACTTTTTTTTCACTTTTTTACTAGTCCCACTAGGGGACTTTAATATGCGATTCTGCGATCGCATTTATAATACACTGCAATACTTTTATATTGCAGTGTATTACTGCCTGTCCGTTTAACACGGACAGGCATCTGCTAGGTCATGCCTGCGGCATGATCTAGCGGGCATTCTCTCCAGGCAGACCTGGGGGCCTTTATTAGGCCCCCGGCTGCCATTGGAGACACTCAGCGATCGTATCGCCGGGTGTCGGTTGGAGAGAGAGGGAGCTCCCTCCCTCTCTCCAAAACCACTCAGATGCGGTGTTCGCTATTGAGCACCGCATCTGAGGGGTTAAACGGGTGAGATCGATACTAATATCGATCTCACCCGGCAGAGCAGGGACGCTCCCAGCCCTCAGCTGCCTCTGGCAGCCGAGAGCAGGGAGATTTGACAGCTCCCTGCTCTGTTTACTTATTCCGATGCCGCGACGTAAAAAGTCTATGGCATCGTTAGTGACCAACGTAGAAACACGATGGGCCGGTCACTAACGGGTTAAATATTAAAGGCTATGGACACCTTTTGAGGGCATTTTTTTCCCATAAAGATCAGTCAGTGTGTTTAGTGTAACTTTGTAATTAGTCTTTATTAAAAAAATCGTTTTACTTTTTGAGATGCATCTGTTCTGTATTCTCTATACAGAGCAGCTGTATCACTCGTTTTACACTGAATCCGTCAGTCCCGCGGACCTGACGGGTTCAGTGTCGGCGGGTCCTGCACCTCCTGTGACACGCAGGATCCACCTGTAATCGATCACATCTAAGTTATGAACTTAGATTTGATGGATAATAGGTGGATCCTGTGTGTGAGAAGCATGCAGGACCCACAGACACTGAACCCGTCAGTCCTGCGGACCTGACGGGTACAGGATTTAGCGAACTATACAGCTGCTCTGTATACAATTTCTGTTTTAGTAAAAACTAATTATAAAGTTGACTGACACACAATGACTGACATTTTTATTTAAAAAAAATACATAAAAATGCCTTTTAAAGCTATACATGCTCCCATTTAAGAGCTTCTTCTCCTCCTATATTACAGTGACACAGTTTTGTGATTTACGGTTTGGATTTCAGGCCCAAGATGCATCCAGATGAGGCTCCACTTACAATATATTTCATTTTATATATATATATATATATATATATATATATATATATTATAATGAAATATATTGTAGTCAATAAAACCGATCCTGCTGGTAAAGTGGTGGCAATCAAATTTCACAGACTGCCCACTCATAATTGTTATTGCCTCTTCCCGGAACGCACGGCAAAATCTATGGTCGCAATGCATAGAGACACTCAAGAAGTAAACACTTACACTCCCCTGTCATAACAAACTTAGAGATGTTTGACATGTGAGCCTTAATTCACGGTATATCCGATGCACGTGGCATAAATCGCTACACTTGATTAATGAACACGGTAATGGAAATTCCCCTTTAGCGTTTAACCCCTTGGATACAATGTGTAATCTCATCCGTGCCTGTGTGTGTTTTATAATAATTCAACGTATATCTTGGCTTCTGAATAGCTACAAATGCAGCTCATGTAGTGACCAGAAAAGGGAAGCTGTTCTCAAATAATTCATAACTTCATTTACAATTCATAAAACACAATTCAAAAAGTATCTTTTAGTCCATAATGCAAAGAATCTGAAAAAAATAATAGTCCGTCTCAGGCCATAGAAATCCGTTATCCCTAATGGAACCAATCTAAACTGCCAATCGATTTATACACATAGAAGTATCCCACATGCGTAATATATCTAGTAAAAATCAAGAGTCATAGATCCAAAATGGCAGTAAAGTACAGAGAGCGCAAAAAAGTTAATGCAGGGATAGAGTATGACCTGGGGCTGACTGGACAACGATGCCTCGACCCGCGTTGTGTCGTCTGCTTATTCAAGGTGTGTGTAAATGAAATAAGTGTGAAGATGACTCGTTTCTTGGAGACTTCCCAGGCTTTCGATTGGTCTCCTGTAGTTCTAACTCTGCAGCTTTTTTGTTTTTTCACTCACTTGTATAAGTAATGGCACAATGTTTTTATAGAGGAGCTCCAAAGATCCTGAAGAGGTATGTACTGCATATTGTATTTTGAGTAAACTTGGCAGGAATAGCGTTGGGGTCCCGTTCTGACGTTCCGTCAGAGCATTCCGTCAGAACGGGACCCTGAACAGACACAAACTGACACAAACAGAAACCAGAGGTTTCCGTTTCCATCACCATTGATTTCAATGGTGACGGATCCGGTGCCCATGGTTTTCGTTTGTCTCTGTTGTGCATCGGACTCCGTCGTTTTGCCGGAAGCAATAGCGTAGTCGAAAGCAGTTGTTCCATTGCATGAAGGACACAATCGGTGCCCGACGGAACCCATGGACTTTAACGGGTTCTGTCTGGTTTCCGTCATGCTGTCTGTTGTTTTACTGGAAACAATAGCGCTTCATGTGAACAGAGCCTCCAACGCAGATGTGAACAGTGCCTTGCACTCACAATCCGCCTGTTAGGCTGAGCTTGGAGGGAGCTAATACAATAAAGAGATTTATCAGGAATACACATTTATAGCCTATCCTTAGAATAAGTAATTGATGTGTGATTGGCGGGTGACTTGGGCTGTGCTGCATCTGGAAAGACGGCAAAGGGGCTACGGCCCTTTCACTTTACTGATTGTTATAGGTTACTGACATAAACGCATTGGGCCCTGTCATAGCCCTAGAAGCCATTGCTCGGTCTCTCTCTGCTTCAGCGTAAGTTCAAGGTAAATCTACGCTTTAAAGATTAGTAATCCGTTACTGTTTTTGTGTGATGATAAAGGAGAATATATTCACATTGAGGTACAGTTGAGATCAGATCTAGAAGGCCACAATTGCATTCTTACATTAATAATACAGTCGTGTGCCGTTCCGCAGCTCATACAGACATCAGGTTATTTTATACGTTATATAGTCCTGATGCTGGTAAAATCCACTTGGAAATGACATCAACAAGATTTTAACGCATTTCAGAACAGCCATGTTTTCTCTCACAGTTATGAGTGTTTGAAACAATGATCTTACATGAATGTGGAGATGTAATGTTCCCTGGGACATATTTGGAGATAGCAACTTTGCTAGTCCATTTCTTTGTATTAATTTCATGACCTTCTAGGGAACTTTGTCTCGTAGGATCTTTCTTCATCTAGAGATGACTAGGAAAAGTAAGAAAAATAACCTGCAGATATCAGGGGTGTTAAAACTCAATACCAAAGAACATGGGATCCATTATAAAATGGCTGCAACCACTGGGTCCAGATGTAACAGGAAGAAGTAAGACTATCCCCACTCCTGAAAGATCTGTGTAGACCCCATGATGTGCCACAATCGGAGACAAACTCCGGTCTACGAGGTAACAAACGTTACATTAATATATAATCAGAATCCAATAAGAAAAAAATCTCAATAAAAGCTTTGAAATGAGCATTAAAAGGGTTGTACACCCACCGATCGCGAGATCCTGGGTCCTGATCCCCACCGCTCCATTCAATGTCTATGGGACTGACGGAAACATCCAAGCACTGTACTCCGCTATTCCATCATTCCCAGAGACATTGAATGGAGCAGGAGCACGCATTCTCGACCACCGCTCCATTGAATGTCCTCCTTACTGCGGTCACGACCCCCACTCTCGTGATTGGTGGGTGTCCCAGTGGTGAGGCCCTCAGCGATCAGACCATCAACACCTATTCTGCAGATAGTTGATAATTATCGAATCTGGTACAATTCTTTTAAAGGGGTTCTTCCGTCAAGACAACCTCAGTTTATATGACTTATCATGGCATATGAATATCATAGAGGACAATCCCCATCTGTAGGCTAGAGTGAGGAGCTGCTAAGTAAAAGCTACTCCTGCCCTGCGGGACTTTGTCCGGCCATGTATTTGTATGAAGACCATTTTAACAATCTCAGACGAGCCCTTTAACCCCATGACACATTATCACATACATATACGTGATAAGCGTTATAGAGAAGTATGGAGCACGCTCACGGGCCTAATCGCGCTGTTTCTGGTCGTTTAACCCCTCAAATGCTGCAGACCATCGTGACCGCCGCATCTGAGGCGTTGAAAAGAAGGGGGCGGCCCCCTCCGACAGCTCATCGGGGGTGCCGATGGTTGTCATGGCAGCCCAGGGGTCTAATGAAGGCCCCCAGGACTGCCTTAACTCTGTGTCTGTTAAGCTGTGTCTCAGAAGCCTGTGAATATGACAATATACTCCAATACATTAGTATTGAAGTGTACTGTCTAACGATCGCTGGTTCAAGTCCACTAGGGGGGCTAATAAAATGTGTAAAAATAAAAGTTTAATAAAGTTATTCGTAGTGAATTTATATTTTTTTTTAAATCCTTTTCTCATATTTCCTCTAAAGTAATGTAGAAAAAAATAAAATAAACAAAATTGGTATCACTGCGTCCATAAAAGTCTAAACTATTATAATATAGCTTTATTTAACTCGCACAGTGAACGCCGTAAAATACTAATTTAAAACTCCAAAACCGCTTTTTTTGGTCAGTTTAGCTGTCAAAAATGTTTTAATAAAAAGTGTTTAAAAAGTCATATGTAACAAATGGTACCAATAAAAACTACAGCTCGTCCCGCAATAAATAAGCCCTCATACCGATCAATCGACAAAAAAATTACAAAAGTTATGGCTCTCGGAATGTGGTGAAACAAAACCATTTTTTTGAACAAATAGTTTTTTCTTTGTGAAAGTAGTAAAATATATAAAAAAAACTCTATAAATTTGGTATCTCCATAATCGTATTGAGCCGCAGAATAAAGTGAAGTTGTCGTTTTTACCGCACGCTAAAAGCTGTGAAAACGAAAACCCCAAAAAAATTTGGGAATCACAGTTTTTTCCAATTTCAGCCTGCTAAGATTTTTTTTTTTCAGTTTCCCAGTACATTATATGGTACTTTAAATGGTGTCATTAGAAACGACAACACCTCCTGCAAAAAATAAGCCCTCGAACCACTCTGACTGAAAAATAAGTTATGGCTCTTGGAAGGCTGGGAGTGAAAATGAAAAATAAAAAAATGGCTTAGTCCTTTAGGCTGTTTTCTTGGACCGTCCTCTGACATCCATATACCCTATTAGGGTTTGTCCAGATGGTACAAACCCTTTAATTACTATTTTATATGTTATTTCTATACAGGGTGATGTCATCACTTGAAACAAAGCCATGAAAGGTTAGATGGTACTGTACTCCAAAAAAATTCTCCTGTTCTGCTGTGTTTTTTTTCTTTTATCATGCAATATACACATCACATATTGTGAAGAAGTTTTACTTTTAGTACATTAAGGTCTGTACTGCCAATGCATATGCCCTGCTATATCTCCCTGGAAATTACTGATGTTGACAACCATGAGAAGGGTAATTAAGACCTATGACGATCATTCTAGTGATCCTAAATTCCCAGGAAAGTGGCTTTTTTAATGACCCCTGTCTTTAACGTTGTTTTCATACCATGACGGGCTATTTAGGTCTGACTGCTATGTACTCCACACTAAGTGATAACACACGGGACCTAAATTTAAACACAAAACAAAAGAAAAGTGTCACATAAAATATGCCCCGTCACCAGCTGTTACATTCCTGTCTAGGAAGCAAAAGAGGAGGTAAAAAAAGGGAATATTCTAGTCTAGAGCAAAGTTTCCTACGGACACAGACAAGAACCACCATCTACCAGGACTCAAGCTGACACTTCATTTAGATCATTTTCTTGTTTAGCCTAATATTTGGAAGTAAAATCAGATTTAGGGTGACCAGATTGCTGAGATGCCTTTTGTGGCTGGCATTCCTGGGCTTCTCCACATACCACATAGTTGTGATGAGCCGGTAGCAGCATCTTGACGCATTCCTCAAAATCCAAGGATACATTTACGGCCAACGTCATTAGAGATGCCACCTGGCCCTAGGTTTAGAGCAGAACATACGTCACTGGCTGCTGTCGGTATCCAAATCAAGTGTTCCGCTGAATGCCAAGCCTCCTGGTCTAGTTATGGAGTGTAGAAGGTTCCTCCATAAAGCCTTGATAGGAAGGAGATGGTCATTTTCTGAAGTCAACCAGTATTCCGATCAGGCTTTATTCACACTTAGACTAAAAGATATGGAATTGGATAACTGATGTTACAATATTATCTTATGTAAAACAAAAGTACATTACGTGTTCAGTTTTTTTTGTATAGGGCTATATTGTATAACATTAAAAGGCTTTTCACATCACAGACAGCCGGTCTGGCACCCTTGACCCCAGGAAATATCAAATTTTCCCTGCAACGGCCACTAAAGGAGAAATGTAGTATTACATGTGGCCGTTCAAATTGTTAGTGACTTTCCTCTCGGGCTCATAGTAGGGGTTTCTCTATAAAATATATTTTATCTGTCAGATTGTCAAGTGTGTAGTGTCTTACAAAGTAAGACAAAAGCCGAGGGGCCCCTGCATGTTGGCAATGCAAGGAAATTTCTACAAATGGTAAATTTGTTGCACAAATGTATTTAACTGAAATCCGTTTTTCACATCTGAATGGGGCTGTTTCTGCAGCATGTGCATGTATTTTACAAACCACAGTCACAAAAATCACTTCAATAAATCTGCCCTGTGTGAACATATCGTAAAAAGTTTGTCTGCTTTAGACAATCCCTACTTATTAGAAACGTACTTTGGCAATACGCTGATAATAAATTTTCACCTGCCGGAACTCCCAGCGATCAGCTTTAATGAATTGGAAACCTGGCAGTAAGTGTTCATTTTCCCTGCAGCGCCACCACAAGGGGAAATAAAATATCATATGCCATTCAAATCAATGGGTCGTCTAGGTAATAGAGGACAGGTCCTCCACAGCGAGAGATGCTCTTTGTAATCGCTCTTCATTCTGACCAAGTGATGAGGATCCTGAACAAGGCCCCCTACTCTATGAACTCAGAATTACATAATAGGATATATAAAAATGGCCTTTCTAAACTGGACAAGCACTTTAAGGGGAGTAAAACAATAGGTACAAGCTTTGTGCATTGGAACAACCATTTGCACCAATGTTCTAGTGGCAAAACTACCGCAGTAGCAGATATTGCGGCCGGGGTCTCAAGTTAATTTAAAAAAAGTAATTGTAAGTAAAAAAAAAAAAACACGTGCATTTTTTCAAATAAATAAACTTTATTAAATATAATTTTTAAAATAGAATATACACATTCGGCAACATATAGCTACGCCAAACAAAAAATAAAGTTACGACCGCCGGAATGGCAAGAGAAAACACAAAAAAATTGTCCTGGTCCTTGAATGGAGCTGATAAATGTTTATGCTTGAAAGGGGGGGGGTCATTCAAAATGTAATACTAAAAGTTCTCCGTTATGTCCACTGCTAGAGAAATGTGCGGCTATCCCCAACTTCCCCTGACGATAACAGCAGATCGGTGGAGGTTTCAGCAGCGGGCACTCATTAAGAGAAGACCTTTAAGCTTAAAGGGGTTTTCATCACCATGGCGACAAGAAACAAACAAATCATAATTTATTCAAATATTTATTCAAATATTATTTTTGTAATTTTTGATTTACAACCAGCTTATATTCTCTTACATTAAAAAGCCCTGATGTTGCTGAATATTTTATTTTCTTGTTTTCTAAAAGATAAATTACGTCAAGGAAAATGACACTTGATGAGATCTGCAGTTCTCACCCGTTTCTTTGTTCGGCTTAGGTCATTCAAGGTTGATACAAAAATGTAACTGGAAAATGTGTTGTATTTTTAGCAGGTGTTAATTTCACTTAATATTTCATGTGATTTTCAGAATGATATAAACCTTTACATCTGTAGACTGGTTATACGTTTATCATCTTCACATTTTCCCTGATACCTTCTATGTTTGTCATGGCTTTATCTATTTTAGACTACCCTTGACTTAGGGTATGTGTGATGCCAACAATTTGTTGTTGGGGCCCTTGAATTAAGCATTTATCCTATACTTAGGTGGTCCGACCTTTCAGTCTGCCCTATTGGCATATAAGAGAACTCGTGTTGGCATCTTTCTGTTCCAAGTGCTTTTAGAAAATCTATAGCTGGCATTAGACATTACATTTTTGTCGATGGGATCCACCAACAATGTATGGGACAGCCTCCCTGTCATGTCAGGGGAAACGGGGATCGCACCGGTTAGTTTGGCAGCTGCTTATCGCTTATTCTTTATGGAATTAACAAACTTAGCCAAACAGACGTATCAATAAGTGTGTCAAGAAGATCGCTGGACAGGTGTCTTAGTTCTATGGTCAGCATTATCTTTGTGTGCAATTATTACAGCAGAGTTTACAATGCAATTAAAGAGGTTTTCCCACTATCGGAAGTAATGGCATATTCGGTAGTGGTCTAACTACAAGGACCATCATCGATGAGAAAGTGATGGTCATTGTAGTTGGACCATCACCAATGAGAAAGTGATGGTGGTGGTCCAACTACAAGGACCATCACTTCTACATCCGTGGTGGTCCCTGTAGTTGGACCATCACAGATGAAGTGATGGTGGTCCAACTACAAGGACCCCCACTGATCCTCAGAATGAAGAGGTGCAATGCCAGTTAAGCGTTGCCGTTCCTTTATCAATTTTCCCTGTACAGCAACTCTCTCAGCCATACACTGAGATGAAAAATTTCATATTGGACCCCTGTCCATTAATTTTCAGGATCATCAGAGGTCCCACCAATATGCCACTTGCAATATGCCATAGCAGATGGGAATACCCCATTAAAAATGGACAATTACATATCTTGCATATCTATTTGGTTAATCATTTCTCTGAGCCCAAAGCATCCCAGCCCAACACTGTAGCTGGAGGTAAAGATGTAGCAGAGCTGTAGTTGTTAATACAAGTTTAAACATTTATGTTTATACATAAAGATAACCTATTATGTTAAACTGCAGTCCTATGTAAAACCACATACAAGACATGTTTATATCTCCATAAATTGTGTACATTGCTAACCTCAGCTCTGCTACATACCTATCAATATCAGAACCTGTTTATATTATCTATATGTAGAGACTCATTCTAACTTGTTGAAGATGTAGTTTGTGAAACCTGCTTCTCTTTCTATATATGGAAGGATTGTTCTTGATATACAGACCCTGTATATGTGTCCCGTCCTCTCACGCGCACCGTGCAAATTTATTTACTGTGCTCTGACAAAAATGAGAACATAAGACTGGTGAGGACAAGACTTCTACTGGGAGAACTTCATACGTAGAGCACGCTGGAATAACACATCCCGCCTGGTGGCAAAATGATTCTCTGCAGATTATTCTTCTTCTGTCGTGACCCAGTGACAGTGAATGTAAGGTCTGCTCCGAAATCTTTGTTTATATGTAAAAAGAGATAAAGATGAGAGAAAATTCCTGAGGATTCAGAAATAGGCAAGAAATGTTTATAAATATCAGGGGTCTGTTACCAAGGACTCCTGGACACCGGTGTATTTGATATGCATATTTTATTCAGTGGAGTCATACACATGGTCAGATTCAGGGGCATAATAAGTAACCATAGGGCCCTCTAGACAAACTTGGAATAAGGCCCGACTCCACCATGACCGATTTCTGGACATTGAATGCTCATGGTTATTTTGTTCTCCGCTCACCCACTCCCTACTGATTTTTCTTGGTCTATCATTAATCTGTGTTGAATTTTTCACTGCCCCTTCCTTTGTCTAAAGTGACCACTTTTGGCCCCTAGTGGAGATGGACTCCCTTGGCTGCTAGGCCCCATAGCAGCTGCTATTCCGGCAACCCTGTTAGCTATCCCCATAGCCAGATTTTTTTTACATCTGTATTTAAAATATGTAACGTCTTATTTTTGGTCATATTATATCTACTGGTCTGGATTACAAACCAATAGTGGACTTGTAAGAAGGTCAGTGTTTAGTGAGTGGGGCCCTTAACCCTGACACGGGAGCCCACCCGAGGATGGTGCAGTAATGGAAGACACTGTAAAGTTCAAAGAAACAAGACTTTAACTCTGGCTGGAGCACAAAACTTAATAGACAACAGTGGTACTTAGTGTAGCAGTTGGGTTGGCACACAGCTTGGTGGTTAAAGTCTCAGAAGGGCAATTAGATTGGCAGTTAGTCTCTGAAGGGCGCTTAGCTTGGTGGTTACAGCTATGGTCCTCGGTCACACATGCAGACAGGGGGGACTAGGCCTTCACCCGCCCACAATACAGGATACACACTGGGTGAGGTCCAAAACCACATGCAGGATACACACACAGAGCGTCTTCTGGTCACTGAGCACTCTCGCTGGCACACCCAAGTTAGGCCCCATGCACACGACCGTGCCCGCAATCACGTCCCGCGATTGCGGGCACGGCCGGCCGCCGACTGACAGCCGCATTTTCGGGCCGTGCTCCCATACAAAGTATGGGAGCACGGCCCGCAAAATGCGAAAGAACGGACATGTTCCATAATTCCCGGAACATTTCCATGGCACTGACACCCTTCCGTAGTGCTACAGAAAGGTGTCAGTGTTCAATGAAAGTGAATGGCTCCGTTTTTGCGGACCGCACTTGCGGTCCGCAAAAACTGAGGTTTTTTGCTGTCGTGTGCATGGGGCCTTACATAGCACTCTAGTTAGGGTCATGATGCTGGAAGTAGTCTGAAACCACACAGCAGAACACCCAGGGTTTGCCTTTTCAGCAACGAATACTGTCACGATCCAATCCTCCTCCGATTCTCTGTCATTCCATCAGTCCCGAGCGTACTTCACTTGCACCTGACAGACTCTCTCTATACGCTCTCCAATCATAATTGATACTCTGAGTCTGGCTTCACAATTGCACGGAGACTGTATGGTGCCACGCTACTGCACCCGTCTTCCTGACCAGAGACCTTGCCAACCCAGCATGGCAGTCTGTAAACAGAGCAAACCTCACAACCTATCTTAAAGGTACAATACCTGTGATCAAAAATGTGTACGGCAATGTTTACGGGGTGCTGAACAATGTGTACTATGTGGTGTTTCCATAATGCACCATGTTCTCCTGTTGAAGCAATGGCAGGGGAGAATACCTACAGTGAAGGAAATAAGTATTTGATCCCTTGCTGATTTTGTAAGTTTGCCCACTGTCAAAGACATGAACAGTCTAGAATTTTTAGGCTAGGTTAATTTTACCAGTGAGAGATAAGAAAATCACATAGTCAAAATTATATATATTTATTTGCATTGTGCACAGAGAAATAAGTATTTGATCCCTTTGGCAAACAAGACTTAATACTTGGTGGCAAAACCCTTGTTGGCAAGCACAGCAGTCAGACGTTTTTTGTAGTTGATGATGAGATTTGCACACATGTTAGATGGAATTTTGGCCCACTCCTCTTTGCAGATCATCTGTAAATCATTAAGATTTCGAGGCTGTCGCTTGGCAACTCGGATCTTCAGCTCCCTCCATAAGTTTTCGATGGGATTAAGGTCTGGAGACTGGCTAGGCCACTCGATGACCTTAATGTGCTTCTTTTTGATCCACTCCTTTGTTGCCTTGGCTGTATGTTTTGGGTCATTGTCATGCTGGAAAACCCAGCCACGAGCCATTTTTAATGTCCTGGTGGAGGGAAGAAGGTTGTCACTCAGGATTTGACGGTACATGGCTCCATCCATTCTCCCATTGATGCGGTGAAGTAGTCCTGTGCCCTTAGCAGAGAAACACCCTCAAAACATAATGTTTCCACCTCCATGCTTGACAGTGGGGACGGTGTTCTTTGGGTCATAGGCAGCATTTCTTTTCCTCCAAACACGGCGAGTTAAGTTAATGCCAAAGAGCTCAATTTTAGTCTCATCTGACCACAGCACCTTCTCCCAATCACTCTCAGAATCATCCAGATGTTCATTTGCAAACTTCAGACGGGCCTGTACATGTGCCTTCTTGAGCAGGGGGACCTTGCAGGCACTGCAGGATTTTAATTCATTACGGCGTAATGTGTTACCAATGGTTTTCTTGGCGACTGTGGTCCCAGCTGCCTTGAGATCATTAACAAGTTCCCCCGTGTAGTTTTCGGCTGAGCTCACACCTTCCTCAGGATCAAGGATACCCCCACGAGGTGAGATTTTGCATGGAGCCCAGATCGATGTCGATTGACAGTCATTTTGTATGTCTTCCATTTTCTTACTGTTGCACCAACAGTTGTCTCCTTCTCACCCAGCGTCTTACTTATGGTTTTGTAGCCCATTCCAGCCTTGTGCAGGTCTATGATCTTGTCCCTGACATCCTTAGAAAGCTCTTTGGTCTTGCCCATGTTGTAGAGGTTAGAGTCAGACTGATTAATTGAGTCTGTTTACAGGAGTCTTTTATACAGGTGACCATGTAAGAGCTGTCTTTAATGCAGGCACCAAGTTGATTTGGAGCGTGTAACTGGTCTGGAGGAGGCTGAACTCTTAATGGTTGGTAGGGGATCAAATACTTATTTCTCTGTGCACAATGCAAATAAATATATATAATTTTGACTATGTGATTTTCTGTTTTTTTTTATATAATCTATCTCTCACTGGTAAAATTAACCTAGCCTAAAAATTCTAGACTGTTCATGTCTTTGACAGTGGGCAAACTTACAAAATCAGCAAGGGATCAAATACTTATTTCCTTCACTGTATATAGTATAGGATGTGATGGAACGTGACACTTCAGCAGATTTTTCACGTAAATGAAGAACCTTACCGTAATCTTTGCAGCATTTTTATTAACATGGTGCCCATATTTTGTATTTTACGGTTTACATAACTTGCAGCTATACTGTACTTCAAATGGAAGAAATCTTTTTTTTTTAAGAAGGTTCCCAAACTGATAATGCGTGGTTAGTTTTCACGGCAGATTTTGTGAAAGACGGGTCTATTTAATTTGATCACATGCTTGCTTGGAAGCTTATGAAGCATGAACATTTTATTTGGTGTCCCTCTAGAATCAATTATCTACATCTCTGCAAATTTTACCATGGAGTTTCAGAGCCAAAATACAGAGTCCTTATAACGTCCTGCATTCCGGCCTAATCCCTGGAAGATAATTGCAAGAACATTCTAATTAAAAGTCTGGCATATTTACTAAGTGCTCTGATTGTACGGGAGGTGAAATGAACAGCCCAAGCATTAGCCAGCAGTGTCCCCTCACAGTTTAGGGTCATTGAGTAAGATATTTGCTGTGGCCTGGGGCTATGTATCTGGCTACTGAACTAACACAAATTGCTCTATTAGAGCATGGATTGCAGACGGATGTTCTCACACGTGAATTTTGGAACATAAAAATGAGAAAGGATGTTCAAGAAAAACCTCAGTTTACCCCATAATTTTGTCAGATGAGTCACATGTGGATCTGTAGTCCCCTGTTCCTATTCATCTTTCAGCTTCAGTAGCCATGTTTTTTTTTCTCACCAGCTTCTCTATTAGGAAGTTCCTGCCCTTGTTTCTTAAGGGTATGTTCACACAGAGTTTTTTGATGAGGAAACCGCGCCGCAAAACTCGTCAAAATTGGTTGAAAATGCCTCCCATTGATTTCAATGGGAGGCGGAGGCGTATTTTTCCCGCGAGCGGTAAAACCGTCTCGCGGGACAAAGAAGGGACATGCCCTATCTTCGGGCGTTTACGCCTCTGACCTCCAATTGACATCAATGGAAGGCAGAGAAAGCGTATTTCGCTGAGTTTTATGCCCACGGTGCTCAATGGCCGCGGGCGAAAAATGGCGCGAAAATTTTTGCGGCATGCAGACAGAGGAAAATATGCCTCAAACTTCAAAACTGAATTTTGAGGCAGAATTTCCGCCTGCAAAAAACTCAGCCTTATGCTGCAGCATGACTCACTTAAAGAAGCTCTGTCACCAGATTTAAGTTATGACCATTTTCGTATTTATGCAAATGAGGCTTGCAAAAGTACAACTGGGCGTGTTGAAAAGTAAAAGTACAAGTGGGCGTGTATTATGTGCGTACATCGGGGCGTGTTTACTACTTTTACTAGCTGGGCGTTCTGATGAGAAGTATCATCCACTTCTCTTCACAACGCCCAGCTTCTGGCAGTGCAGATCTGTGACGTCACTCACAGGTCCTGCATCGTGTCAGACGAGCGAGGACACATCGGCACCAGAGGCTACAGTTGATTCTGCAGCAGCATCAGCATTTGCAGGTAAGTAGCTACATCAACTTACCTGCAAACGCCGATGCTGCTGCAGAATCATCTGTAGCCTCTGGTGCCGGTGTCCTCGCTCGTCTGACACGATGCAGGACCTGTGAGTGACGTCACAGATCTGCACTGCCAGAAGCTGGGCGTTCTGAAGAGAAGTGGATGATACTTCTATACACAACGCCCAGCTAGTAAAAGTAGTAAACACGCCCCGATGTATGCACATAATACACGCCCAGTTGTACTTTTACTTTTCAACACGCCCAGTTGTACTTTTGCAAGCCTCATTTGCATAAATACAAAAATGGTCATAATTTGGCCAAAAATGCTCGTTTTTTAAAAATAAAAACGTTACTGTAATCTACATTGCAGCGCCGATCTGCTGCAATAGCAGATAGGGGTTGCAAAATCTGGTGACAGCCTCTTTAACAGGAGAGACAGGGAGGCAATGATATCTGTGCCTACATCATTTACAAAGAGACAAAAGCAATACTATCTGTGCCTACATCATTTAGATAGGGACATTGAGGTAGAACTATCTGTGCCTACATCATTTAAATAGAGACATTGAGGTAGTACTATCTGTGCCTACATCATTTACATAGAGACAGGGATGCTGTACTATCTGGTACCTCGATACTTTACATAGAGCCAGGGAGGCAGAACTATCTGTGCCTACAGGAAGAGGAAAGGAGTGAGCAGCTTTGTTCTCTTTACCTTGCACTGATCATAGAGGTCAGTGTAGGTCATGGAAGATCCATGTGAGCGCCCTCTGATGGCTGCTCGTGTGTCTTTTTCATGTCAGAGAGAAGGGGCATGTGCAGGGACAGCTAACTACAGATGAAAGCTGTGTCCAGGATTTTTTTTTTTACTCTATTGCAGAGCTCAGTGGCTCTTTGAATCACTTCGCCATGCACTGCCCCCTTAGGACCTGCACTAAACTAAACACAGTGTAACAGTTTTGCTCCGATAAAGGGGTGTTCCCATCTGGGACATTTATGGCACATCCACACGGTATGCCATAAATGTGAGGGTTTCATCTCTGGGACTCCCCTGTTTGGCACTTCACAGAGGAGGAGATGAGGTGGAGTAGTGGCTATGCATGTGGGCAGCTGTTTCCATTGTAGTTTATATGTGTCCATAACGCCCATAACTTAAAGTGGAGATCACCGCGCTGAACAAGGGACTAGGGGATCCTCATTCTCGGGAGTCCCATAAGTGAAACCCTCACCTATCAGACATTTATGACACACCTTGTGGAATTGCCAATAATGTCTTCGATAGGAATATTCCTTTAAAAAGTTGTGCACCCGATTTACAGAAAGAGTACTGTTTACCTGCCTCTATGTAAATGCCAAAGCCATATATAGTACTGCCTTCCTGTCTATCTGTGACATAGTCATTTACAGAAAAAACAGGTAAGCAGTACTATCTGTGCCTGCATCATTTACATAGAGACAGGGAGGCAGTACTATCTGTGCCTATATCATTTAAAGGAGAGACAGTGCCAGATTATTCTATAGACAAAAGGATTTGGCACAGATAGTAGCACCATACTACACTGAAACAAGCACAAAGATAGGGGTCAAATTGCTTACAAATAGGCCATTACTATGCAATGATTCCCAGTGCATATTTCTTTAAAAAAAAATAATTCAAAGAAGAAACACTATTCAAATACAAGTTGTAGGGTTGAGTAAAATATAGAGAAAACATTTGCATCAGAGATTTTCCCCTAATATAGAGATATTTCATTTGAAGGGGTTTCTGGGACTTTAATATCTGACTACTGGCACCCCTGCTGATCAGCAGAATATTTGAATGTCACCAAGCTGCAGTACTAGGCCTAGCCATAAATGTTTTTATGGCGCTGTGTCTGTGTAAACCATGATGGGGAGGTGGCTCTTGGTAAAAAAAACAAAAAACGCTGCATCCCCTAAATAGAGCCGATTGTCCCTCACCAATGAGTTATTGATGGCCTATCCTAACGGCCCATTAAGATTTTGGATTTCTTTAGAAGTCCTGTTGAACCCTCTCAACCTACTTGGAGCAACCCTGAGGGATGAAGCAAGGGGGTCTCCACATGCCTCATTTATGCCACTTATTTCAATTGATAAGCAAAAATCCCTTGAAAAAATGGTTCAGTGGGCAAAATGGCAACATTAAAATAGGCAAAGATCACTATACATGTCATGCAAGCTCAAGAAGTCTTTCATACTGTCTGTTCCAATTTAGTCTATTACACAGATACTGGGGACCGCGACGGCAGGGGGGAGCGGAGGAATGTTTTGATTATTTTCCATAGGGATATCTAGAAATCCACCTTTATTTTTTTGTAGCATTAACATTTGCAAGAGGTGGAATTGGGACAGAGACTAAATAAAAGCTTATCTAGTAATGACACTATAATAATAGTTACAATATATTTACCTATAAATTACATGTAAGGCCCCCTGCACACTGCCGTAGCCGCAATCTCGGTCCGTGATTATGGCCGCGGACAGTCGTCCGCATTTACGGGCCGTGCTCCCATTATAAAGTATGGTGGTGCGGTCCGTAAAATAAAAAAAATAGGACATGTCCTATTTTTTACGGAGGCTTCCTATGGCCCGGACTACTTCCCGTAAATCTATGGGAAAGTGTCCGTCGGCCGTAGAAATGAATGGGTCTATAATTACGGATGAAATCTACTGTGATTTGCATGCCCCTAAGGGAGACTTTTTTTTTCTTTTTTTAAAATATACAAAAAAAAAACATTGTTTGTAATGTTCTCCATACTCCTTTATACTTGGCAGGAGAATGGGTGACAAGGGGAAGGCAGGAAACAAGGTGGGACAGGGAGACCATGGGGTTTGTTTGTTTTATGCATCATGGAATCCGAGCAGTCATTGAGGAACAGGCAATTGTTGTGCCATCGAGGGCTCTCTTGGTTTGGTGGATCTCGTTAACATATGTAGCATGGAGAATCTCCTGAGCATAATGGATCTCCTCAGTGTATGGTGGATCTTATGAACATTCAGTGGATTTTTTGGAAGTTTGGTGGATCTCATTAATATAAGTTGCATGGTGGATCTGATGAGCATGATGGATCTTCTGAACATTTGGTGAATTTTATGAGCACATTGTGGTGGATCTCTTAAGCGTAAGATGAAACTCATGAACATACGGTAGATATTATGAAAGTTTTGGTGGATCTGATACGCTTATGGTGAATCTCAGATATTGAACATGAATTAAGCGGAGTTATACAACCTTCTTCAAAACTCATTGCCCATTAACTGTCTTCAGGTTCAATATTAATATCATATAATGCCACCTAGTAACACCCCACAATGATACCTTGTTAGTATAAATACCCGCAGGCATGTTGCCAGCCTAGTTAGATGTCTGTAGAACAGTGAAAACAGGAGCACTTGAACACTATTCACATGGTTCTTTATTCTTAGGGTTTGTTCACACGACTTATATTCAGCCGTTTTTTCAGGGCCGTAAACGCCCCCGAAAAACGTCTGAAAATACATAGGCTGAACACCTCCAAACATCCGCCCATTGAAATTTCAATGGGAAAAATGGCTTTCCGTTCCCACGGGGCGCTTTTTACGTGTCCGTTTTTAAAAATGGCGCGTAAAAAAAGCCCCGTAAAATAAAAGTGCATGTCACTTCTTGATCCGTTTTTCATTGTCTCAAAAAAAAATGCTCCAAAAACGGATGTACAATACGCATCAAAAAAACGTTTGATACTTAAAAAACGGCAGAAAATCAGAGGCTGTTTCCCTTGAAAACAGCTCCGTATTTTACAGCGGTTTTTTGTTTGCTGTGTGAACATACCCTTAAGCTGCTGTCACGGCCGTAATGTAACTGCATTTTAGGGTCCGTATTACGGCCGCAACACCCAGACGTCCCGAAACTCAACTGAACCAAACTTAGATCATCAAAGAATCCTATGGAGATCTAAGTTCAATTAAGTTGAACCACGGAAGATCGGGAGGGTGCGGCCGTAAAATGTGTTCACATTACTGCCATCTAAAAATGGCCTTACAGTGTTAAGTCTGAAGAAGGTTCATGTTGTGGGGCTGTTACTTGCTCCCAGTTTAGGCAGCTGACATGTTTACTATTGTGGGGGGAAGGAATTTTACTATTTGTGCATTTCAGTGTCAACCAGCCAAAATAGCCCCATGTGTTGACAGCTTTACTGGAGTTATGTTCTGACGAGAGATTCTGTTATAGGAGCCATGGCGTTAACAGATTGAATCACTAATATGGCCATCTAGTGGATCATGGCGTAGATAGTCCCTGTGGCCTTGATTCTCCTAAAACCGTTACATCTTGGTCACAGTTGCATTAATAGGAAAAATAATCCAGACATAAAGGATGTGGTGTAGTCTAGATGTTGCGTTATATTCTAATTTAGCAGACCCAGAATCCCTGTAGATAACCCCCATGGCATGAACCCACCATCAATGGATTTAGGCAGCGATTCCTTGCAGACAATTGTTGACTTGTACTGTGTATTGAATGACTCATCCGTTATTATCTGATATTTTTTACAGTTTTGGACGTGTCCGCCGTGATCGTGGAGTCTGAGAACTACGATGTGAAAGAACTTGAATTTGGAGGTACAAATGATTCGGAACTATCGGGCATATTTATATTTACATTGATCAATGCTTATGGCTCAATATCACACAATGTCATTTCTGCTAAAGATTTACTGTTTAAAACATGTAAAAATGTATAGTAAAGAGTTTGGTTAAACTAAGTGACATCCCATTTGTGACCTGTAATGGAAGCCATATTGAATGTTACACAGGTTTTCCAAAAATAGCTGTCAGAATATGCTGAGGGTTGTAGTTTCACCGTAGCTGAAGATCCACTAGTTGCAGAAAACTTATATAAATCATTCTGCATATATTGTACTATTTTACAATTAACTAAACTTTCAGAAAACGTCTGACATGTCATTGTGACATCAGAAGTTTTTAATCGGTGGGGGTCCGAGCACTGGGACCCCCACCGATCGCTAAAACGAAGCAGCAGAAGCGCTCGAGTGAGAACTGTACTGCTTCGTTTCTGAACAGGATACAACCAAGGGACCATTTGTTTGACTAACATGGGAAGACCATAACAGCAACGCTCAGGCAAGGAGACGAAGGGCAGAGCCCTTTTTAAAGAACAGGATGTAAGGGGATTGGAACTTTGCCCAGGTGCGCGCACTGGCCTTTCAAGGCTGGGAGCGCGCGCGCGCACCCTACAGGAAACAGAGGGGTGCTGCAGCCGCGTGTACCGACATTCTAGGGAGGGAGACGCCGGCATGAAGAAAGTGTCCTGTGGTCGCGGCTGTCAGTAAGTTGGACGTGCCGGCAGTCAGCGACCTCGGGCACAACACCCAACCAAGGGGAAAGACATTGTGGGCCGCATGTGGCTCCTGAGCCAAGTATTGTGCATATGTGCTATAAAGGGATTATCTACTACTGTATATGTTTTTAGTTGAAAACAACATTTACTTTACTGTATTCAGGAAAATATATTAAGCTACATAAATCAGTCATTCGGTAATCAATATTTCCGATCAATCTTATTTCCTAAGTGCTTCCCAGTTATTGCTATAGTGCGGACAAGGAATATCCCTTCTGGATCAGAAAATCAAAGGGTATTACGCCCTAAAATAAAAATAAAAAGTAATTGAGTTGCCCGTTTCTGTCAAGCTCAAGACTCCTTCTGTATCACTACATAATTGGGAAGACCTACCAAAAAGCTGGGTAACAACCCTATAGAATCTGTATTGGTGGCCTTATTACTTGTTGCCCAGTTTTCCCAGAAACAGATATAACTAAGATATGGCAAAATAGAACGTAAAATAACTCATCACCTGGATCTCACACAACTGTTTGATTATTTTTTTTTACACATATTTATATTTAACATCTAAAAGGGGGAAACTTACGTAATGGAAGAAGCGGGACCCCCTAACTCCTGTTGGCAATCAAAAGCGACTGGTGGCAGATGGTGACATATAGAATCAGATTAAGTAGAAAGGTGTCTTCACTCACCAGCCGTTGCCACCAGCCGTTCTGATTTGCCAAAGGGGGTCAGGAGACCCCATTCTACCGATAGTTGAATATGCCAAAAAATGTCTGCACTAGGAATAACCCTTTGTTGACCAAGTTGTCCAATCCATTTTGATCTCATAAAAATTAAGTGAAATCAAACAGTTCCAGAAATGCAAATATTAACTTGTACAGGCTTTGAGAAACTACAATTTGTGACCAGCATTGACTTGTAGTGTAGCAAAAAAGGACTTCAAAGGAGGTGGAGTGCACCCTCATGTGGGCGTGCCTGGGATGTTTTGCCGGTGTTCTTGGGTGGATCGGAAGGGTTTAAAGGGTATTCACATCTTTTTTAATGGAATTATTTATTTTTTTAAGCATTTTCTGTTAGAAATCACTTTTTTTTATTGACTTTTTTTATTTGTATTATTTTTTACTTTTTACGATGCAGCTTCAGTGTATCCTGTGTACTTAGAAGCTGTATCGTTCTGTCAACCGATTGCTTCAGTTTAGATGAGCTGACCGCTCGGCTGGGAGAAGGGTCCTGCATGACTCTGACACACAGGATCAACTTATATCGGTCGATATTACATTTTTACATAAAAGCCAATTAGAAAAGTAATTTAAAACACAAACACATTGATTTGATATCTATAAAAAAAATCCATTAAATGTTATACATAGCTTTTAAAATGTCTCTCAAATGGCAAGACAAATGTTGTGCTTGAGACTCCCGTGCAATTGTGGAATTATTCTGAATTGCCATTACTTTATAATACCGCTGTACTTATGTGCTGTACTTTTATGTGGCATTTTGTGGGCACTTTGAGCAGTCGGAAAGACGCGTCCGGTTTGCTTACCTATGCAATAACAACAGCAAGAATGCTCGGTCACTGTAATGGACTCCAGACTTATTAATTCATATTTAAACTTCAGGAAACCTTCAGCCTATTTTAGTTGTCTCCTTGCTGTACAATTCCCCTATGTCAGCAGTGAAATAACAGCAAGGTCAGGCTGCCTTCTGCAGAAACATCACCTTACACATTTCTGCTGGGTTACCATGGGTAGACTGTTCTATATTTCTGGAGCCTGGTCACATACCTATAGGAAGAGGTCTGGAGTCTTTTTTTTTTTTTTTATCTGTATTGCATTATTATCATATTTAAGTATTTGTTAATAAAACCTCAATCAGAGCAGTGTATAAGAATATAGTCATTTTATTGTGTTTGATTAAATGTCTCCGCAATGTGACAAATTCATAAAAATTTCCTACACTTGATATCACTTAAAAGGGCTTTCCCCTCACAGTAAGGGATGTCATATTGTTAGGATATGTAATAATTTACTAACTGTTTGAGGTCCAATGTGCAGGGAAAAACTGAAGGGGCCGGAGCACTAAACCAACGTTGCAGCCTTCTTAATCTCAAGATCAGTAAGAGTCCCTGCAGTTGGAGCCCCACCGAACAGGATAGGTAATGATGTCATACCCTAGCGAGGCATGTCGAGGAAAGCCTAAGTGATCACTACACCGTGTTCCAAATTATTATGCACATTGGATTTAAGTGTCATAAACATTTAATTATTAGTTTTTCAATGAAACTCATGGATGGTATTGTGTCTTAGGGCTCTTTGGATCATTGTAATCAATCTCAGACACCTGTGATAATTAGTTTGCCAGGTGTGCCCAATCAAAGGAAAACTACTTAAGAAGGACGTTCCACATTATTAAGCAGGCCACAGGTTTCAAGCAATATGGGAAAGAAAATGGATCTCTTTGCTGCCGAAAAGCGTGAAATAGTGCAATACCTTGAACAAGGTATGAAAACATTGAATATTTCAAGAAAACGTAAGCGTGATCATCGTACTGTGAAAAGATTTGTGGCTGATTCAGAGCACAGACGGGTTCGTTCAGATAAAGGCGTAATGAGGAAGGTTTCTGCCAGACAAATTAATAGGATTAGGAGAGCAGCTCCTCCAGAGGTTTGCAAGTGTGCATAAAGCTATTATTCGCCCACCCGTAAACAATGCTCACAAGCAGAAACGGTTGCAGTGGGCTCTGAAATACATGAAGACTAATTTTCAAACCGTGTCGTATACTAATGAGTGCCGTGCAACCCTGGATGCTCCAGATGGATGGAGTAGTGGATGGTTGGTGAATGGCCACCATGTCCCAACAAGGCTGCCACATCAGCAAGGAGGTGGCGGAGTCATGTTTTGGGCTGGAATCATGGGGAGAGAGCTGGTAGGCCCCTAAAGGGGCCCTGACGGTGTGAAAATGACCTCTGCAAAGTAAGTAGAGTTTATGACTGACCACTTTCTTCCATGGTACAAAAAGAAGAACCGTGCCTTCCGTAGGAAAATTATCTTCATGCATGACAATGCACCATCTCATGCTGCAAAGAACACCTCTGTGTCATTGGCTGCTATGGGCATAAAAGGAGAGAAACTCATGGTGTGGCCCCCATGTTCCCCTGACCTCAACCCTATTGAGAGCCTTTGGAGCATCCTCAAGCAAAATATCTATGAGGGTGGGAGGCAGTTCACATCAAAACAGAAGCTCTGGGAGGCTATTCTGACATCCTGCAAAGATATTCAAGCAGAAACTGTCCAAATACTCACAAATTCAATGGATGCAAGAATTGTGAAGGTGATATCAAAGAAGGGGTCCTATGTTAACATGTAACTTGGCCTGTTAATTATTTTTTTTTATTGAAAGAGCTTTTGATTTCTGTAAATATGACCTCCTGATGCTGCAAATTCAACAAATGACCATTTTAGTTCTCTTTACAACCTTTAAAATGTTTTGATCTTTGTTGTGCATAATAATGTGAAACAGTGCATTTTGAGTTTTTTACTTCTAAAAATAAATCTGTTATTAGGAGATTTGTTCAATAAAATTTGCATTATACTTCAACGGTTGATGGCTTGAAGATTATACTGACTGTCATTTGCATCGACTATTTAGGAAAATCATGGAAAAAATAAAATTTTCATAATAATTTGGAATGCGATGTAGTCTTAGCTGGGGGAAAATGTTCATCCAGGCAAAAGCTGAAATTCAGGCTCTTTTCTGGTGTGAAGGTGCTCACCCCACCCCTAAATTTATACTTGTCTGGTCTGTGCCCTCGGAGAGTATTTTCCTGTACCTGAGAGAGTTAGCAGGCTACAGGAGGGACCTGCAAAAAGACCCCCATGGATCTCTGGATCAGCTACAACCAGGTAAGTATGCATTTTGAAATGGGGTAGGCACTTCTGGGCAAAGCTGAAAATTCATGGTCATTTTATGTTTTAATTGCTGCCATATAAATAAGACACGTGTCAGGGCCCCTTCATTCTAGTAACATGCTAAAACTGGAAGGTTACCCTGTTCTATTTTTTAGGTCAATTGAGGAAATGATGTGTTGTCTTTTCTAATTGTTGTCTTGTTTATTCCTTGTAGAGACAATCCTCACCTGCAAATACCGACTAGAAAGAGAACAGGTCGTCAGATTAGAATGGAAGAAAGTCGATCTTAATGGGGACGTCTCCTTTGTCTTCTATAATAACTCATTGGCAGGTAAAGCAGTGTCATCTTATACAAACTTCTTAATGAGAATGTGTGACAACAAACTATCGCAAAAGAACTTCAGGACAGGTAGTGAAAACTGGGGACAGAGTCTAAGGGATTTAGCATCTTCACCTTAAAAAGCCCCAAATGGGGGTATGGACTTTAGCACAGGGAATCCCCAGTTCACGTCTTCAGATTAGCAACTACTGACCACTTGCAGATGGTACACAGAAGCGAGGTATTGAATTGTAGGGTGCAAGAATCGACATTCAACTCATGGTCAGGGCAGGGGATTACCAATTAATACAGTTACACATATACGGGTCAGAACAGGTGGCGATCAGAAAACAAAGTTGATAAACACACCTTCACAGTAAACCGAAACCTTATTGCTCAGGCAATGTGAAGGTGGCAAATGCAGATATGTATATCTGCATCCTCAGGCCGGGCGTTGTCCGAAAACCCGGACCGCAAAAAGCTAGGACAAGTCATTATACGGTCCGGGTTTGTGGTCCGGGCTCATTGAAATCAATGTGTGCACGGTCCGTGATTTGCGGGCGGCCCGCGGATGATACTCCGCGGCTGTCCATGCCGCAATCATGGGCTGTGCTCACTGCTACGGTCGTGTGCATGAGGCCTTAGAAGTAGTAGAAAAAAAGCAGGTGCCGTCGCACCATGGTGGCGGGGAGCAGAGGGGAACACCGGCCGTGGCAATCTCCTTACACAGACTGCTTTTTCTTGATATGGAAGTCTTTCTGCTCATAACACAGAAGTGCTATATGCATCACCGGTACTGGTGCTAAACCTATCTAAATAAAGCCTAATTCCTCCCGAAAAACTCCCCTTCACCAATCCAACAGAGCCCTCACTCAGTACATATTATCACCATTTTTATAAACTCATCTGCTTTCCATCCCCTAGTTTAACCACATGTGAACTTAGCCCAGGACTGCGGGTCATCATCTATAACCGCTTCTTTCTTCATGGGTGGAGCCTCCGTAGTCCCTGAAGACAGGAAGTGATGTCATTTGATTGATAGATGCAGAAGGGAGGACATTTATTTGGTCCAGAAGGGGGCATAACGAAGACAAATGACTACAATCATGTTACATGGTGTGCTGTGTCTGATATACAAGTCATGTGGTGTTTTTCTCATTGAATTGAGGCTTTATAATACTGTGCAAAGGTTTAAGGAGGCTTTAACTCATGGCACAAAAAAAAAAAGCTAAGTACAGCTAACAAAATGACTGAGAAAATGAACTCATTTTACCACTGACTGTTCATCGGTATATGTATAATCGGGTAATCTCTTCTGGGGTGCCAAAGACTAAGAACTTTTCTTTCTAGTGCCATGGTATATCACATGATCACCATTGGCACTGTCCTATTATAGAGATCTTTATCTGGACTTCAGTGTTGGGAATTTTAAAAAAGAACCAAAAAAATCAGACCTGCTTAATCATCTCATACATACTTACACATTCTTTGTATTTATCCTGTGCCAACAGCTTATTTACAGAAGCGAGTGGAGATGATGGGCCCCAGTATTCGGTTCAAGAATCTCAGCAGAGGAGATTCAGGACAATATCGCTGTGAAGTCAGTGCACCTCTAGACAGAAAGAACTTCCAAGAAATCATCATTAACTTAGCTGTATTAGGTGAGTGAAATACGTAATGTATAAGTGACCTTAAAGATGTTCTCTACCTAAATGGATTTTTACAACAAAAAACTGTAAGAAAAAGTAGCTTCGGGTCAGTCAAGCCTCCCTGCCCCCTAAGCTTAGTGGCAATTTTGCCTCAAGTTTAGTAGTCTGAGTCAGACTGGTTGCTAGGGAGACATACTGCCTGACAACTGCATGTAAAAGTTATTAGCTGTAAGGCAGTGTACCCTAAGCAGCCATATTTTGATGTATGCAATTCTTGGGACCTTGCCTAAACAGGAACACAAACTTCAGCTTACTTGCTACGACCCTAGTCATGCCTCCTTACTCTATGGTGTCCTCGCCTTGCCGTATGGCTGTCCTCTCAATTGAGAACATTCTCGTGATTAGTCGGGCTTCCAGAGACATGGCATCACTACTAGTATCTACACATTTTAATGACATGTCTACGACATAAGACAAAAATGTTTGATCAGACAACCCTTTGGCGGTCCTCTGGGGATTTTAAGGGTTTACATATGTTTCATGTCAATGAAATCCCAGACGAAAGATCTCAGGGATTGTATTAAGTGTATGTCTATGTCCATACAATGTATGATTCTGGAGACCAAACTAAACTTCCCAAGGGTGTAACTATAATTTCCTACAACATCTAACATATCATTGGTTGGCGTCCAGGCGGGTGATGAGACCTCCACTGATTGCTGTAATGAAGAAGACATCTCCTGAGTTTATTCATAAGTGGTGAAGATGGGCCATAAACAGTCTATTGTAAGATTACAGTGTATGGCCTGTCCTCACCCCTCCTGAGTGACGTCGAGAGCCAATTGGAGACCCCATTAAAACAGCAACACAGATTGCACCAAAGACGTGTTTTTTGCCATGGCTTTTAAAGGTGCATTAACCTGAGCTTGTGAACTCCGTCTTATGATACAGTCCTGAGCTGCCAGTCTGCTGTAAAGCTCCAGCTGGTGGGTGTTGTGCCAGCAGTAACCTCCGCATTGTCTGCCCAATATTCCAAGGAGCAGAGGGACGGGGCCCTAGTAACTCACAACACAGCTTCCAAAATCACTCCTGCCAAGGTTTGTGTAACAGAAAGAGGCCAGGGTTTTACCACTATTTATAGTCCTGCCTAACTATGCCCATTGCATCATAAATAATACTAGGTAGAAAATTATTAATAAATGAAAAAACTTTAAATCATCATCATGAAAAAAAACAACCGCTTTAGATTTCACTACTTAAAAATGAACTTCCACCTAATGTACCTGATATAAAGTAAATCCGGATCTCAACCCCATAAAAATTCTGTGGTGGGATCTTACAGGGTAACTAAACGTTCAACAAACTTCTGATATGTCATAGTGACATGTCAGAAGTTTTGATTGGTGGGGGTCTGAGCACTGAGACCTCCACCAATCGCTGAAACGAAGCGGTAGAAGCACTCGTGTGAGCGCGGAGCCGCTTAGTTTATGATCGGCTTATTCGGGAAATCGATGTAGCAGTGTACGGGCTTAATAGAAAGTGTATGAGCCCGTACTCCGCTACATCGGCTTTCCAGAAAAAGCCGAACAGAAATGAAGCGGCTCAGCACTAACACACGTGTGCTCCTGCTGCTTAGTTTCAGCGACTGGTCTGGTGGAGGTCTCAGTGCTTGGACCCCCACCAATCAAAACTTCTGACATGTCACAATGACATATCAGAAGTTTGTTGAACGTTTAGTTACCATTTAAAGGGGTTATCCAGTATTTGAGAATATGACTGCTTTCTTACAAAAACAGTGCCACACCTGTCCACAGGTGGTATTGCAGCTCAAAGGCATTCTCTTCAATGGAGCTGAGCTGCAATACCAGACAAAACCCATGGACAAGTGTAGCGCTGTTTCAGGAAGACGACAGCCATGTTTTTCTAATCTTGTACCACTACTTTAAAAGTGCTGAATGTCCTCAGATAACACTGACATGAAGCACCGCTGTAAGGAATATCACGGCCAACATTTCTTCAACAGCTGCAGAAGATGACTTCATGTTACTGCTGCTTAAACTAGTTCTATCTGTAACTGCATCATGGGGTGCACTTACTTCTAATGCCTAATTATACAGTGATGTGCCTTGTGCACCTGCTATAACAGGTAGATTTTCCATTGCAGACTTTAGGTATTGGATTCAGCTCCCGTGGGAGGTGTAATGGCAGCCATATTGATTGTCATAGCTTTTCAAGAAATATGGCCCCTTACCACCCACAACACAGGGTTTTGATTTGTATTTTTTCTTTATCTTAGCACATTATTTTAAAACTTTTTTTTAACTATTATTTTGTTTTTGTAACTTTTTTCCACCCCAAATCACTCAAATTAAAAAATAATATACACTTTCTATCAATATTTCTAGCACCTCGCTATCCTCTCTAATGCGATGACTAGGCCAAATTAGCTCTGTGTCCATAGTGATGTCATGTCACGCCCGCATCGTCGAATGGTCGCAGGACGCTACATCCCTATGCACATAGCAGTTGATTCAGAGTGTGAAATCTTTAAAGGTGCCTACAGAAAACTTGGCCTGTAGCAGAAGTAAAAGCACCCGATATTTCAAAATGGTCCTTTCTCAAATAGAGGGAGGAATTCCTTTTTTTAAACATAGCGCAAGTTTATTTATTTCCAAGCAACACGTTTCAGAGTGTTTTTCAGATCAAATTACAAACTCATCTCTGCTACATCTGTGTATTATTTGTGTATTGCGTGTTGTAAACTCCGCAGAGGGTTTCATTGGAAGGACCGGAGTACGAAGTGTTCCACCGTTAAAAGCGCGTTTCTCGTATATTTTATTTGGCCGAGTACAATTGTGCTGCTCCGGCTTTAACATGTCTGGCTGAAATGTTTTAAAGCTTTTTTTTTACTTTGAACATGTGAAAACGAATCTGGTTTTATTTGTCAGGTTGCCAATTTTCCCTTTTGTGTCTTATCCAGGAAAAACTATAGTTTTTTTCTTCTTTTTTTGTTAATCTCCCTTTTAACATTCTGGACAAGTAAATATAATCATTCCTGCAAATGGCCTCTTACAGTTGTCTCCAGTCTGTGTGTCTCTCCAGCTGTGGTGGAATTACAACTTCCATCATCTTCTGTCAGAGCATGCTAGGAGCTGTGATATTACAGAAGTTCAGGAGACACCGGTTTCGGATCACTGGTCTATGATGATGATGATGTTGTTTCTGACATAATCTGACATCATCCGCTTTATATAGAATATATACATTAATGGGAGCCATGTGATTGTCTTGGTCAGGGAAGGGATGTAATCTGTAAAACTATTGGTTATTGAAGTAATTTATGAGTTATACTTTGTATGTTCAGAGCTGCATTAAAGGGTTATTCCAGCCTCCAGCATTTTTTATGCTAGATCGGTGGGGGTCCGACCGCTGGGAAACCCACGGATCGCCAGGTTCCCCTGTTCCCCCCCCCAGTTCCAAGATGGCGGCAAGGAGGAGTTTGAATGGAGCGGGACCGCACATGCCCGTCCTCCACTCCATTCGAACTCCTCCAAGCCGACGCCTTACGGCTGAGGAGATCGAAGTGCCGGTTCTGGCAAACGTTCGGGATCCCAGCCACCGGACTCCCACCGATCAAGCAGTTTTAACCTTTCCAGTGGATAGGTGAAAAATGCTGGTGGCTGGAATACCCTTACAACAATTCTGCTGGCTTCATAGCTAAAATATCCTAGCATTCCTTGCTGGTTCAGTGTCTGCACAGAGCTTGCTCTGGTGATTTTATCTTCTGCAAAGTGTATTCTTTACACCAACCATGATTACTGACGAGTTTCACGACATAAAATGAGCTCAGATAACCTGTTGGATCTCTCTATGGATAAATGTGATGACTGAATTGCGAATGCAGCTCTGGAGTATAAAATAGCTATTACTCAGGATCATTACGAGATAAGTAATGTATTTATGTAGATTATTTCTATATCTGTACAGTCACATGCTGTCCAAAGGTGAACATTTAAGGAGCATTTACACCAAGACCGATTCATAGTAACTACCTGACAATGCTCAATTAAGCCAACAATCTGCTTCTTGTACAGTGATCCTTCCAAAAAAACATTTAGCTAAAGAGCACTTCATTACATAATGGAAATGCTGGCAGTTAATGCAGAAAGGAAATCACCTATCTTCCTTCCTTGGAAGGGTAAATACAAGATGAATTGGACAATACAGCCTAAAATTTATGGGTTATGCAAACCGGAGAAAATTTCAAGTGCACCCTTTCACTGCCCCCAACAGATGCAGCCTTATTGTTGGATATGACCGCATTTATGAGGGTTCACAAAACCGAGCTGATTCTAATCTATGAAGATTACCACGTGTATATATCTGAGAAATTCGGAGACTCCTTTTAGGGGAAGAGTTGAGTTAATCAGAAACTCTAAATTTGAAGCTAATTTAAAGAAAATCTCATACAGGTCTGATTGATAACTTTCCTACGGAGTTTCCCTTAAAAAGTTATCACATTTCAAACAATTCCATAAAATGTATAATATTATTATTTAAATAACCCTGTTAGACAGTGACGTACGTAGACGAGAGGGGTCCTTATAGCAAAGATCAAATTAGGCCCCCTTTAATTGTACTGGGTTTTGCCATCCAGAGCAGAAGAGCCTGGTGTTTATTTCCCCTCCACGCCTTTCCATGACCCTTGGGGCAATTACTCCACCTCTTTGTTTGCTAACAATGCGGTTACTCATCTTGCACAGGTTTACACCACCCAATAGCAAAGGAGACGCGACCAACTAAGATTTGGCTCCATCTCTCCAAGGACCCCATAGCAGCCACATGGTCTGCGTCTATGGTGTGTTCACCCTCGCCCATAGAGCTGCCCTAAGCAGAATACACTGCAGTTGCCGTCTGTTATAACGTGTATGTGGATTTCAATACATATTAGGGGATTGCTAGTTATGCCATCCTGTAACCAGGGGTTTAACTATAGGGGATGCAAAGGAAGCAGTTGCCCCTGGACCCAGAAGCCTGAGTGGACCCAAAAGTTCCTTCTGCCCATATGAGAAGACCATTAGTATAAATGAAGCCTCATAATGTGGGGTCCTGTTCCATATTTTGCACTGGGGCCCGGGAGCTTTACTCTGTTTCATATTTTTGTGTGGCCTCTAACCCCTAATGTAATAACATACGGCTCTGCGATTTTTGCTGTACCCAGGGTGCCATATTTGTACTTTTATCTATTGTTTTCCTACTGACATTTTACAGACATGAAACGCAGTGTAACTTGACTTTGATTTTGTCTACATCCAGTCTAAAATAAATATTTATGCTGCCAGCTACATGTTCATGAGCTGGAGAGGAAACCATCCTCTAAAAATAAAAGTGGTGGGGGGGAGGTATTTTGTTGAAAATCTAAACATACCAAGCTGACGAATTATCCGCCATTTTTCATTGGGGTCCTGCAGAGACATCACAGACCCGACGTTCATTTATCTTCTAGGTCTTTTTATAAATGTTATTCTCAGATGAATACTTTATTTTTAATTTCTTTTTCGGAGCAGCATCCTGAGCTCAGAAATAACTGTCACAACAACCTGTATTATATTCCTCTATTATTCTGACTTTGTGCTATATTCTTCTTAGCTCTAAGTTTTAATCTAACCGTAGCCCCTGCTGGTTCAGTATCTGTACAGAGTAATATCTGATTTGTGTACAGTAGTTTCTACACAAGGCACTGTACATTAGTCTAACGTAAAAACATTGGATTTCCATTTGTACTACGATGTTTAGCAGGAGGTGAGTATTTTACCTACAGACTCTTTCACATATATTACACTAGGCTTCACCCCCCCCCCCCACTCTTTTCTGTTTTGTTTAAGGAAAAAACTATCTCCCTTAATAAAGTGCAAAATAGTTATAGGAGCTCAGCTAAGCTGTTAGGGGTGTGTCTGTCAGCATAATGTTGACAGATTCTAGGTAGCAACCAACAGAATTCTGAATGCATTATTAAAAATGAACATGATTTTACTTAAAATCAGTATGTGATAAGTAAAGCAGTTGCTTAAATAGTCATATTCAAAAGTGCTATAATGGAAAGTGGTCAGAGGCTGTCCGTTGCCAGCGAAACAAGGCAAATATGGGCAACGCTTGAGATAGTGGATTCACTACTTGATTTTTTTCTGATTTCTTTGTGATCAGTAGTCAATAGAGACCTTGGTCTCTCAAGGCTGAAGGAGGACGCTAGGCCCAAGAATCACATGACTATGGTGGTATTCACATTTTTTTCTTGCAGTATTTGTCATCATAACAATAATTTGTGCTTCATCCTCAATACTATGTGTTTTCTATCTTGTATTATTGACCTGATAAAAGGTTTCTGTTTTAGTCGTTTTCTAACCTCTAAATAGAAATAAAAGAGCAGTTATCACCAATATTATTATAATTAACGTCCCTATTTCCTTTATAAACAGTGGCTCCTAGCGTCCCAATGTGCGACATTCCTAGCACAGCCATGAGCGGAAGTGTGGTGGAGCTCACGTGTCGAGAGAAGGAAGGAAATCCGGCATCGGAGTACAAGTGGTTTAAGAATGGCCTCGCCTTAGAACTAAGTGTCAAAGCAACCAATGCAACATATAAAGTGGATAAAGCTACGGGCACTCTGGTAAGTACTCCTGAAGGCAGCCTTTTTCCTGAATTAAAGGGACTCTGTCACCAGACTGTAAAATGCTCTAATAAGCTAATAATACTGACCTAGTGGGTGTATATTTGTGCACTAAACAGTCCCCCAGAGTGTTCACCAGAGACCTAGGAAATAACTTGCCACTTATCTCTCTCCATTTTATGAGCTCTCTCAGCCATTAAGGACTGAGAGGGTCAGGTGACAAACATTTTAGCAGCCGTAACTGCTAAGGTTCGGGAAGAGCCTCATTTCTAAAGTCAGGTGGGTGTGGGTCTTTTATAATTACATCTCTGTATGTGAATGCACATGTTTGCTTTAAATAGGCCCATAATGTACTAATCAAATGTTGTATAGGGGGTGCAAAGGTTGCAGTTGCACAAGGGCCCAAGCGTCTGAAGGGCCCAATGGGCCCTCTGCCACATTGGAAACCAGTACTACAATGGTGGGGGGGGGGGGGGCTGGTATAGATTAGGGTCAAGGAGCTTCAAGTAACACCTCCTTAGAAAACTGTGAAGATACCCCAATCTAAAGGGCGCTTGCCTTGGTCACAGGTTCTCAATAACAGAGAATTGCTCCTCTAAATTCATAGCCTGTGAACAAAATGTCTGATCTCATAAAGTATTAAATAAAATACTCCATTTAATCGCCTTCTTCCTTTTGACTTGCCAAATAGCATTATAATTGTTATCATGGTCCACAAAATGGCCGGCACCATTGTGAATATGCGATGTGAATAACTTTTGTTGAATTGACCGTATTAGTATAGAGTTATTGCACTGGAGAGTTTATTTTTGACCTCCCACCCTCCGCTATACCAGGACCGTTGGGTGAGGCAAAACATGCATGGCAACTGGCAGGAACTGAATAAAAGACCAAACCTTAAGGGAACATATGAGCTACTATATATATATATATATATATATATATATCACATTGCTTGCAAGGTGCTGGAACTGTGATCCCCTTCTGATCCTATGTGGCCAAATGCCTCAGCTGAGGTCTACTGGACGGACGGACGGACGGACGTGTGTGTGTGTGTTCAACTTTTTTTTTAACGCTTAGTGGACGGGCTTGTATGGCTGCCATGTAATACTACATATCTCCTGCAGTGGCCGCTGCAGGGTAAATAAATGACTAGTCACATTTTCTCTTTGCTTAGAGATTCAGAAGTCGGACCAACAGCAATCCGCTAATAACCGGGCCAGCTTCATTCCTAAAATGGGGTGTCATGGTGAAACTACCCTTTTAATTCAAAGGGTTGAAGGAATGCGTGTGAACAAGGCTGACAGATGGCCATAAACACCATAAGATGGCCAGATACATTATTCGATTTTGCCGGTTTTACTTGAAATTGCTATCAGTCTGACTATAAGGGCCTCCAGACAGGAAAACTTTGATCTTGCTGGTTCAGAGACAATCAGCACCTGAGAATTCTGGCAGCCACTCATCTGCCCCTGATCTATTTAAATAACCAATAAGGATATGAAGCTGATAGCAGTTCTAAAGTCTATAGCCAGCTGGATACTATCAATTAGTAAAGAATAAACCATTTGCCGGTTCACAATTTAAAGGAACACCCCAGCTAAAACTGTGTTATGCCTAGTGAAGGGCAGACCATGACACATGAATTGATTACACTCAAAAAAGATAACCCCTGTGTCATGCTCCGCCCCTTCAAGCCCTGCACTTGGCATCACACAGTGTTACGTTAAAATTAAATAGGTTCAGTTGAGAGCTCAGACATCAGTTATCTTTCTCATTTTTATAAAGTTACATATGAGTGAATGGAGATTTAGAGGGGTTGTCAAGGATTCAAAATATGGACCTGATTTATTTATTCTTTTCAGAAACCGCGCCACCTTTGTCCATTGACTGTCTGGTATTGCAGCTCATCCCAACTGAAAACACATTTCTAATCCTGGACAACACATTTAAGAACACTTTACATTTTTTGGAAAATTTTTTGGTCTCTTAATTGACTACAATAAAAGAAACGAAAATATACAAAATTTTGCCTCAACATAACCACCATGACTGTGTGTAGGCTAGGCCTGAGACGCCATGAATGTCTTTGTATGCTATGTACTCTCTTACTGGCACATCGAGCACAGTAACCGGATTTAGGCTACACTGACATTTTTTGTAGCGCTACTGAATGAATTTTGAGCCACAGCTGCAGTCTAAATGAATACATTGAGTTGCATGCAATCTTGTGGACTGCAGCTGTCACTCAAGAGTTAAAATCCGCACCATGAAAAGTCTAGGTGTATCCCTGGCCTTACTCTACAGTCCTAGATTGACTTCTTACCGTTTTAATTAGTATCAGGGAGTATTGATCTGTGTAATGAATCACAATCTCTCTCTTCTACCAGCACTTCAATACAGTGACAAAGGAGGATACAGGAGAATATTACTGCGAGGCCAATAATCGGATCGGAAAACCACAGAGGTGTCCGGCAAAGAGAATGCAAGTGGGTAAGTAGCCTGTCTGTATTCATGGAAACGTCAGATGGTTTCTATGGAGATAATATAATTTGTGCTAACATTATATTGTGAGCTTTTTTTTTTTCCTTATTATTCTTGACACTTCTACCTTTTTACAAGTGAGTTTTATAGACTTTTCTATTACTTTCCCATAATCCAGAATATTCGATAATCCATCATTTTGCACCCGTTGATGTCAGATTAAAAGAATTTGACTCAAAAGAGATAGATATATATCGATGTTGCCTAATATTACATTACAGGGTCTGTTTTACTTTTGCAACCAATTTTGCATCTTCATGGTTACAGTCAGACTACATAAAATATCCGTGTGTAGTCTGACCCTGCGGTCAAGTTTCACTCTTTTCTCTCTGCCTCCTCCCACACTGTCTAAGGTCACATAGGTTTGCATAGGAGCTGTAGACAAAAAGCGGTAGACTTTTATTGAAGACTATTTGCAAAGTTTTGTATTTTAGATGTAACAAAAAAACTGTAATGTCGGGGTAAGGAAACAGACAAGTGAGCCCTAATCTACCCGCCACTCAGTCCCTGCCTACTTGCAACAACCCGCCCTAGGCGACGGGGTACAACTGGGCGACGGTCCCTACGCTCAATAAGTGGCCAACAGACAAGGGTACACAGAAGCAAAGGAAAAGGGGCAGTTGCCCACGGTAACACCGCAAGCAACAAGAGTGGTGAACGAGCCGAGTCAAACCAGGAGTGTACGAGGTACCAAACGCAGAGCAGGAGAGTAGTCAGTAAGCCAGGGTCAATATGAAGCAGGGTCAAATGGTTAAAGAAGCTGCAGCAGGGCCAGGAAACAAAACAAGAATCACAAGCAAGGAGGAACAGGAAAGGCAGGTATAAATAGACCGAGGGCGGGAGCTAGCTCCCTCTGGCCAGGCTGTGATAGGCTCTCCCACTCCTAAGCCTGCCATCCTGAGTGGTGGAAGATGGAGTCAGTCTCACATACATAGAAGCAGGTGCAGGCTGATTACCTTTGGGCGTGGATACAGACGCTGTGCCTGGCAGATCCTTAACAAAAACTTTCAAAAATATACATACACTTCATTTCTAGTGCTAATATTCAAGTCTTCTATTAATCACATTCAGAGATGCGGGGAATATTTAATTCAGTGCGGTATCCCTGCAAATCTGTCAGGAGACTGTGACCGCCGTAAAACAGCCTGAAGGCCATGGCAGATTTGTGGGGGAGATGTAAGGAGTTTGTATTTCACTGACCCCTGCATTTCTACATCAGGGGGCGCACATTTATTATTTGTTTCTTGTTATGCAGATGACTTGAATTTGGCTGGAATCATATCGGCGGTAGTAATCATCTCTCTTCTTCTTATCCTATGTGGCTGCGGGGTCTGCTACGCACAGAGAAGGGGATATTTCTCAGGTAAGTTACATGTAACATATTATTAGTAGAGACTCAGGAATCCCTGCTATCGTGAACGTTCCATAACTTCTTTAAATCTTGGTTTTGGTTATTTTTGGAAACTTGAATAGATGTCAACTCCTAGATGCCCTTCTTAAAGTATAACTATGGCAACAAGACAGAAAGTTTTCTGTAACCAACTCTTCTGTCCTCTTCCGAACTGCACATTTAAAAAATAAAACAATACTTACCTTTTTAATAGAAATCTAGTGGTGTAAGATAGATATTAGATAAATAGATAGATAGATATTAGATAAATAGATAGATATTAGATAGAGAGAGAGATAGATAGATAGAGATAGATAGATAGATAGATAGATAGATAGATAGATGATAGATAGATAGATAGATAGATAGATAGATAGATAGATATGAGATAGATAGATAGATAGATAGATAGATAGATAGATAGATAGATAGATAGATAGATAGATAGATAGATAGATATGAGATAGATAGATATTGGATGGATGATTATTAGATAGATAGACATTCATTAGATAGAACTTTTATAGTTGTTCATTGTTGCATGACCCCTCCCTATTCCCAGTTTGGTCATATTTATTTTTTGACATCTTCGATATGTTACATTGTAAAAGATAAGTGTGAAATTATTATGTGAAGGGAGTGGTAAAATATAAAGCGCCAGAGTTCTAATTAGTTGCAGCTCGTATTAACTTGGGAATGGGGTGCGGCCGGTTGTATTATTAGTATTGGAAAATAAAATGTATTGAGAAATGTTTCCTTGTGACTTACATTGTACTTAGTAATGAACCAGGGTCCTGTAGAGTGGGAAAAAAACATTATTAATGTGTCTTCACAGACCTGAAGAACTTCTGTTTGTCAGTACAGATATATATATTTTTAATTAATGCTAGTTTTTGTATAATCTTGACTTGATGGGGTCCGTTGTGGTTACATCGCAGTTCTGGTATTTTTTTTAACTACAAGAATAGTGCTGCAGATTACGCTATTCTTACCGCCAAACATAGTGGGGGGCCTGAAACCCTTTCAGCATAAACAGGGCCTTAAAGGGTTATTCACATCTAAGACATTTAGGGGACATCCACAAAATAAAGATAGATAGATATGAGATAGATAGATAAATAGATAGATAGATAGATAGATAGATAGATAGATAGATAGATAGATAGATAGATAGATAGACAGACAGACAGACAGACAGACAGACGGATGGATGGAGGTCCCCCCTTAAAGTAGAATCCTACAAAAATTATTTCTCATGACTTTGGGGGAATGGGGGGCTTGTAGATAAATTAATCAAAGCTGAGCTAATTAATGTGTATATATATATATGTGTGTATATATGAATCCTCGAAGGAACAGACTTCCCATTTCACTCTTCCAAACCAGGAAAAGGGTTCACTATTCTACAAAGAGCCAAGAGGAGTCCCAGCTTCGTGCAGCACGCGCTAGGGTCATAGGCGGGTTTGCACGTCTTGTGGTTCGGGGCACCAAACTGATTATTTTTCCCTGATGAAGGAAAAACTAGCTATACCTCCGTCTTCCTAGTTTAATAATAAAATACCAGAGGTCACAATATAAGGCCTCTGCAGGTGTCATTGGCTTTTATAAAGGCATTTTCACATTTTAAATGGGCCTGATGTGTTTCTACGCATGAGACTAAATGCTGAGCTGGAGGAGATCAAAGCCATGGCATTATCCTTGGAAGCACCACCACGCCACCCTTCATAACCCTCCCTCCCCCTTATAAGGCCCCCTAGATCTCCACTTCTCACATTGTAGGGCCGCTACATAAAGAGCTCCATCTGCTGCAGAGCGTCTGCTAATCACGAGCGCCGTCACTATGGAAACCAGGACACGCCTCCAGCTCCCTCACCAGTCCCAGCGCTGTGACTTGCCTGAAGAGAGAACCCAAGACCGCTCACACTGGGGAACACCGGCAACCCACATAGACAGACATGGAAGGGACGGGGGACACCGGACATGAGGTGTTCCCCAAGACAGTGATGGGAGGACTAGTCCCCCCACCTTACATGTATATACTTATACAATGTACCTGTGTCACATAGGTAGAGTATATACCTATTTATAATCCACACAGGTTTAGTATATACACATATATAATCCACAAAGGTACAGTATATATCCATATATAATCCACACAGGTACAGTATATATCCATATATAATCCACACAGGTACAGTATATATCCATATATAATCCACAAAGGTACAGTATATATCCATATATAATCCACACAGGTACAGTATATATACATAGATAATCCGCACAGGTACAGTATATACACATATATAATCCACACAGGTACAGTATATATACATATATAATCCACACAGGTACAGTATATATCCATATATAATACACACAGGTACAGTATATATCCATATATAATCCACACAGGTACAGTATATATCCATATATAATCCACACAGGTACAGTATATACACATATATAATCCACACAGGTACAGTATATACACATATATAATCCACACAGGTACAGTATATATCCATATATAATACACACAGGTACAGTATATATCCATATATAATCCACACAGGTACAGTATATATCCATATATAATCCACACAGGTACAGTATATACACATATATAATCCACACAGGTACAGTATATACACATATATAATCCACACAGGTACAGTATATACACATATATAATCCACAAAGGTACAGTATATATCCATATATAATCCACACAGGTACAGTATATATCCATATATAATCCACACAGGTACAGTATATATCCATATATAATCCACAAAGGTACAGTATATATCCATATATAATCCACACAGGTACAGTATATATACATAGATAATCCGCACAGGTACAGTATATACACATATATAATCCACACAGGTACAGTATATATACATATATAATCCACACAGGTACAGTATATATCCATATATAATACACACAGGTACAGTATATATCCATATATAATCCACACAGGTACAGTATATATCCATATATAATCCACACAGGTACAGTATATACACATATATAATCCACACAGGTACAGTATATACACATATATAATCCACACAGGTACAGTATATATCCATATATAATACACACAGGTACAGTATATATCCATATATAATCCACACAGGTACAGTATATATCCATATATAATCCACACAGGTACAGTATATACACATATATAATCCACACAGGTACAGTATATACACATATATAATCCACACAGGTACAGTATATATCCATATATAATCCACACCGGTACAGTATATATCCATATATAATCCACACAGGTACAGTATATATACATATATAATCCACACAGGTACAGTATATATCCATATATAATCCACACAGGTACAGTATATACACATATATATAATCCACACAGGTACAGTATATATCCATATATAATCCACACAGGTACAGTATATATCCATATAGAATCCACACAGGTACAGTATATATACTTATATAATCCACACAGGTACAGTATATATACATATATAATTCACACAGGTACAGTATATACACATATATAATCCACACAGGTACAGTATATACACATGTATAATCCACACAGGTACAGTATATACACATGTATAATCCACACAGGTACAGTATATACACATATATAATCCACACAGGTACAGTATATATCCATATATAATCCACACAGGTACAGTATATACACATATATAATCCAAACAGGTACAGTATATATCCATATATAATCCACACCGGTACAGTATATATCCATATATAATCCACACAGCTACAGTATATACACATATATAATCTGCACAGGTACAGTATATATACATATATATAATCCACACAGGTACAGTATATACACATGTATAATCCACACAGGTACAGTATATACACATATATAATCCACACAGGTACAGTATATACACATATATAATCCACACAGGTACAGTATATATCCATATATAATCCACACAGGTACAGTATATATCCATATATAATCCACACAGCTACAGTATATACACATATATAATCCACACAGGTACAGTATATATCCATATATAATCCACACAGGTACAGTATATGTCCATATTTAATCCACACAGGTACAGTATATATCCATATATAACCCGCACAGGTACAGTATATACACATATATAACCCACACAGGTACAGTATATATACATATATATAATCCACACAGGTACAGTATATATACAGTGAAGGAAATAAGTATTTGATCTCTTGCTGATTTTGTAAATTTGCCCACTGTCAAAGACATGAACAGTCTAGAATTAACCTAGCCTAAAAATTCTAGACTGTTCATGTCTTTGACAGTGGGCAAACGTACAAAATCAGCAAGGGATCAAATACTTATTTCCTTCACTGTACATATTTAATCCGCACAGGTACAGTATATACACATATATAACCCGCACAGGTACAGTATATACACATATATAACCCACACAGGTACAGTATATACACATATATAACCCACACAGGTACAGTATATATCCATATATAACCCGCACAGGTACAGTATATACACATATATAATCCGCACAGGTACAGTATATACACATATATAACCCACACAGGTACAGTATATATCCATCTTTAATCCGCACAGGTACAGTATATATCCATATTTAACCCACACAGGTACAGTATATATACATATATAATCCACACAGGTACAGTATATATACATATATAACCCACACAGGTACAGTATATATACATATATAATCCACACAGGTACAGTATATATATGCCTTCATAGAGGAGGTGAAACGTTGTGGTTCCATGTTGGATGAATAAATTCACTTTATTTGAGTGCTGCTTCACGTTCTCTTTTTTGGATATCTAACACATAAGGAGAGGTCACTCCTTTATTTTTGAAGCTTTGCACCAGCCTAGTCAGGCATTTGTTCACAGTGCTGCTCCAATCCTCTGCTTTTTTCTATATATATATACATATATAATCCACACAGGTACAGTATATATCCATATATACACACCGGTACATATTATACATGGGTATACACTACCTGTAATACAAATTTAACGAAAATAATGTACTCCTCGTCATAATAAAACTCTTTAAAAACATTAAGGAGTATTTTTATTCTGCGTGCGACTCCTGATTATATCTACGGTGAAGAACACCGGACACCGGACAATAGGAGAGACGGAGGTAACTGCACAATTCCATGCCGTAACGGTCTGTGAAAAACTGGTGGGCAACCCCCATGGCCACTGTCATTTTGGCAATAGTGATTGTCACCTCTGAATATTTGGGAGGAAGACCAGACAGGAAACAATATGATTTGCAATGAAAGAATCCCAGCTGTGTACGGAGCACGTCACTCACTCCTGACTAGGACACTCTATGGCCTTTTGCCATCCAAGGTTTGGAGCTGTGTCAGACGTCCCTTCAGCTCTCTCAGACTTAGTGTCCTTCTCCAAGAAGCGTTCTGCTGGATTCATATCTTATTTCTGTAAAATCCTCATTAATCATCATTTCAGAATGGCCTATAGCCAGAGGTGCAAGATGACTGGATGCCTGGCAATGGATTGGCAGCTGTTTTTCATAAATTAAAGGGGTTGTCTCATCAGTACGGGTCCCGCTCCCGGCACACCACAGAAAAAAAAAGATGATTTTCATGGGCGGCTGCGACCAGCCAAGCATTCCCCCTATAGTGTCTCCTGCAGGGCAAATATAGTATTACATGGCAGTCTGCCAGATGAATAGTCGTCCATGTAAAACGAGAACTGCTCAAGTCCGCCAAAACAGGAGCCGCTTGTATGGAGTGGCTCTCCATTCTGGACTATAGAGGGGGGACCCCCTATTATGATGATCATAATCCCTTATAGGGTGTATGGACAGGGGTTGTCTTCATGACACAATCCCTTTAACTGTATCGTAATAATACTAAACGAAAGTCAGGCTACTCTTGGGATAGTTCAGTATCTTACCATTATTAGGGTACCGGATACTATAATGTAAGGAGATGTATATGCTGATATATTCTCTCTCACTACAATATAAGTAATGTTCTGGGTGAGGGATAAAGAAATAACAATTGCTTCTGAGACCTTCTGCTTCTCCACTTTCCACATTTGAATGTAAAGCTTCTAATCTCCGTGATCCCAAGATTTCAGACCATATTTACACGAGGTGTATTTTTTTTAAATTGTTCCTAATACAATATACCGTAAGTGGATGATGATGCTTAATTCTTTCTGAGTTGCTATTTACAGTAAACAGTCGTCCCATTTAGAAAATAACATTAATCTCCAGTAAAATATGATTTCCTGCGATTTGTAATTTCAGACCGTTGTGGTGATGAAGTCGTGCAGTCATATGATCGAAAAATACAGATAAAAGTATAATTCATAGTTGAAAAAAAATGATTGTTTATTCATAATGAGCTAAACCACCTCCCTTATTAGATGTAAACTGCAGTTTTAAGCCTCATGCACATGGCAGAACCGCAGGCAAAGGAGCCTGAATGGCAGACACGTAGACATTAGGGCTACAGGCATTCTGTGTGCCGCTGTATGGTGCCTCCTACGGCACTGTATTAGTGTTAAGGATCTGCCAGGCACAGCTTCTGTATCCACGCCCATAGGTAATCAGCCTGCACCTGCTTCTATGTCTGTGAGACTGACTCCATCTTCCACCACTCAGGATGGCAGGCTTAGGAGTGGGAGAGCCTATCACAGCCTGGCCAGACTCAGCTAGCTCCCGCCCTCTGTCTATTTATACCTGCCTTTCCTGTTCCTCCTTGCTTGTGATTCTTGTTTTGTTTCCTGGCCCTGCTGCAGCTTCTTTAACCATTTGCTCTGCGTTTGGTACCTCGTACACTCCTGGTTTGACTCGGCTTGTTCACTACTCTCCTGCTCTGCGTTTGGTACCTCGTACACTCCTGGTTTGACTCGGCTCGTTCACCACTCTTGTTGCTCGCGGTGTTGCCGTGGGCAACTGCCCCTTTTCCCTTGCTTCTGTGTACCCTTGTCTGTTTGTCTGTCGGGCACTTATTGAGCGTAGGGACCGCCGCCCAGTTGTACCCCGTCGCCTAGGGCGGATCGTTGCAAGTAGGCAGGGACTGAGTGGCGGGTAGATTAGGGCTCACTTGTCTGTTTCCTTACCCCAACATTACAATTAGAGGTATTTTCCTTAAAGGTATGTAGACCTTTGAAATCTTTTTTTTTTATTTTTATTAAAAATGTGTATCAGTGTGTTTTTTGCAATCTTTCTAAATACTTTTTATTAAAAGTTATTTACTTTTTGAGATAAAGCTGCTTTGTATCCTGTATACAGAGCAGCTGTATCTTGCGCTGAGACCTGAATCAGTCTGGTCAGCGGCACTGACGGGTCCAGCATCCGCAGGTCCTGCGTGTCTCTGACACGCAGGATCGAGCTGTTACCGATCACATCTAAGTTCATAACTTAGATGTGATCGATAACCGGTGGATCCTGTGTGTCCACTGTCACTGAACCCATTAGTCCCACTGATCTGACTGATTCAGGTCTTAGCACAAGATACAGCTGCTTTGTATACAGGATACAAAGCAGCTGTGTCTCTAAGTAAAATAATATTTAATTAAAAGTATTTAGAAAATTGCACAAAACACACTGATAGAAAGATTTTAAATGTGTATATAGCCTTTAAGGTCCTTTCAGACGACCGAATACTGGCGACCTGAAAACGAGAGCTGATTGACGATACAGCACATAGATCGGCGCTTGTTTGCTCCATTCACAAGGAGCAAACGTCGGTTATGTATGTGTCGACGAACGATCGTTATTCCGATCCTTTGTCCCCATGAATTTGCCTCATGTTGGCAGCATATATCTATGTTTACACAGGGAGATCTGCTGCCGACTAGCAATCATTTATTGGTTAGCATTAAATATTTGGTCAGCCTCATCGGCTGATCTTTGCCCTGTTTACACAAGGCAATGATCGGGAATGAGCATTCGTACGAGCGCTCCTTCAACCGATCATTGGTCCGTGTAAAAGGCCCTTTAGTAGCAATGCTTGTGGAAGAGAATACCTTTTGTGATACAGCATTTGATGGGACATGCCATGTGGCATACAGAGGAACAGTATGGCCCATAGACTGAGCTGTAATTCGCCTATGTGCATGAGCTATTACACTAATCCCTGGCGATCAGTAGTTATTGCCAGAAAAAGCTACGTCTGGCCAGGCGTTTCAAATGAATGGCCATCCATGTAATGCATGGACTCGCCGGGTCCCCTAGTGGGGTAGCCGCTCTTAGGGCTCGTCCATGCGTAACAGAATTGCTGCGTTTTTTCCGGCCGGAATTTGGGCCGGATTAAACTTAGCAGCATAGTGGGTGAGATTTAACAAATCTCATCCACATGCTGCGTAAATTTTCCGAGCCGAAATGTACCTGCGGTGTGTATTTATCGGACCACAGCATGTCAATTCCTGCTACGGAAAGTGTCCAGAATTGCTGCGTTTTTCAGAGGAGATGCCACCATCTCCCAACATTGGGAAAAACGCAGCAATTTACTCACCATTTTCTTCCGCAAAAACCGCAGGAAATGGTGCGTTTTTGCCGCAGTGGAAAGCCTTTGACTTTCAATGGAATTGCCGCAGAAATTTTCTGTAGCAATTCCGTTGTGTGTGGACAAGCCCTTAGGGTATGTGCACACGGTAACAGGCTTTTACGTCTGAAAAGACAGACTGTTTTCAGGAGAAAACAGCTGCCTCGTTTCAGACGTAAATGCTCCTCCTCGTATTTTGCGAGGCTTCTCTTTCAGCCATAAATTTTGAGCTGTGCTTCATTGAGTTCAATGAAGAACGGCTCAAATTACGTCTGAAAGAAGTGTCCTGCATATAATGTATATAAGTGCCCCGCATATAATGTATATAAGTGTCCTGCATATAATGTATAGAAGTGTCCTGCATATAATGTATATAAGTGTCCCGCATATAATGTATAGAAGTGTCCTGCATATAATGTATAGAAGTGTCCCGCATATAATGTATATAAGTGTCCCGCATATAATGTATATAAGTGTCCTGCATATAATGTATATAAGTGTCCCGCATATAATGTATATAAGTGTCCCGCATATAATGTATACAAGTGTCCCGCATATAATGTATACAAGTGTCCTGCATATAATGTATATAAGTGTCCCGCATATAATGTATATAAGTGTCCTGCATATAATGTATAGAAGTGTCCCGCATATAATGTATATAAGTGTCCCGCATATAATGTATATAAGTGTCCCGCATATAATGTATATAAGTGTCCCGCATATAATGTATATAAGTGTCCCGCATATAATGTATATAAGTGTCCCGCATATAATGTATATAAGTGTCCCGCATATAATGTATAGAAGTGTCCCGCATATAATGTATATAGGTGTCCCGCATATAATGTATATAAGTGTCCCGCATATAATGTATATAAGTGTCCCGCATATAATGTATATAAGTGTCCCGCATATAATGTATATAAGTGTCCCGCATATAATGTATATAAGTGTCCCGCATATAATGTATATAAGTGTCCCGCATATAATGTATATAAGTGTCCCGCATATAATGTATATAAGTGTCCCGCATATAATGTATATAAGTGTCCCGCATATAATGTATATAAGTGTCCCGCATATAATGTATATAAGTGTCCTGCATATAATGTATATAAGTGCCCCGCATATAATGTATATAAGTGTCCCGCATATAATGTATAGAAGTGTCCCGCATATAATGTATATAAGTGTCCCGCATATAATGTATAGAAGTGTCCCGCATATAATGTATATAAGTGTCCCGCATATAATGTATATAAGTGTCCCGCATATAATGTATATAAGTGTCCTGCATATAATGTATATAAGTGTCCTGCATATAATGTATATAAGTGTCCCGCATATAATGTATATAAGTGCCCCGCATATAATGTATAGAAGTGTCCCGCATATAATGTATATAAGTGTCCCGCATATAATGTATAGAAGTGTCCCGCATATAATGTATATAAGTGTCCTGCATATAATGTATATAAGTGTCCCGCATATAATGTATAGAAGTGTCCCGCATATAATGTATATAAGTGTCCCGCATATAATGTATAGAAGTGTCCTGCATATAATGTATATAAGTGTCCTGCATATAATGTATAGAAGTGTCCTGCACTTCTTTTGACGAGGCTGTATTTTTAAGCGTCGTCGTTTGACAGCTGTCAAACGACGACGCATAAATGACAGGTCGTCGGCACAGTACGTCGGCAAACCCATTCAAATGAATGGGCAGATGTTTGCCGACGTATTGTAGCCGTATTTTCAGACGTAAAACGAAGCATAATACGCCTCATCTACGTCTGAAAATAGGTCGTGTGAACCCAGCCTTACAGAGAAGCTCTCTAGCTTGGGACTCCCCCTATGAGCCAGAATAGAGACACCCCCTTTATCACATCTATATGTCATAATAGATAACCCCATGCGACAACATGTTTTTAACGTAGGAATCATATTGCGTACCAGTGGTCCAATCCCTGAGACTACGGTATTCCTTCATGCGGATCGGCCCTAAAATAAACTGTTAAAAACAACAACAAAAACGTTGCTGGTAAATAAAACATCTCTATCTACAAATGAAATTCAGAGAGATGCACAATAAAGGTTGCCGATGTTATAAAATATACAAACTATAACCAGAGATGTTTATTATACCTAAAGAACATTGAAGATGTTCTATAAATACGTGGAAACGTTCTGCTAACTCACCCCAGATGTGGAGATCAGTGCCGAGGGACTACGGATGTGTCATTTATAGGAGATCCCAATTACTGTTCTTGTAGCCTTTATAATGAAGCAGCTTTTACCCTAAAATCCAAAAGTCACCAGGAAAGGAAAGGTCATCAATGCCAATGTGTATTCCAGAAAAGTCGCTGCAAAAATAATTTTCAACCATTTCTTTCTGTGACTGGCTGCCATTATTACCACCGGATTGAAATTTCCACAATGGAAAGTCCGTCTAGTTATGCATTAATAATTTCTCTAATCCCCCACATCTGGAGAAGCCCGGTGACCACCATTGTAGGGGGCCGTGTTTATAGCCACGACCTGACAGTAGCACAGGATGTATATATATATATATATATATATATATATATATACTGGACATCTTGTTTCATATGGAGGAATTATTTTTTTTTTTTTACATAACGTTTTTAAAGTTCATTGTACACGGAAGGGACAATACATTGTATATGTAATAAGATGATGACGAAGAACTCTTTTTGTTCTTGTGAAGAAAAAAAAAGAGCAAAACATGTTGACGCCCCGAGAATTCGATATGATGTCAAACAATACACAAAGGCAGGAAACTGTGTGCAGTAGGAAGTGACAGAGTGTAAGCTCCGCAGGCAGCATCCCTGCATTACAGGGGAGATCCATGTGTGATGTATTATGGGAGCCCGCAGAGCAGGAATACTTGTACGAGACAAGCGCCTGCACTGGATCTTGTACATGATGACAGGAGGAGAAGATGTTTTCAGTTAAATGTCTACAAAGCATCTGACATAGTTTTACTTCTCTGGTTTACTAACCCCATATAGTCCTCCTAAATCCTGACATAGCAAAGTGCACCTAAAACCATGCAATTATACAGCAGAGTGCCCCCATGAACGGTGCCAGCAGAGTGCCCCCATGAACGGTGCCAGCAGAGTGCCCCCATGAACGGTGCCAGCAGAGTGCCCCCATGAACGGTGCCAGCAGAGTGCCCCCATGAACGGTGCCAGCAGAGTGCCAGCAGAGTGCCAGCAGAGTGCCCCCATGAACGGTGCCAGCAAAGTGTTCCCATAAACAATGTCGGCAAAGCATTATCGGGTCTATCAGTGTGTTTTGTGCAACTTTTTTAAAATCGTTTTTATTAAAAATTATTTTTACTTTTTGAGATACAGCTGTTTTGTATCCTGTATACAGAGCAGCTGTATCTTACGCTAAGACCTGAATCCGTCAGGTCCACGGGACTGATGGTTTCAGTGCCAGCGGGTCCACGAAGGATCCACCTGTAATCGATCACATGTACATTATGAACTTAGATGTGATCGGCATCAGCATAATCCTGTGTGTCAGAAACACTTTCACTGAAAGCGTCAGTCCCACGGACCTGACCGGTACAGGATTCAGCGTAAGGGCCTGTGCACATCAGCGTCGGGGTTCCACTAGACCTTTCCGTTGGAGGAACCCATCAACGGAAAGGCAAAGGGAAACCATAGCTTCCGTTTGCATTACCATTGATTTCAATGGTAATGCTCCCGTTGTAAATGGTTCCGCTTGCTTACGTTCGGTTTCTGTTTTTTTATGGCGGAAACAATAGCGCAGCCGTCTATGCATAAATGTTGTGTGTAGCACAGGCAGGCAGCACAGGGTGAATGGTGGCGCAGGGAGCTGACGGCTCCCTGCTTTACTATTGTATTCAACTGTATTTGAAACCACGACAGCGCACGAAATCCGTTACTGCCCCGCTGGATCCAGGACTGTTGGGAGGCATGGGTTATCTGTTACCATGGAGACGCATATTCTCTATCATTTTAGATGCTTTAAAACAATAAAAAGAAAGGTTGGTTGCAAAGGTGGACGTAGCCTTCAAGCTGGTCCAGGGGCTTTCCAGTAATAAGTATAGGGAATTGCTGTATATGGCTCAATATAGCACATTTCATATAGAATAACTTTCATTTAAAGTTCAGAGGCCAAAGGAAAAACTGGAGTTTGTGTGGTGTTTATCCCCAGTGGCATATGTGAAAAATAAAAAAGTAAAAACATCCCAAAAAATGAACGCAAAAAACATTCACAGATTAAACAATCAAAGAAAAACAATGCAATGGAATGCAACATTTATTGGAACAAAAACTTCACAGGAACCCCAAGATTTCCTTCTTCAGAGGTGTAATTAGTGCTTCAAAATCCGCTCTGCGTGAGGAATCTGTTACATTAGTAACCAGCGCCCCCTGCTGGTGACGACATAAAGCAGCACAAAATCATGTTTAGACTCTTCAATGTAAAGTGCAGGAAATAATAGAAAAACAAGCTAATCCCTATAATATACAGACTAATAACAGCTGTACAGTTTAGGCCCCATTCACATCACATTTGTGCTCTCCGCCGAGCGTATACGTTTTAAAACACTAAAAAAGTATTGAAACGTATAGCTCGGCGTATACATAGACTATAATGGATCAAATGTAGACCAAAATAGCACCCGTTTGGTCTATGTTTGTCATGGTTTACGCTGGGGTACTGTTTTTTGAAAGTACTGAAAAGCGTGGTCTGCTACGCTATTCTGTACTTCAGAAGAAAGATATACGCGATGTAACGTTTTTTTTTAGCATTGATCTCAATGGACGACGTATGCAAACGTAATGCTATACATTTGTATCCGTTTACATACAGTAAATCTATCTGTTTTTTTTTATTTTTTTCTATCAGTGTTCACTTTAAAAAAACAAAAACATATATGCTTTTTTTAGGTAAAAAACGAACAGAAACGTATACCGAAATATGAGTATAGTCTAAACGTACACGCTATAAAAAACACAGACGTAAACAGAAAATGGTACACGTTTGTATATGTTTTCAATGGTCCATGTTTTTATTAAAAAAACGTATATGCCCAGCGGATAGCACAAACGCGATGTGAATGGGGCCGTAGGCTCCGTTCCGTCAGGTTTCCGTTTTTTTACTGAAGCAGTAGCGTAGTCTGGACCTTTCATTTTTGTTTTTTTTACATTGAAGTCAATGGATGACGGATACAAACGGATGGCATATCCGTTTGTATCTTTTATGCAATACATTTAACAGATCCATTTTTTCCTGCACATGCACAGACTAAAAATGAAAGCAAAAAAGATGCAAAGATAAAAACGGATCTGTTAAAAACGGAGTAAAACTGATGACAAACTGACACGGAAAGAAAAGTCAGTTTTTTGACGAATCCAGTAAACTGATCCGTCAAAAAAAAAACATTTAAGGGCCTGTTCACATCACCGTTCGCTTTCCGTTCCGGGGTTCCGTCGGAGGTTTCCGTCGGGTGAACCCCACAACGGAAAGTGAAAGTGAAACCACAGCTTCCGTTTCCATCACCATTGATAGCAATGGTTTCCGTTCGTCACCATTCCGGCAGGTTTCCGGTTTTCCAACGGAATCAATAGCGCAGTCGACTCCGCTATTGATTCTGGAAACCTCCGACGGAACCCTGGAACGGAAAGCGAATGGTGATGTGAACAGGCCCTTACCTTCCGTTGCATTCAGTCTGGCATCCGTCAGTCTGTATGTTTTTTTTTTCATTTCAACAGATCCGCTAAAACGGATGTTGCAACGCAGATGTGAACGAAGCCTTACATGCCTAAATAAAACCGCCATACTGCGCCCACTACACTGTAAATAAATGAAAACCTTCTTACAAAGGCCAAGTAACATTTTGGTGGTATTGTCGGGTATTCTATGGCAGTGTCCAAATAATACCACCATGCGGATCCCAATAGTGCCATTATGTTATGCCCAAACAATATAATTTTACCATACAGTGTCCATAATATGCCTAAATAAAACCACCTTACTATGCCCATCCTACAGCGCCTACAATAAAAACCTCAATACAATGCTGAAATATTACAGTAATAATATAATAATGGTGCAATAGTCTAAAGCTACAACCATACAGTGCCCCAATAATAGTGCCCGCAGTCTCCCAATAATTGTATTATTTGGGCCCTATATAATGCTATAATTGAAGTTGTCGTGTATATGTATTCCAATATTAATATTATTTATGATGTTACCTAGTGGTATATATTTTTTTTTTTTCGGGGACTGTGTGTCGGGGGGGACGGGACCAATTACCCGCACAGAGTATTCAGATACAGGACTTGGGCAGGGAACTTTATCTTTGCTTCTGGTTCACTTAGCTGGGACTTTGCCTCATGATACCCTTTGTTGGTGGGGTGGATCCTGAGTTGTGATCACTAGTTGTATAATTATTAGGCCGAATTCAGACGACCATAGTATACGTCCATATGACTGTCGTTAAAACAACGGCCGCCACCCGGACACGTATTTCACCGGGGCCGTTCACACAGCCGTTGTGTCCACGGATCAAGTGAAGGGTGCGTTGAAAAATAGAACATGTCCTATTTTCTTCCGTTTTCAAGGATCCCTCCTTAGGCTCAAGTCTATGGGGATCCGTGAAAACGGGACCCGCACGTTTGCACTCATTCTTGTGAATCTGGCCTAATTTCTGTGCGATTCCTCATACAGAAGTTACCGATACTTTATTGGTATTACTCGCTATTTGCTTATAGGTCGCATGACATGTCGTCCCTTTAATTCTTTTTTTTTTTTTTTTTTTGTCTCCTTACAGGTGGAAAATCTAAGTGAGTATTTTATTTTCTATCACTTTGTTAATGGATGGTTGGGACATAAGAGCTACACATCGTTCATTCTACATCCATCACTCCCGGGACCAAAAAATGCCAATAATAATATAACCATAGTGTAAAAATAAAAGGATATTCGGCGTCAGGAGAAAGTTTTCCATGATCTGATTATAATTAATTCAGTCGTGTTACGAGCTGGAAAGATGGGAAAATTGATAAGGACTCCTGCTCAGTGACTGGTTCCTAGACTGCAGCCTGCGCACAGCAGCTTATCCGTAACTTGTCACATTCGTTTATGAAGTCCAAATAACTTTTTAAACAGTGTTGATTAAACATCTCTTACCGTTTTGTGTATACAGCCCCTATGCAGACCTATGTGTCTCAATTATAACAGACTACAAACAAATCTTGTGTAATCCTGCAGTCATGCGTTACTCCTCATCCGACCGTTTGCTAATCTATGGACAGTAGAAGAGGAGGCAGATGGGAGGGAGTAACACATAAAAGCAGGATCTGCCGCGCACAGTAAGGCTGGGTTCACACAACCTATTTTCAGACGTATTGGAGGCGTTTTACACTTTGAAATACGTCTGAAAACAAGCCTCGAATACGTCAGCAAACATCTGCCCATTCATTTCAATGGGTTTGCCAACGTACTGTGCCGACGACCTGTAATTTTACGCGTCGCTGTCAAAAGACGGCGCGTAAAATAACAGCCTCGTCAAAGAACTGCAGGACACTTCTTGGGACATAATTTGAGCTGTTTTTCACTGACTTCAATGAAGAACAGCTCCAAATTACGTCCGTAATGGACGCCTCGCAAAATGCGAGTACGAGCAATTACGTCTGAAATGCGTCCTGAAAACAGCTCCGTAATTTCAGCCGTAATTGACGTTATCGTGTGCACATCACCTATCTGTTTGTAGTCTGTTACCATGGTGGTTTGCATAGGAGCTGTAGACACAAAATGTTTATTATTTTTTTTCTTTATTAAACACTATTTGCAAAGTTGTTTCTTTTTATTCTTATTTTAGATGCATTGGAGCAACACAAAAATGGTTGCAAAGGTGGTAAATGGAGGGCTTGAAATCAGGGCCTAACAATATAGGTCCAGGCCCCTGTGCTGGGCAACGGACACACCCTTCCAGATCGTAGATATAAAAAAAAAAAATCACTTACTTACTGTTCTTCCCTTCTCTGCAGGAGGCTTGCCCAGGATGCCCATCAGATCAGACGCCGGCATAGGTCTGCACAGCACACAACGTCCTGACGCTGGACAATGTGGTCTGTGTCACTGACGCTGCCCGGTATCAGGACCTTCAATGTGCTCTGGCGCAGACCTTATCCGGAGTCTGATGCGGCAGCCTGAGGGGTATCCGGGGCAGGTCTCCTTCCCCTCCCGTCGCACCCTCTGTAACCGCGATCAATACGGCCCTTCTTAGAATGGATGCAGATGCAAGAGGGCGGGAATGGATTTCAGTTACCCTGTTATTGAAAGAATTGTCTGTGCTCTATGGCAGAACACAGGCGAAAGTAGTGGGTATGTTCACACAGAGTATTTTGGCGCTGTTTTTTCCTGCTAGCGGTAAAAAATGCTCGCAGGAAAGTGATGCGACATGCCCTTTGGCCGTTTCTGTCTCTGACCTCCTACTGACATTAATGAGAAGCAGAGAAAGCGGTTTTCGCAATGTTATTTGCCCGCGGCGCTCAATGGCCGTGGCTGAAAAACTTAGGCATGGCAAAATCTGCCCCAAAATTCCTTTTTTGCCTGCAAAAAAACTCTGTGTGAACGGAGCCTTATATCCTGAATAATAACATCACTATCTGGAGGAATTTTATAGATACTGTATATACTGTGGATATGTTGGCATTTAGACTTTAGTATTTCAATTTCTCTCTTTTTTTTTTCTTATCTAGCAGGAAGGAACACAATTCCACATCGCTGGCAGAAAGTGTAAGTATCTTTCATAGTTTATCTAATTGTGGGAATTGTGAGTTTAGCAAACTTGTGTCAGTCTGGTATAGCTTCCTCTTAAATACATGGGATGAATAATCTGGGGTGGGGGGGGTGTTGTGGTATTATAAATCAGACATTGATGTTCGTATCTCCAGACCTCAGGGCAGAGGCGTTAGTACAAGATTTTAAACGCCAATGCAAAACTTGTAGCAGGACCCTATACCTACAATGTGACATTTATAATACCGGTGTTTTCTTGTATGGCAGAGGGGCCTTTGGCACCAGGGACCGGGTGCTACTACTGCATCCGCTATAGGTACTCCTCTGCCTCAGGGGCTCTTACCAATGACTTACTCCATGACCTGAAACTATCAGCACCCACACACGAAGAGGAACCGCCTGATCCACTGTATAAATAAACACCCCCCCCCCCCCCTACATGATCAATACGGTGGGGGCATTTCTTTATACCAGGCGTGGTACGAGGGGTAACCAGAGTGGACAGTCACCATAAGGGGGGGCAAATCCTGGTTTTAGGAAAAGAAACTACTATGTATTTCGACTAAGTTAGACATAAATAGCGTTTTTGTTTGAGGCGTTTTTGCAGCATTTTTTGGGTCAGTGGAGTTTTTATTAATATGCGCCATGCTCTAAGTATGGTGGGGTTTTTTTGGCGTATTTTCCATAGGCTTCTCTATAGGTCATGTTTTGAAACGCTGGAAAACGATGTGTGCAGGAAACCTAAAGGCAATCTCTATTTGGAGCACAATGTCTTACCTCGCAGCACAGATAACTAACCGTTTTTGTTTTGCACCTTTTATCCTGGGGTTTCTAAGTTGTTGTTAGGGTCAGTTCACACGTAGCTTAAGAACTGCAGATTTTCCGCAATGGATTTAGTTACGGAAAATCTGCAGCATAATACTGTAGCAGCAGAGTGGATGAGATTTGAACAAAACGTTTGGAAATTGACCTGCAATGCGTTTTTTTAATCCGCAGCATGTCCATTGTATTTGCGTAAACGCTGCTTATTTTTTGCGGGATTTCCACAACAGATCCTGCAACAAATAGGAGATGTTTCATTTCACATGCTGCGAAATCGCAGCGATTCCACCACAAAAAAACGAAACTCAGAAAAAAAATAAACTTATACTTACCCAGAAGTGTTTTTCTTCTTCTAGGCCGGCCTCCTGGGATGACATTTCATCCCATGTGACAGCTGCAGCCAATCACAGGCTGCAGCGATCATATGGGATGAAATTTTATCTCAGGAGGGTGGGCAGCAGGACGGCGGAGGGACGCACCGCCATGGCTACGTAAGCATGTAGCTTTTTTTCAGGTGCAGTTTTCCGCAGTGGACATTCCGGACATAAAACTGCATCATATATTGGTGCGGTTTTTCGTCCGGAATTCCCTGCAGCACACATGGCAGATACGCTGCGTATCCGCCCTGTGTGAACATAGACTTAAAATGAACATAAAAAGTGGAGTACTATTGTAAATACTTTCCTTACTCATCTTGTAATTCTAAATGATTAATTACATGATATTTTCTAAATTTGTACATGTATAAAGCTAAATTCAGATTTCTGCTGATTTCCTATTACCAGAGCACAGTGCATTGTGGGAGCTCAAAGGGTAGTTATATTCCTAGAATTGAAAGGATTGTCTTGTTCAGATTACTAATTTACTAAACAAAAACCTGTCCTGACGTGGCCGCGATGCTGACGTCGGGCAGTCCGGTCACTAAACACCCCTTCTTGGCCTGATTGGCGTCCCCTAGGCCATGCTACGTCATAACAAGTCAGCCGGGGGGATGTCAATCAAGCCGGGATGGTCACGTCTAGTGACTGGACTGCCCGACTCTAGCCTCGTGGCCATTTCCAGATGACATTTCATAGGTAATTCGTTTACGCGCTGTTGGTTTTCTAGGTTATGTTGCATCACATGCACGTCAGGTATTATAGCACAGAGTCTGTTTAGGAGGCTAAAAAAACAAGACCGGTTCCATTTAATAGACAGAAATAATCTGTATATTGACAGAGCGAAGAGCTCATACAAAAAGTGTCCCTTGTTCTGGAAGACGCACACGTCCATTACACGAAGAGCCCTTTGGCCCTGTTCACACACTTTTTTGCAGGCAGAAAATTCTGCCTGGAAAAATCAGCTCCGTTTTGTTTGTTTGTTTGGTTCTGCACCAAAGGCATTTTTTGACACTTTTTTTTTACCACTTTCTTTCTTTAAAAACGCCTCCACCTCCCATTGAAATCAATAGGAGGCAATTTTGGATGTTTTTCGCCGCGCTTTCTGCTACAAAATACTCTGTGTGAACAGGGCCTTTGATTTTAGTAGGCGCTGTGCAATGCTAATCATTTCCCTTGTGGTGGCGTTATAAGGAAATAAAACACTTGCTGCCAAGTTTCCCCATCACATCTGATTTCTGGGCGTCTCAGCAGTGGCACAACTTGTGACCACTTTATCGTCAGGGCACCTTTCTAATGAAAAAGGATTGTCCAAAGTGGACAACCCCTTTAAGCTATTAGATCACATGTCTGAGTGGGGATGGAGCTAAGCTGCTCTTTTTTCCATGCAAACCATCAAAATTCTGAAAGCAGCAAAAACGTAAATGGAAGAAAAGCCATAAAATAGCCCAAAATCAGTAAAAAAACAGTAAAGAAAATATGCAGATTTAAATGGTAAAACAGTTTTTGAAAATGGATTTTCACATTTTATACGGCTGTTTTATATAATAAGCGTTTATAAACATAAAGCATCTTTCTATTCCGCAGGATTTCAAGCACACAAAGTCCTTTGTGATATGAGAAGATATTTTGCAATGGCGGCCATTATAACTACTATCTTACCCGGATGGCGCATTGCGAATATAAAAGACTTAAAAAAGTATCTATTTTTACATGAACGGAATGTAATCGACCATATTCTGAGGAGAAAACAGGATTTTTGTGCTTTAATCTTGATTGGAGAAACAGTTCAGCTGAACCTATTGAGTATCTTCCTACGGAGGCAGCCGCCATTATGACCGCAAAAGATATTACGCCGTCACTTGGAAGCGCGTCTGCCGGGAAAGACATTTTCAGCTTGTATTGTTCTAGTAGCTATTTTTACACAAGTTAAACAATGCTGTCGTACGTGTATATAAAGCAATGTATTGCTATATCATATTGTGTGGCCTAACATAGAACAGATACTATCTAATGTGTAGTCATGTTAACCCATACAGGAAAAAAGCTTTATTAATAGGCAACTTACTAGAAAAAGAAGACATTAGTTATAGTTTTATATAGTCTATACAATACTTTACAATTATTTTAAGACATATATATATATATATATATATATATATATATATATATATATATATATATATATATGTAAAGTGCTGTGTACACAATGGGGGAGATATATCAAAACTGGTGCAAAGAAGAAGTGGAGTAGTTGCCCATGGCAACCAATCAGATTCCACCTCTCATTTTTCAAAGGCCTTTTGGAAAATGAAAGCAGCTACCTGATTGGTTACCATGGGCTCTATTGAAATGATCCTTGTAGGTGCAGGCTGTACTACAGCTTTGATAAAGGACTTTTATAAATGCGTGTTGGCGGTGGGCATTCATAAGCATGATGTTGGCAGCAAATGACATTTTTAGAAAGAAAAATACTGTAGCATAAGGGCTTATGCACACGGCCGTAATATGGCTGCATTTTGTACGGAGCTGTCGTAGGGCTTCCATAGAGATGCGTACTGTATGCCACTATATGAAAGCGGAGGCAGTAAAGAGATTTTTGTATCATGCTCAGTATATACAGAGCATTGCTTCTAGGGGAGAATAACTCCATACACATGGAGTCCTACAGTGCCTGTATGGTAACCTCCGTGCCAGTGTGCATGAGCCCTAAATCTCGAAATAATTTGCCATAATGCAGTGGTACAAGGAGCCTTTCCTTCACCTTGGGTAAATATTAAGTTTGCTGTCCAAGTCATAAATTTAATTAGGCCTAGGCAGTGTCTTGTTGGTACCCAGCCTAGCAGCCAGTATGGCTTGTTGGTACACGGCCTAGCAGCCAGTATGGCTTGTTGGTACCCAGCCTAGCAGCCAGTATGGCTTGTTGGTACACGGCCTAGCAGCCAGTATGGCTTGTTGGTACCCAGCCTAGCAGCCAGTATGGTTTGTTGGTACACGGCCTAGCAGCCAGTATGGCTTGTTGGTACCCAGCCTAGCAGCCAGTATGGCTTGTTGGTACATGGCCTAGCAGCCAGTATGGCTTGTTGGTACCCACTCTAGCAGCCAGTATGGCTTGTTGGTACCCAGCCTAGCAGCCAGTATGGCTTGTTGGTACCCAGCCTAGCAGCCAGTATGGCTTGTTGGTACATGGCCTAGCAGCCAGTATGGCTTGTTGGTACCCACTCTAGCAGCCAGTATGCAGGGCACATGCTCCTCCAGCCCTTCCTGGCTATGCCCCTGGACAGTGTATCCAAGTGGGGGGCAGATTACAAACTGGAAAAACTCAAATCTCCAGCTGAAAGTAAAAATTAAGAGAATAGAAAAATGTCACATACAAAAACTTTTACACCCTACCGGATCAATTAGTATTAAATAGCGGTAATAACCCTCCATCTAGCACTAAATCTGAAAAACTGCCTTATATGCATCAGCAATGTTTGTTCTATTGTTCATATTTTGATCGGATAAGCTGCATTCTGTGTATATATTTTTCTTGTGTTTGTAGGCTTTATAATCCTAATCAAAACTATATCCAATAGTAACGGTCAATGGAGTCGGATAATAATTTCACTTCCGTTCCAAATTTCTGCCAGAATTCTTGATATATTTGCTTATATACAGTTTTTTTTTTGTTTTCTTTTAATGGTCTATTCTAAAAACATGGACAATCAAGATGCGAGGGCTTGTGTATCAAAACGGTCAGAAAAAATATGTATTTTCCACCACAGCTACCAGTCACATTTCATACCTCATGGCTTTGATCAGGACAATTTTTGGATCTATAGTAGGTGTAGTCTAATTATATGCCTTATGATAGAGATGAACCTTTAAGAAAATGAAGACCTGAAGTTTGGCCTGGTTGGGATCTTCCTTAGCAGTAAAAGCGGGGTTAATATCATCTTTCAAATGAAGTAATACATGTCTAGATCATAAATATCTATAACTATCTGAACACACCAAAAATGTGTAAATATGTTCTTAGCTAATAGGAAAATAACATTCAGTACACAGCAGCTACTTCATACTAGATATGCTCAGGTGCCATATATATGGCTACCAACATTGACTGATTGTTAGAGAAAAAAAAAAAAGTTAACATGTGAAGCTCGTATTCTTGACCCTCTAAGTTTGACTTACCTGGGTATTCATGATGTGGAGATCTTTGGGTTCTCCATGCCGGCTTCCTCCAGATCTTGGCCCCTTCACCTATATAGTGGTGTCATGTTCCTGTCCCCTGTATAAATAAATACTCCCAAGACCCAATAACTAACTAAGGGAGGAAGGGGTGGATTACGATATACTCCATATAGCTGGCCCGAATAACCCCAAGATTGCTTTTTTTGCCTGACACCAAGTAAATATGCAGTGTGGACTGGTCATCTTGGTCCAGCGGAGAAAATTAGACCAACAGATATACAGAACAAATGCATGTCTGCTTTTATTTGCATTGTATCATTATTTTAATACAGGTCGTATCGTTAAGAAAGACTTGATCGTTATTTGTAAAATAACCCACAAATGTAATAAACCCCACAGCAAGTGACCTGCTCTGCTGAAAACTTCTGACGGGCTTGTCTTCTGCCAGGCCTTATGTTCTCTATTGTCGATGGGGCGACATGGTGATCTTCTAAACCTCTGCTGGGCCAATCAGACCCTGTAGGTATGAGGGTATGTTCACACGAGGTCATTACGTCCGTAATTGACGGACGTATTTCGGCCGCAAGTACCGGAGCGAACACAGTGCAGGGAGCTGGGCTCCTAGCATCATAGTTATGTACGACGCTAGGAGTCCCTGCCGCGCTGCAAGACAACTGTCTCGTACTGAAAACATGATTACAGAACGGGACAGTTGTCCTGCAGCGAGGCAGGGACTCCTAGCGTCGTACATAACTATGATGCTAGGAGCCCGGCTCCCTGCAGTGTGTTCGGTCCGGGACTTGCGGCCGAAATACGTCCGTCAATTACGGACGTAATGACCTTGTGTGAACATACCCTGACTGTGGGGACGAGAAATCAGGCCTAATGGAGTGCTTGAATGCTTCTCACTCCTGATCGGAGAAGAACCGTACATATCACACCTAGCATTATAGATTGTTTTAGGCCATCCTTATATTGCTCATAAATCTACTTTTAGATCAAGATAGGCTTAGAGGATTGATATCCCAGTAAGGGTTTTCTGCATTTTGGATTTTTCATTTTATTGGACAACCCGGTATCAACCAAGTGTAGACCGTTCTCTTCTCAACCCAAAGCCAGACACTTAAACACGTTGGACAGTCTGTGACTCGATGAGAGACTTGTTCACGTCTGGACAAGAAGTTTAGATGGTGCAGTCCTATCATTTCTATAATGGTATTTATTTATAGTGTAAGGGCTTGTGCATATTACAGCCAGTGATTAGCATGGGGATATATCCAAGCTGAATTACAAACCATATGCCACTCAAAATGGCACCTATGGGGGTTGACATCTTTTAACTATGGTGCAAAAACTCCAGGTTGAGCTTTCTCATCAGGAACTTTTTACGGTGCCCTACAGTATAAACACAAGGTAGACCTCTAAATCCTCCTTAAACTGCTTCAATGAAAATAAATATATTCTAGAATTGAAATTTGTCAATGAAAACCAAAAACATCCCCCATCTGCAAAGAGCACTGTTGTACCCTTGTGGCCAAGGCTTTCGATATGAAGCATTGCGGGTACCTATCGTGTGCCGGTCACTGGTATTAGCATGTACAACCCCGTATCAATGAAAATTATTCCATCTTGCTAAAAAAATATTTTTCTTTGAAATTTTATTTTTGTTTAAGAATAATAAATGTGCCTTAAGTTAAAGTTCACATTCGAATGTATACATTATTATTCTACTGACTATATATAGGTTGCCTGACCTCACAGGCCTGTAAAGTTTGATATGTTTGTTTGCTTCGGATATGAATTGCACTATAGCGTCTCAAGGACGTCTGTTTCTGCATATTCATCTTCCATTGTGCATGCTCGTAAGATGAAGATCTAGATCGCTTAGCACTTTTTGAAGGTTGTAGAATATAGAACATGATGTAGAATACTGTCCGAAATAAAGTTTTTTCTTTTTGGTACAGCTTTTGTCTTTGTATTTGTTAATTTTATATCTTTTAGGAGTGGCATAAAAGCAGAGGCCCCCCATGCAATTAAATTATGAGACCCCTGTGCTAAAATAGCTCAGCATAGAGTACACCCTTAAAGGGGTTGTATGAGATTAGAAAAATATGGCTGTTTTCTGCAAGAAACAGCACCACTCTCGTCCATGCGTTGTAGCTGGTATTGCAACTCTTGACTTGAATAAGGTTTAGCTGCAATACCAAACCCGGCCTATGGACAAAGAGTGGTGCTGTTTCTGGAAAAGAGCAGCCATGTTTTTCTAATCTCATACAATCCCTTTAACCCTAATCTCATGAACGATCCACCAGTAATTGTGAGCTGTGAAATTCATTACGTCCGTTCCTTACATGCAATCTAATAGTCTGAAGCTGCTTTTTTTTGAGGACAGTGGCCCCCTTATCTACGCACCTGTACAGGTTGCACATATGTTATGCCTGTTTCTGTCTTTTAGTAAAATGAATGGCTACTACTAGTTATGCATTATCTAAGACTACGGCTAGATGCATACTCTAAGGCCCCATGCACATGAACGTGTTTTTGCATCCGCAATGAATTGCGGACCTCTTTATTTCTATGAGCCCATGCACACGACCGTGGTTTCCACAGTCCGTGCATTGGCCAGGAGCCCGGACCGCAAAAAAATAGGACAAGTCATTATACGGTCCGGATTTGTGGTCCAGGCTCATTGAAATCAATGTGTGCACGGCCCGCAAATTGCATGCTAACTGCACTTTCAAAAAACGATTTTTTGTTGTAGAGACCTATCAGAAGTTTTGATTGGTGGGGGTCCAGGTGCTAAGACCCCCACCGTTACTGAAATGGAGGTACAGAAGCGCTCAGCTGAGCGCTATGAACTTTTGGCTGTGATCGGTTATCCTCGTCAGGCTGAAAATGGCCTTACAAAGAAAGTCTATGAGTCCATCTTAAGCCTAATGAGGAGCGCTGATCACAGACGAAGGTGCAGTGCTCAGCTGAGCGCTCCTGCCCCTCTGTTTCAGCCACAATACCCATCAATGAAAACTACTGACCTGTCTCTTTTTGAAAGCGCAGATACTTTTTTAAACTCCGAAAACAAAACAAAAAAACACCCAAGATACTAGCACAAACAATGAATTCAAAATTCTGCATGCTACAGAGCTGAAATCGCCAAGCATTTCTTGTTAACTCACTACTGCACAGACCTTGTTCTGGAGATTGGCTCTCTCGAAAGTGTAGTCTTTACACCAAGCATGGTACAGTAATCTGATGTAGAGAACTGAACTGCCCCCGCCCTATATTATAGAAGCTCCGCTAAGCTTTTAGGGATTTATCTCTCCCATGGTGTCCAAAGCTAAGCAAATGCTTGAAATAACAATCATGTTGGCCTCTGGACTCCCAGACATATGGAGAATAAATAGTGTTGTGGAAAGAAGTTAAAGGGAACCTGTCACCAGCATTTCACCTATTAAACCAGCAATACCTGGGGGGTAGTGGGTGAAAAATAATTTCTATAATTCTCTTCTTAGACGGCTCTGTAGCTTTAGTATTCAGTTTTTTATTGTTCCCACACCGTATGCAAATGAGCATAAAAGAGTCAAATCTTCGTTTGAAGAGAGTCAAATCTTCATTCCTCAAGTCTTTCCGAGTTTACCCGCCGCCTCTTTACTTTTGATTGGCAGCTCCTCGCCTCCCCCCAGCACACAAAATCCCGCGCTTGTGCATTGATGTTCTCTTCTGGGGTGTGCGTAAAACAGGACACCGGATTATTACAATAAGGGTATGTGCACACACACTAATTACGTCCGTAATTGACGGACGTATTTCGGCCGCAAGTCCCGGACCGAACACAGTGCAGGGAGCCGGGCTCCTAGCATCATACTTATGTACGATGCTAGGAGTCCCTGCCTCGCTGCAGGACAACTGTCCCGTACTGAAAACATGATTACAGTACGGGACAGTTGTCCTGCAGCGAGGCAGGGACTCCTAGCATCGTACATAAGTATGATGCTAGGAGCCCGGCTCCCTGCAGTGTGTTCGGTCCGGTACTTGCGGCCGAAATACGTCCGTCCATTACGGACGTAATTAGTGTGTGTGCACATACCCTAAAAGGCGCAAAATGTTTGCAGACCGTTATTTATAGTTGGAGGAGGAATTTAGGAGAGGGGATAACGGCAATGAAATTTTGATAGCAGCGGCCACTGAGGGATAAGTAAAGTTCAATAGATAAAATGCTGGTGACCGGTTCCCTAACTGCTGGGTTATCCTGCGATGACTTATGCACCGAAGACTTCTATTACTTTTCATCTATCAATGAACACCGATAACTGATCTACGCAATCAACTAGCGTCACTAAGATACTCAATAATTCTGCATCGCAAAAAGGCCGTAGGCACAAACGGCGAATCTTGGCCCCGGCAGTGTACTCCCCATATATCTGCAGCATCACTCATCTCTCTGGTACTGCACGGTCCCAGGGCACCTTCTAGGACCTGCAATGCCCACCATCATGCCCCGAAGCAGGAGTGTAGAACTGATTTAGTCCTAAGATGTGCGTTGACTGATTTGCACAAGTGTTCAGTGATTGGGCAGTAGTGTCCCTGGGTACTTTAGTAAGTTTCCACTGGTGACGTTGTAAAATATAAAAAATATATTGTAAAACCTTTTGCCTTTTTAAAACTGGCGCCATGGTCTGTCAGTGGGAAGCTACTATGAGACGTGGCGCTGTGAATATAGGACACGAATGATAGGTTTTGCATGTTAAAGGGAATGTGTCGCAAATTAAACCTTTTTTTTTTAAGTGTCGTTACTTATTTCTATTATATTTTTTAAGTTTTTTGCTGTATTTTTTTTTTTTTCCGTATGGTGGAAAGTATTAAAAATTAAATAATTTGACATGTTTTCCAATGTTGGCCACCAGGGGGAGCACTTCCCAGAATTACAGCAAGGTGAATAAGGCAAAGCAACCTGACTCACAGCTGCTGTAAATGTGGGAGGGAACCTTTTTGGTGACACTGTTCCTTTAAGGGAAACATCACCCTGCTGTTATGTCCTACATAATACTTGTTGGCCTTTTTAAAGGACGGCATCTTTAATAGTAAATATGGCATCAAGTTCTGCCTGTGGGTCGATGTTGCAGTGTCATTTTTTTATGCCTATATAGGAAAATCAAATTGGAGTCATTCACAGAAAGATAAGTAACACTCCTCATTTATTATGTCTTCACCTACGACAAGTAGAGGAGCGCTCCACATCTTCCACGAAAATATACCATTCCCATAGAAGACGGCCTTATAAATCTTCAATATGGCGGCCTCCGCTGGGACTAGGTCATGGGGACAAATCCAGGCATGATCAGGTGACAGCCGAGTACATGGCGGTATTCTCACTTCTCACCCTGTGAATCGCAGCTCAACACGGATGACAGAGCGGCATAGCCGTCATAGAAGATTTGTGGAAATGAATGAGTAGAAAATAACTCGGCCAAATTTAGAAGGCTGTATCGGTATATTTTATTAGCGTCTAGCTTCACACCAGGAGAAACTATAACCGTCCATTCGAAATAGCCTATAATGAATTTCAAGATTGACAGAGCTACGCCCTGGATATGGAGTTGAAGTAAATTTGGAAAAAGAATCTGTCCGAGCCAACAAATATTTGAAGAGCCTACATGAAGCAGACTATACAACGCTGATGTTACACATAGCAGACTATTCATATCTCATTTGGTTGTTCCCAGAATTCATAAAGTGAGACATTATTTCTAAAAATGGCTCTGACAGAACTAGCGGGGTATTTCGAGAGGTGACACAAGTTTTTCCTCCCTACAAGAATACCTTTCCAATTAAGAGATTCCTGTAACTAAAAATGGATTCCATCATCAACACCAAACAGAAGAGCCGCCTTGGTCTACATATTTATACACTACATGGCCAGGAGTACGTGGACACCGGAATATCACATCCATATCTGGTTCCAAAACATGGACGTCAGTATGGAGTTGGTCCTCTGCCCCATTAGCGGTCCACTCTTCTGAAGTCTGACAGGATTTTGGAATAAAGCAGGGGAAGTGGTTGGCATCCACAAGGGCATTAGTGAGATTTTTTTATTTTTTTTTAGCGTATACCACAGATCATGAAAGGAAATACACCCCAACTCACAATGAGCCAAGGTAGGCTACATTCACATCTGCGCTAGGGTCCCGTTCCAACTGAGCTTTCCGTCAGAACAGGACCCTGACTGACACAAACGGAAACCAAAGGTTTCTGTTTCCATCACCATTTTTCAATGGTGACGGATCCAGTGCCAATGGTTTCCATTTGTCTCAGTTATGCAGGGGTTTTGACGGAATCAATAGTGTAGTCGACTACGGAACGTCAGAGCGGGACCCTAGCGTAGATGTGAACGAAGCCGTACATGGACAGCCTAGAGCGGTCAACAAAAAAAGGATGTCAATACTCAGTAATAAGGAGATACAATATGGGGTCCTCAACTGACGTGCCATTACATGATACACAGGGGGAGCAAATTTTGTCAAATTTCACAAGGCACCCCCTGCTGAAGAATGGCAAGTTGTGAATGAAAAGATTATCATGTATCTGGCTATATAGCGAGTACTGAAAGTCAAGCAGCTTCAGCCAAAACAGGAAGACGAGAGGTCTACATAGAATCCCAAAAAAAATGAGCATTGCGGGAGGTCATTATGGGAGATGTTCAAGATTTATTGGGTCTAATCTACATTAGACAAGGCGTCTCTGGAATCCATGGCCAGAAAAGTGTTGGTGACCTCCTCCCAATTGTCTTCATAACAAACCAAAAGGTGTTAATGGAGATGTCAAGAAACGGTCAAGTTTTTAATAATTTTTCTATAGACGTCCCTTTGTGTACCACAACCATTATTCTACGCCCGCCAAACTTTACAATTGGCAACGCACATATCAGGAAGAGTTTTTCTAGTATTCCCCAAACCATGTGCATCAGTGGTGAAGCGCGAGTCATTACTCCAGTAAAGCACTTCACGTCAGCAAAAAAAAAAAAAAAGGAATGGACTGTGTGTAGCGTCAGTGCGGTCTCCGTAATCATCCGTTTTTCTCCTCTGCGATCACTTTCTTGTTTTACTTTTTTTCTATGGCAACTGATGGCTAAAAAAACCAGACCGCACACATCCATTTGCTGTACGTTGTTTTCACGCACCCATAGACTTTGATGAGCGAGTCTGATCCGCAAACACAGACCAGAATAGGACATGCGGTGAGTTTCAGGCAACAGACACACTCCATGAAAAAAAAAACAAGGATGTGTGAATAGGTCCATTGAACGGCCTTGTTTAGTATGCGGTCATTTCGTTTCTGTGTATAAGACCAGTGTGGATTTGCACATCGTGTATTTGTTGCAGATTTTCTTAACCAAAGCCACAAGTGGATCCAGGCGGAAGGAGAAGTATAAGTTGTTCCTTTATATTTCCCATTTCTTTTGAGAGCGCTTCTGGCTTTGGCTCAAAAATCTGCAACAAATACAGGATGTGTGAATAAGGCCTTAGGTTACAGTCACACCACAAAAAATGTATTCTAGCCCCAATAGGTGGTTGCAGATGACTAGAAGTAATTTTAAAAAGGTACAACGTGATTGTAGCTTTGAATACTACAAATTTGTGACAAGATTGCAGTGGATACGGCTCGCGGTGGCTTTGGAAAGATGAACGCACCTTAATGGAGCGATCGCATCCTGTGAGACCAGGAAAGCATTTCCCTGTCCTCGGCTCTAAATATACAGCTCATGCCCAGAGCCATGCCACACTCATGAACATGAACCTTTAAAGATTTTTCCAGGACAAAACTACAGATGAGCCTATCCTTTGGATCAGTGGGGTCCGGCTCCTGGGAGCCTTACCCGTCAGTGCAATAAATAGGCCACAGAAGTATCATGGTTCACATACGGAAAGAAAAAATAAGCGGCATGTAGGACCTCTGCACATCATGTCTACATCTTATGTCTATCCTTACAACACCACCAAATGGTCTGATAAGATGTAAGGGGTGATAAGACGAGTACTCCTCATCTTCTCAACACCACCTACATGCGGCACTCACAGGACGTGCACCCTCCCCGAGTCATAAGGGGGGGGGGGGGGAATAACATGAAGAAAAATTCCTGCAGTTACAGAAGGTTGTACAGGGAGAGGTGACTAACAGGCTGTCATTTCTCTTTCAGCAACTTTTGAACTTGCACCCCAACTTCAAACAAGTGCTGCACCCCAAATACTCCTTTGTTCTTTGAAAGGCAAGATTCTGGGCTTTAATACGACATTAGGATCTGAGCTTTATTCCTTATATTCTAGTCTACAAGTCACCGTGTATTACTTAGGTCATTGGCAGTGAAAGGGATTAAGCCGCTCATCTAACGCCAGATTCACACAGTGCAGATTATAAGTCACAGGAGAAAACAGAATCTCCAGCAATAAATACCTGCACAATACAAGTCATATTTCATCACAGATAGAAAAACAAACAAACAAACCCAGCATAGTATAGAACAGTTTGTTGCCACCTGCTGGTCAAAACTGGCACTAACAGTGTACCACCACAAAGATGATACAATGTAACTAGGTCTTGCTAAAAGTACATTTTTTTCCCCGTTTCTAAGCCTACCCAAATATTGTTCTTTTTTTTGTGACAATGTGATTTCACGTTCTAAAAAAAAAAGTTTTTATTTTGTTTGTTAAATTGGAAGTAACTAAAAAGATAGCTGGTTCAATCAAGAACATTTTACACCAAAAATGAATTCGGCCATCCATTGCGATGACAAACTTGTAGCGTCATACGGGCCAAAATCCCATTTTAGTTTTGGGTGCATCTCCCTCCCTTAGTCTTCACGTGGAAACGGCATCAAGGGCAAGTTCAGAATTTGTGTTGTGCCATCCAACTATTGTAAAGAGAAAAAGTGGCAAGAAATCTCACAAAAACACCACACCAGGTACAAGGTCACGCTGAGGTCTGGGAAAAATGTGTGAATTTGGCTGTAGGGATATGTATTAAAGAGAAAATATAAAGCATCAGCCTCTGAGTTACCATCATTAGACGCTCTAGTGCCGGGGGCAGCAGCCTGCGGCCCTCCAGCTGATGTGAAACTACAACTTCCAGCATGCCCTGACAGACCAAGGCTTTATTATTCCAGCCAGTCAGGGCAAGGTGGCTGAGCCCTCAAAGCAAAACAGACCAGCAGGAGCTCCTGTGCGGGCACTTCTATGCCATTTATTTGCCCTCTAATTGGCTTTGGTCGTTGGAAGAAAAAAAACAGACGACCCTGAAAGTCAACACCAAAGTGGTTTATTAATTTACTAGAAACACGGATGAGACCGGTGACATTTGTACTTGTATCCCAGAGTCCGATCACTTCTGCACCTCCTCCAGTTTTGGTTCTGAAATACAAAAAGAGCTCAATGTGAATACATATAAATCGGAGTAAATGTTCAGGACGTGGACTTAGACTCCAGAGGGAATAAGGAGGTCAGTTTAAAGGGAACGTGTCACCAATTAATAAAGAGGGTGATCATAGTACGATTCTTTAGCGGGCCAAAAGGAGTCACAGCTACGCCCATGTGGCACTATAATTGGCAAGTCACCATAGCACCTGCTGAAGTAAATTAGCCGTAAAATGCTCATTATCAGAGGTCTGTCTGGTGACCGATTCCCTTTAGTTTATGTTCAGGATTTTATGAGATTTAGGCGTGGATTTCATACCTAAATCCTCATGAAATCTGCTAACGCTCCGTATCTAATGCAAGTGAATGGGTTTTTTGGGGGTTTTTTTTTATACCCCATTCACATGCTCCGTATAAAAGTATCATTGCAGATTTTTAATCTGCAAGAATAATGAGCGTGTTTATTATTCTCGCAGAATCACAGAAAAACTGCGGATGAGCCCCATTGATTGACAAAAGGGCTCATCTTTGGCCGATCTGCCGGCACATCCTTGGCCGATCTGCCGGCACATCCGTGGCAAAAATATGAGTATCCGCTTTGGATTTCTGTGGCAGATTCTGTGTAAAATACCTGCCAGGACTTGAACGTGTGAATACATGGCAAGAGGATTTATCAGTTCTAAAGTAGATTTGAAATATTGGAGGGAGGGTTACCGAAACTAAATTTAGTGATCGAATTCTTCAGAACTTAAACAAGAGTGCCATGCGGTCAGTCCCATGCCCTTGTCAGACTGGGGTAGCATCCCTCTAAGCATCTGTGCATGGAAATAGACTTACTACAATAACCCAGAGATCCTTCAGATCAATGGCCAAATTGATTATACCCCCTCAATGTGGAGGAAGGAGCTGGAGGTCCTCTGCCAATCAGAAGTCTCATAAGCTTCACATCACAGCTCATGCCAGCAGTATAGAAGTGAGGACAGCCTGGTGACTGTTCACACTATAGAGAAGAAATACTATATTATACATTACAGGATGGCATAATAAAAAAATACTAACCTTCAAACTTAAAGTCTGGAAATTTCTCCAAGTTTCCCCCTCCATATAACCTCTGCAATTTGCTTACGTCTTCATTGAGATCTCTCTGGTACTCTGCGCCGCCATCGACAGCACCACCGGTTTTTCTACAAAAGTTTATATCATTTACTTTATTCGGATTGAAGTTGCAAGAAAAATAAATAAATAAACATTGCACTGCTCAATTTACGTCCGAGTTCCCATGGGTCGGATACGCTGCATAAAAGTACACTGTATCTGCAGGGAATTCCGCTGGTAAAACCGCACCAAATTGTCTCCGCTGTGGAAACTAGTGCGTGGAGAAAAAAAAAGGGGCTATACTTACCCCCAGACCTCTGTTCTCTGCACAGTCCAACCTCCTAGTATGACAATGCAGCCTGTGATTGGCTGCAGCTGTCACATGGGATGCCAAGTCATCCTAGGAGGCTGCCCTGGATGGAGAACAAAGGAACGCATCGCTATGACAACAGCCTGGGGTAAGTATTGGCTTTTATTTTATTTATTTAAAACCAAACCAGGTGCGTTTGTTTTCTCATTTGCAATTTTTGCAGCGGAATCACTTTGCTGCGGAAAAAGTCACAGCTTCATATTTGTTGCAGGTTTTACATCCCCATTGAATTCAATTAGGAAAACCCGCAACCAAAGAGCAACGAATCCACAGAATACATGGACATGCCGCGGATTCAACATCCGCACCGCAGGTCAATTTATAAACGTTTTCGCTGCAGATTTTTTTCTGTAACGTGCGCATAGGAATTGTTCAAAACTCATTGACTTTGCTGCTACCGTAAATGCTGCGGAACCTCTGCATAGAATTCTGCAGCGTTTACGCTACATGGGAACCCCGCCTACAAGAATGTATCCAAGTCTGCACCGCTGCAAACTACGAGGGCTAACAGCCCGTACAGATCTAGCAGGTGCATGAAACGCAGCACTGGGCCTGAAAGACACTGAAATACTCGGAGTCATGGTAAAAATCACAGTATTTCTGCATGCACTATAAGAAACAAGGTCAGGGGCATCCACATGACCTTCACCTACTGTTGTTGGAATCTCCCATGAACTGCAATTGGACTTACGACGCATAGACGTGAACACGAAAATAATAAACCAGACTGGGAGGATCAAAGTGACCCGTTAAGTCTAGCGATCCGCGGGGGACACAGACGGCCTCAGATGACAACTTCTGACATGTCTAAATGGCATGTCAGGAGATGTTCAAGGTTAGGGCTCCACGGTGTCAACGGCAATTTGCTGTAAAATGTGGTAATTACCTCGACTTGAATGCGAATTCAATATTTCTGTATGAGAAAGAAAGTAACAAGGAATCTGGCGGCCAACACAAAAGTAAATTGTCACTTTTTTCCCCGTAGGGAAACTTTGAAGCCGTGCAAGAGTTGCAATAAGGGCTCCTGCACACATCAGAGGACTGTGCAAGGAACCTACATGGCTCCGGAGTAGGGACTCGTACTCCCATGTGCACCTCCATACCGGCTCCGGATGTCTGGAGATGTTCTGCCCTAGGAGAATTGCTTCTAGGGCAGAACATCTCCGTACATACGACTCTGACGCAGCGTGCCATAGAGAATCCAACAGAAAAATCCTACATATGAAACCAGAAACATACAGAGCTGAAATAAGAGGGATCATGACCACTATGGCAGCCCTAATATGTGTACATGAGCCCTAATGCCACGATTTTACTGCAACATTTGATAGAACTCTCTCCATGTGCCAGATTATGCAATGATACCGGCACGAGAGATGCATTTCTGTATAACTAGGCAGATTTGCTGCTCAGGACCTTGGAAAAGCTGGATGACCAGCCTTGTGGGAGCTTTAATGGCAGATATTAGTGGTCACAAAGCTTTTTATTCTAGAAACAGGCATTACTAAGCCCCTTCACATACGCCTGGCAATCCGGTTGGGTTTCCCTCCGGCGTGGTACAGAAATGCCAGAGGGCAACTGATGCCAGAATTGATCCCAAGCTTTCCTATGGGAGCGGTTCGGACATCCGATGTCTCCTCATGCCGGACATTTTCTGTTCCATTGCGGAGGCAGAACCAGTGCTCACAATGCCCCATCAGTTGTGTCCGGCTCGAGTATAAAACAACTGGACGGACACAACTGATATATGTGAACCAGGCCAAAGAGAGGGCTGGACAGAATTTTTCCAACTTCACAAAAGAGGATGACCATGACTTTGTTGGTGTTTATTTGAGGACACACTCTACATAATAGCGGGCTGTGCTCGGAGATCCACAATCACTTACTGGCTCTTTGTCCTGTAGTCCTGGATTTTATCAACAAAAATTTTCTGAATAGGATCCAACTCCTTAGTCTTGTTGAAGGCAATGGCAGTCAGTCCAATATTCCTTCTCAAGTGGAGGGAGACTGAGGAGCGAAGAACAGAGGAGAAGCGGAAAAGCTGCTGGAGAACCATGATGTCACGTTACCTACAAGGAAAACAGTGACTGGGTCACTACAATAATAATTCACATCTGTCGTCATACATATAGCAGCAAACTTCACAAGCGATCTTAAAGGAATGCGAAAAAAAAATCCTGGAATAAATGGCGCAGTGAAATCCGGATGATCTAAAAGTGCGCGTACAAAGATGTATGCCGTGTTAGGGAACTGGCGATAATCTAACGTATATGTGGTCCCTCAGCGGCAGACTGCAGACAAAGAAGGCTCAAGTATGTGGAATTTCAATGTGCCTGATCCTTTGTCCTGCCGGGAGAGAAGCTGCCACGGAGGACGCTCGTCTGCCTCTTCTGCATTGAATAAACATGCATGCTGGGGAAGGGTCAAGCGTACGTTTTAGGCGAGGTTGGGGGAGAAAGATGGCGGACGAGCAATCAGAGATATTATGTGTAAGGGAAAATTCGATTGGGGACTTGCTCATGTCCTTTATTTTTCAGACCATTTGAAAGAAAGACAAGCATGTAAAGTACAGTGTAACAGCAAAAATGACAAGGATCCCTTAAGCAAACTATCATAAAACTTTTGACATGTCAGAGAAGTTTAATAGAGACCCCCACCGATCGTTTAAAGAGGCTCTGTCACCACATTATAAGTGCCCTGTCTCATACATAAGGAGATGGGCGCTATAATGTAGGTGACAGCAGTGCTTTTTATTTAATAAAACGATCTATTTTCACCACTTTATTAGCGATTTTAGATTTATGCTAATGAGTTTCTTAATGCCCAACTGGGCGTATTTTTACTTTAGACCAAGTGGGCATTGTACCGAGGAGCGTATGACGCTGACCAATCAGTGACCAATCAGCGTCATGCACTCCTCTCCATTCATTTAGGCAGCGCATAGGGATCCTGCTAGATCCTTATGTGATGTCTTATACTAACACATTAACAATACTGAAGTGGTTAGACAGTGAATAGACATTTCACGGGATGTCCATTCACAATCTCTGCACTTCGTTACTGTTTCTGTGGTAGTTACAGCAGAGGAAGCGTGATCTCGTTGTAACCTGTTATTTACAGCGAGATCTCACGAGATTACGCTTCCACTGCTGTAACTACCACAGACAGAGTAACGAAGTGCAGAGATTGTGAATAGACATCCCGTGAAAATAGCAATTAGACCTACCGGTAATTGTATTTCCAGGAATCCATCATGACAGCACTACAGGAGGTTGCCCTATTGACCTCTGTAGGGACAGGAAGAGAGAGGTTAAAAGGCCCCTCCCACCACCCACTTGCCAGTGTTTTTCAATTACTACACCAGGATGGATGCAACCCTATTTTATTTCTAGGGATAATAACTTACATGTTAAATGCACAACTCAGAATTCAATCAGGGAGGGAATATAATGGTGCTGTCATGATGGATTCCTGGAAATACAATTACCGGTAGGTCTAATTGCTATTTTCCAGTACATCCCTCATGACAGCACTACAGGAGCAATACCAGATTATAATGCTCAGGGCGGGACTACGGATTGAAGGACTTTGCGTCCAAAACATAAATCCGTATCGGACAGAACATCGAGCCTATAAGGTTTGCAAAACGTATGATGGCTTGACCAAGTGGCAGCTCTGCAGATTTGGTCCATAGAGGCTTCTCTTCTTTCTGCCCAGGATGCCGACACTGCCCTCATTGAATGGGCTTTAATGCCTTGTGGGGCACATAGTCCTTGGGACTTGTAGGCTTCTTGTATGGTAGTTTTTACCCATCTCGCTAGAGAGCCTTTTGAGGCTTTCTTTCCTCTATTCTTTCCCCCAAACAGGACAAATAGATTTTTATCTTGTCTCCAAGAGGAGGTTCTATCCAGATACTGAAGAATTGTTCACCTGACATCCAGGCAATGGAATTTTTCTTCTTGTTGGTTTTTTGGATCTGGATAAAAGGAAGGTAGAATTATTTCTTGTTCTCTATGGAAAGCAGTAGATACCTTTGGAATAAAGGAAGGGTCCAGCTTTAGGATGATCTTATCCTCCTGTACTTTTAGGTAGGGTTCTATGATTGACAGAGATTGGATTTCTCCAATCCTTCTTGCTGAAGTAATAGCGACTAAGAATGCAGCTTTTAGAGTTAAAAAGTGCATACTAATTGTGTCGAGCGGCTCAAAGGGGGGATCACAAAGAGTCGTTAACACCACATTCAAATCCCAGGTAGGAACGGATTTCTTTAGGGAAGGTTTCAGTTTAGAGACCGCTTGGGTGAATCTTCTGATCCACCGATGTTCAGCCAGAGGAGTGTTAAAAAAAATTACCTAAGGCTGAAATCTGTACTTTTAAAAGGTACTAGGGCTAAGTCCTTTTTTGAATCCCGATTGTAAAAAATCTAGGATTTTTGCAATGTTGGGAAAAAAGGGGTTTGGTCCTTGGGTTCCATGCCAGGAACAGAATTTCTTCCAAATCTTTTGATAGATTTTAGAGGTAACTTCTTTATGACTTAACAAGATAGTTGAAATTACCTCATCTGACAGACCGTGGTTCCTCAAGATCTGCATTTCAGGATCCAGGCTGACAACTTCAGAGTTTCTATTCCCTGGAAGAATAAGGGACCCTGGGAGAGAAGATTCTCCTTGACTGGGAGCATGATAGGGTCTTCCAACGCTAGGTATTGTACGATTGGAAACCAACTTCTTTTTGGCCAATAGGGAAGAATAATGATGAGCTTTGTCAAATCTTCCTGGATTTTTCTTAATACCATTGGTATTAGAGGAAATGGAGGAAAGGCATAGGCCAGCTCCATGTCCAAGGGTTGGAACAATGCATCTACTCCCAATGGGTTGTCTCTGAGATTCAGGGAGAAGAATGTCTCTACTTGAGTGTTTTTCCTCGTGGCAAACAGGTCTATTTGTGGATAACCCCAATTTTGGGTTAGGGACAGAAAGACTTCCCTGTTTAGGGACCATTCTCCAGGGTCTACTTTTTCCCCGACTCAGGAAATCTGCGGATAGGTTCTCTGAGCCTTTTAGGTGGACTGCCGTGACTGATAGGACGTTTTCTTCTGCCCAACTGAAAATTTGTGCAGAGAGGGCCTGAAGAAGAGTGTGTCTTGTTCCCCCTTGATGGCGAAGAAAGGACACTGCTGTCGTGTTGTCCGATAAAATTCTTATATGCTTCCCTTTTATGGTGGGTGAAGCTCTTATAAGTGTCTCCCATACGGCTCTTAGTTCTTTGAAGTTTGAGGACATCATCCATGTGCCCTGAAAGTGTTGGTCTTGGAATACTGACCCCCAGCCGTGTTTGCTGGCATCTGTGGTAATCACTACATAAGGAGACGTTCTCCAGGGGACTCCCTTGTCTATGTTGTCTGTGCAGAGCCACCACAGGAGGGATGATTTCACAGTCTCAGAAATTTGAATTTTTAAATTCAGGGAGTTTTGTTTTCGATCCCACTGGGACAAGATCAGATTCTGTAAGGGTCTGGAGTGAAATTGGCTCCATGGAATAGATTGAATGCAAGACGTCATCATTCCCAACATCCGCATACATTCCCTTATGGAACAGGCGTCTTTCCCCCAAAATTTCCTTACTTCTGCCAGTAGGAGTATTTGTTTCTCTCTTGGGAGGAAGGAGTCTAGCAGTACTCCTAAGAAGACCTTCTGTTTCTGGGGAGGAAGACTCTACTTCTGAAAGTTGATTATCCATCCCAATTCCTGTAGTAGGGAAAGAACCTGTGACCGATGACTGATTAAGATAGCCGGAGTATCTGCTGTCAACAAGAAGTCGTCTAGATATGGGATAATTACTATACCTTGACTTCTTATGAATGCCATGATCTCTGCCATAATTTTCGTAAAAATTCTGGGGGCGGAGGAAAGGCCGAAGGGGAGGCAGACAAACTGGAAGTGGAGAATGGAAGGACCGTCCTGAATTGCGAATCTGAGGAATCTCTGGTACGCGGGGTGGATAGGAACGTGATAATACGCATCCTTTAAATCGATCGTACACATTGATGCCTCTTCCCTTATTAGAGGAATAGTCGATCTGATAGACTCCATCTTGAATTTTCGATATTTCACCCATTTGTTTAGGACCTTCAGGTTGATTATTGTCCTGTAGGAACCGTTTGGTTTTTTGACCAAGAAGATTTTTGAATAGTGGCCTTTGCATATTTCGTTGTGGGGAACTGGAGAAATGGCTCTCAATCTGAGTAGTTTCTGGACGTCCTGGATAAGGATCTGATGAAGATCTTTTGCTTGGTACTGGGTTATTAGGAATTTCTCTGGAGGAAAATTCTATTTTGTATCCTTCTTCTATGATCTTTAGAACCCAGGGGTTCTGGGTTATTCTCGACCATTTGGGATAAAATTGTAGGAGTCTTCCCCCCATGCTCTTGGCGTTATTGCTTTGAGGGCTGGAATGAATTATTTGGGTTAAGGAGATATCCTCGACCCCTTTTTCCTTTGGGGTAACTCCAGCGACCGGACTTCCCTTTCCCGCTGTAGTTCTGTGAGGTAGGATCCCTCTGTTGGCGAAATCTTCCAAACTGAGGGGGTTTTCTTGGTTTCTCTTCAGGAAACCCCTTTTTTCTATCTGTTGCACTCTCCAGCATGCTATCGAGGAGAGGACCGAACATCAGAGACCCTGTAAATGGGATAGAACACAACTTGTTCTTGGACTTCGTATCTCCTGACCACATTTTGAGCCATAATGCTCTTCTAGCAGCATTTGAGAGAGCCCCATTCCTGGCAGCAAATCTAATAGATTCCGCTGAAGCGTCTACCAAGAATCCGGTTGCCATTTTTAGTAAAGGTAGAGATTCTAATAGATCTTGTCGTGATGTCTTCATCATCAAATGGGTCTCTAGCTGGTTTAGCCATATAACCATTGCTCTTGCTACTGATGTGGCCGCGATATTAGTTGAGATCAAGGCAGAGGAAGATTCCCACGCTCTTTTCAGTAGTCCGTCTGCCTTTTGGTCCATGGCGTCCCTCAACCCTGGCTACTGGGACATCTACTTTTGGGATCTCATCCCAAGGCTTATTGTCCTCTGGATCAAAGAGAAGTCTGTTTTTAAAATCTCTTGAAATGAAGAGCCTTTTTTCTGAATCTTCCCATTCAGTTGTCGCCATTCTTTTGAGATTTTCGTTTACCGGAAAAACCCTTGTTTTCTTTCCCGTTAGACCTCCAAACATCTCATCCTGGATGGTATGTGGTTGGTCTTCTTCGGGAATATCCATAGTTTCCCGTATTGCTTGAATTAAGGTATCCGACATCTCGGAAGAGAAGAAATTTTTTTTCTCTTGAGTGGAAGAAGTTGAAGGTAAGAGTTCCTCTCTTTCTTCTAACTCATCCTCCGATAGGTAATAACACTCCTGCTCAGAGTCAGACCCCTGAGAGGGGGGACAATATTTTTGATCCACTTCAATCCGTGGTCTTTTTGCTCGGGAGTGTGAGGGACTTTCTTGCGGAGGGGCGAGGGAGGCTACTGACTGACACACTTCTTCACGAATCATAGTCCTAAGTTCAGACATGAACGTTGGTTGTTCCTCCTTTAGTATTTTTGCAATACAATCCTGACACAATTGTTTCCTATGGGACTCTGGCAATTTTTTTGCACAAGTCGCACATTTTTTAACCTTCTTTTTATCAGTTTGTCTCTGAGAGGAATCTTTTTCCTAGAGAAAACAGAAGGTAGGTAAAGTATGGTGTACATACATAAGGGGTCATACCCTTCCCCAAGGGTGAGACTCACGTGACCCCGGGACATATCTGGAGTTCCATCAGGACAAGGAAGTTCCATACCGCGACAGGTAACAGGCAATGCAATATGCAATCCACAAAAAAAAAAAAAATCCAAGTTAGAGTTATCAGCTCTAACTACATACCTGTGCGTGTCCCTTTAAATGCGGCGGTTTGAATTTCCCGCCTTCCAAGATGGCCGCGGACCGGAAGTAGCCCAACGTCATTTCCGGTCGGCTATACGTCCAGCGTGTTCCTGGAGTGCAGCCGCCATAGCCGGCGACTGAGGCTTGCTATGCGGTGCAGCGAGGAACCCTGCCGGTGCGTCCATGTTTATGGAGCTGCCGGTCCCCGCCTGGTCAGCGGCCCGGCCGAAGCCTGCTTGGGAAACCCCAGCCCCCACACACTACCGGAACCGGATTCCTTAGGTAGGTGTCTCAGGGAGGGAGCTAAGGGACCCCTCGCTTGAGGGGTGTTAGCCTGGGCTTTAGGGGGAAGAGAAGGGGGAGTGCACGGACCACCCGATCTTGCCCCCTGCCCGAGTTTCTTTCCTGCACTAACACAGGAGCGACGCTCTCTGCTCCTGACCCTGTGGGGACAGGAAGAACACTGGCAAGTGGGTGGTGGGAGGGGCCTTTTAACCTCTGTCTTCCTGTCCCTACAGAGGTCAATAGGGCAACCTCCTGTAGTGCTGTCATGAGGGATGTACTGGAAATGTCTATTGACTGTCTAAACACTTCAGTATAGTTAATGTGTTAGTATAAGACAGCACATAAGGATCTAACAGGATCCCTATGCGCTGAGTAAATGTATGGAGAGGAGTGTATGACGCTGATTGGTCACTGATTGGTCAGCGTCATACACTCCTCTGTACAACGCCCACTTGGTCTAAAGTAAAAATACGCCCAGTTGGGCATTAAGCAACTCATTAGCATAAATCTAAAATCGCTAATAAAGTGGTTTAAAATAGATAGTTTTTCTAAATAAAAAGCACTGCTGTCACCTACATTACAGCGCCCATCTCCTTCTGTAGGAGACAGGGCACTTATAATGTGGTGACAGAATCTCTTTAAACAAAGCTGTAGAAATGCCCAGGTGGGCGCTGTGCCGCTTTGTTTCTGATTGGCTTTGCTTGGGTCTCCTCTGAAAGCCGAGCAAGAGGTGTATGGGCTCAAAAGTAGCACAGCACTCACCTGAGTTTTATTTTAGCGATCGGTGGGGGTCTCATCACATGGACCCCCACTGATAAAACCTTCTGAAACGTCAAAACTTTTATGAAAGTTTGGTTACACTTTAAACCAGGGGTCTCAAACTCGGCAGGGTAAGTGGGCCGCATATAGAAAAAATGGGAAGTGGTCGGCCGCATTACTTTCAAATTTGATACAATACAAAATTATTGTTAATAAATTATTTGAACTACAATAACACTATATTACAATAATAATAATAATACATTACTATAATAATAATAATAATAATAATAATGCATTACTATAATAATAATAGCGCTAGGTTTAAAATTTTAGATATTTCTTCCCGTGCTTATTTCAACAATCCAGTTTTCCAGTTTAAGTGTCGCTAAATGCAGTCCGGCAGCTCAGTTGGCAGCGTTTGGCAGACACACGCCCTCCGCAGATGCTGCCACAGTGCCCTCCGCAGATGCTGCCACAGTGCCCTCCGCAGATGCTGCCACAGTGCCCTCCGCAGATGCTGCCACAGTGATGTCAGGGGCTTGCCCAGAGCTGGAGTCCCGAAGCAGAGCCGCTTCTAGCACTCTGCCTGGGATTCCAGCTCTGCTCCTGACATCACTGTCCATATATGGACAGTGTGTCAGGGTCTTCCCCAGAGCTGGAGTCCCGGGCAGAGCGCTAGTAGGCTCTTCCTGGGACTCCAGCTGTGGTCCTGACATCACTGGGACTCCTGCTCTGGGGAAGCCCCCGACAATGATGTATGGACAGTGATGTCAGGGAATTCCACAGAGTCCTGTACTAGCGCTCTGCCCGGGACTCCGCTCTGGGGAAGACACTGCACACTGTCCATACATGGACAGCGATATCAGGGATTTCCACAGAGTCCCGGAGCAGAGCCTGTACTAGAGCTCTGCACTGGACTCCGGCTCTGGGGAAGCCCCAGACATCGCGTGTCCAAACATGGACACCGATGTCAGGGAATTCGACAGAGTCCCGGAGCAGAGCCTGTACTAGCGCTCTACCCGGGACTCCGCTCTGGGGAAGACCCTGACACACTGTCCATATATGGACAGCGATGTCAGGGAATTCGACAGAGTCCCGGTGCAGAGCCTGTACTAGCGCTCTACCCGGGACTCCGCTCTGGGGAAGACCCTTACACACTGTCCATATATGGACAGCGATGTCAGGGAATTCCACAGAGTCCCGGAGCAGAGCCGATACTAGTGCTCTGCACGGGACTCCGGCTCTGGGGAAGCCCCAGACATCGCTGTTCATATGTGGACAGAGAAGTCAGGGAATTCCAGAGTCGGGCCGCCTGCTTGAGACCCCTGCTTTAAACAGTGCAGCCAAATACGAGGTATCCAATGAAAAGGGGTTGTATTGCAGTAATTGAAGAAAAGTTCTTTCACACAGGCCAATAATCGCATGACTCGTTTGTCAGCTGACTGGATCTATTATGCGGCCAAGAAAAACTATTGCTTGTTGGCAGCACATCTCCCCGTGTAGACAGGGTATGCGGTGCTGACACGATGCAAAATGTATGGGGATGGACGATCGTATCAGCGATCATTTCCCCATACATTCCGATCATTGCTGGAATGGAGCAAACAACATGCTGTATGTCGATCGCCACTCATTTACCGGTAAGAATCTGCCCATGTAAAACCAGCTTAAAGGCTATGTACACCTTTGAAAGAGATTTTCTTTAATAAAAATGTATTTGGTGAAAATTTCTAATTAATTTTTATTAAAAATCTTTACTTTTTGAGATACAGCTGCTCTGTATCCTGTATACAGAGCAGCTGTATCTAGCTCTGAATCCATCAGGTCAGCGGGTTCTGCGTGTCGGTTATGAACTTAGATGTGATCGGTAACAGCTCGATCCTGCCTGTCAGAAAGACGCAGGACCCGCTGTGAGGCTGGGTTCACACGACCACTTTAACGTCCGTAATCGACGGACGTATTTCGGGCGGAAGTCCCGGACCGAACTCAGTGCAGGGAGCTGGGCTCCTAGCATCATAGTTATGTACGATGCTAGGAGTCCCTGCCTCTCCGTGGAACTACTGTCCCGTACTGAAAACATGATTACAGTACGGGACAGCTGTCCTGCAGAGAGGCAGGGACTCCTAGCATCGTACATCACTATGATGCTAGGAGCCCGGCTCCCTGCACTGAGTTCGGTCCGGGACTTCCGCCCGAAATACGTCCGTCCATTACGGACGTTAAAGTGGTCGTGTGAACCCAGCCTAACTGAACCGGTCAGTCCAGCTGACCTGACAGATACAGGATTCAGCTGCTCTGTATACAGGAGACAGAGCAGCTGTAACTCAAAGAGTACATTTTTTTTTAATAAAAACTAAAACTTGCACCAAACACACGGAGAGACTTTTTTCGAAGGTGTACATAGCCTTTAAGACCGAGATGCAATACCAGACGCTGCCCGCAGATAACGGTGGCGCTTTTAGAAAACGTGTATGAGCCAGGATGGCTGTGACACCAGAGCTGTCAAAATTACCAGATGACACCACCGCACAGCATTCCCAATCCTGTACAGTATAAAAATAAGTCAGCGCAATCTGGACGGCTTTGGGCATAAAATTGCACAGAAAAAAAAAAAGAACCTGGTTGGGAGACATAATTATGAAGGTCACAGACCAGGTTTTTATATATATATATATATATATATATATAGGCCACTAGAGACGGTTATAACTGACTATACAGCTGTGGCATCGTAACATCGTCTTCTATAGAGGATGAGAGGTATGATGCAATTTGGTTGTGCCAGTTATGCCCATGTCTGACATTTCCTGGCACATGACCGTTCCCATTCGCCCCCAGTCTATACCCCGTCACCTTCAGGGCAGAGGTTGAATGACAATCACTATAAAAAAGACCCATCTCCCTGTTGATCCCATATCCAGGGCTGACACTTTGTCACACAACCTCAGCTGTGATACAGCAGTCGTGTTCCACAGACATAAAGTGACATATGAGGGCGCCATGAACGTGACTGCAATGGAGTTTTATTTTCCATCCATAAAGGTATAACCCCCACCTCATATAATCGGGCACCTATGTAAAGGAAGTCCAAGGCTACACATAAGTGACATGGGGGGGGGGGGAGGCCGATGTACGGAGGAGAATTACAAGCAGTCAGGTTCAGCTCAGAAGCCGGAGACGATGAGCGAGACAGACACACAGCACAGGCCTCAAACATAACATCAGCAGAGTCCGACGACCCCTCTGACCGTTCCCCCGTAGTACAGCGCATTCACCGGCTCACCTCTCCCTGGGCACAGAAGAGCGGTCACCTTGCTGTCCTATCACCGTGTGCAGCACTGTGATGACGTCTGACGTACAACACGCTGGGTGAAAGCTCCGCCCCCTACGGTGACGTGCTTTAGGCCAAAACATCTCAGTGTCCTGCGCATGTGCGGAGTACTATTGCTTATCTAGTCCAATCATATTGTAATAGAGGGCTGCTCTGTTGTTCGCGCACTACAAGTCCCAGAAACCTCCGCTTTCACACAGAGAGTGCGCAGTCCTGACCATATAACTGTTTCGTCATTTACACCAAAGACCCATAAATATATATCAATGTGTTGTCTTCTTTTGTCAGATTCTTCAAATGATTATTCTTCCGTCTCCGGAAAAGCTGAATATGTCCACCAATACAACTCCCATGCAGCATTAATGCTATTCCTAAATAGTTTTTCCTTCCATGAGCCTGGAAGAGCTGGGTTATATCCATGGAAGCTGGGGGGGGGGGGGGGGGGGGACTCTCATTGTCATCATTTCCTTGTCTCATGTCTAAGCTTTCTGCATAGTTACACAGGAAGCCGGTGCTGCAGCTCAATAAAGGGTCTCCCACTTTTCATGTCCTCTGACATAGGTCGGTGAGCTGGGACACCCCCGTGCATTGTAGATGGCCCTGTCCCTGTCCCTTTGGTCCCTATTTCCGGCATACACTGTGACATGTACTTAGAGGAACAATGAATGTCTTTTTATAGTCGCCGCTGGTCCTGCAGGAACCTCCCGACACAATTGAAGGAATTTGACCTTTCACCAAAGTGCCGGGACCTTACAGACCTCTTCCAATATAATCTTCTAAGTTACATGTTGGTAGATGTAAAAATCAGAGCGCCCCTTTAACATTCACACTCTGGCACCTGTCTGCCAATGAGAAAGCAGTGTCCTCCGCAAACAGGAACCATCAATAGGCACGCGCACATGTCCCGATAATAGGATTTCTTTTAAATGTATTAAAGATGTGGCCGTCACACACCTCTCATGTTGTCACCTTGCTCTTCCGGACTCCTGAATGATAAATCTGTTAGGCCTGAGTTACACGAGCGTGTGCGTTTTGCGCACACAAAAAATGCTGCGTTTTGCGTGCGCAAAAGGCACTTAACAGCTCCGTTTGTCATCAGCGTATGATGTGCGGCTGCGTGATTTTCGCGCAGCCGCCATCATTATGACACTCCGTTTGGATGTTTGTAAACAGAAAAGCACGTGGTGCTTTTCTGTTTACATTCATTCTTTTACTGCTGTTGCGCGAATAACGTGCGTCACACTGAAGTGCTTCCCTGTGACCTGCGTGATTTTCACGCACCCATTGACTTCAATGGGTGTGTGATCTGTGAAAAATGCAGAAATATAGGACATGTCGTGTGTTTTTTTCAGCGGACTCACGCTGCGCAAAACTCACGGACTGTCTGCATGCCCCATAGACTTACATAGGTCCGTACGACGCGTGAAAAGCACGCGCGTCGCACAGACGTATATCACGCTCCTGTAAACGAGGCCTAATACAGTACCAGAATAGGCAATGATATTCCAGGGAATCTCATGTCCACGCTGCGGTATTTTTCATAACGTAAATTGATCCGCGGTGCGTATTTTCGAAACTGCGGCATATCCTGTGATTCCGCTTGCGAATTCTATGTCCCTAGTTATGCCTAAACACGCAGCAAAACCCGCAGCATGAAAACACCGCAAATTTCTGCAGCAAAATGTAAAAACCGCACCGAAAAACACATAAAAAAACGCACCTTCAGGTGGGTTTTTTTGCTGCGAATTTCTAGTGGTTTCCTGCGTATTTTCCGCAGCAAAATACGCAACGTGTGCATGTAGCCTTAGGGCTTATTCAGGGGAACGTTAAAATCGTGTGTGTGACGGACGTTTTTTTATCGGCCGTCACACAGCTGCATGTATTTTTATGGACAGTGTTTTAACGGACAGTGTGAAGGACCCGTGAGAAAATGGCGTCCTATTTTTGTCCATGTTTACGGATCCCTCAATAGACCCAAGATTATGAGGAATCCATGAAAACAGGTCCCGCGCCGGTGCAAATCGGCCATGAAAAACAGCCGCTTTTCACGACCGATTTGACACACATTCGTCTGAATAAAGACAATGATGTTTTTAAACTTGCTTTTTCTGGTGCAAAATATCGGTGTAGATGTAGGTCAGTCGTGAAGTGGACAAATGTTTAAGATACTTCGCCAAATTTATCATACTATGTGTGCTATATTGATTCATTTGCTAAGAAAACTCTGGGGAAGGTTCACACTTTGTGGAGTCTGTTCATATTTATGTGTGTTTTCGGGCATAATTTGACAGGAGGATTTTTTTTGTACCCCATTCACATGCTCCAGAAAAAATCTTCGGAGAACGACTGTTTTATAATCTGAGGAATGTTCATTATTTATGCAGATTCTGGGCTAAAAAGGGAAAATTTGCTGTAGAGTTTCCAGAAAATCTGCAGCAAATATCTGATTTCAACAAATCCGCACGCATATTAGGCTGGATTCACACGAGCATGTTCGGTCCGTAAAGGACGGAACTTATTTCGGCCGCAAGTCCCGGACCGAACACACTGCAGGGAGCCGGGCTCCTAGCATCATAGTGATGTACGACGCTAGGAGTCCCTGCCTCTCCGTGGTACTACTGTCCCGTACTGTCCGCACCGCAGGTCAATTTAGTAACGTGTAGATAGAGAATACTTGACATTTCATTTTCTTTACTAATACGGTATAAGGGCGGATTCACACGAACGTGATTTGCGTCCGTGCAGCCCACATGATTTTCACGCGGGTCACACGGACCTATGCAAGTCTATGGGGCAGTGCAGACTGTCCGTGAGTTTTGCTCAGCGTGAGTCCGCTGCGTAAAACTCGCGACATGTTCTATATTTCTGCGTTTTTCGCGCATCACGCACCCATTGAAGTCAATGGGTGCTTGAAAATCACACATGCCCCATGGAAGCACTTCCGTGGGACAAGCGTGATTCGCGCAACAGCAGTAAAAGAATGAATGTAAACAGAAAAGCACCATGTGTTTCTGTTTACAAACATCCAAACGGAGTGTCATAATGATGGCGGCTGCGTGAAAAGCACGCAGCCACGCATCCATATGAACAGGACACACGGAGCTGACAAGTGCCTTTTGCGCGCGCAAGACGCAGCAAATTTTACGCGCGCAAAACGCACACGTTCGTCTGAATCTGGCCTTACGCTGTGGATTTGCAGCGGCAAATCCGGACGTCATACGCATCGTGTGCATGTGGCCTTATAGAATAGAGTCTGTGGCTACTAATGAACATGCTGCAGATTTTAAAATTATTGTTAAGTTATTCCGCACAGATATTTTCCTATAAAAGGCCCCATCCATTACTGATTTGCTTTTTGAAAATCCTGACTGTGAACATGGCCTTGCAGTTGCCCATAGCACAGGGGCGTCACTAGCACCGGGCCTCCAGGGCCCAAGCCCCGGATCTTTGGCCTGGATCCCAGGGCGACTGCTGCTACAGGGTTCGCAGCGGTCGCAATTGCAACCGGGCCGTGGCCCCCGCACCGCGTCTATAAAAATTTACTATAGTAACTGGGGCCTATGTCATAAAATACACGGGCCCCTGTTACTACAGTAATAACACCATATTTACCCTCCTTCCCGAGCGCAGCGGAAGTCCTAACGTCTTCTCACGTCACGACGCTGTGCGCCGTGCGTCATGACCCTGGATGGTGTCGAGACATCCGCTGCATCCGGAGCCCAAGAGTTGGGTAAGTGAAACATCATTACTGCTTGCTGGGGTCCTGTATCTATGCCTGCGTTGTGGTAGGCTTAGATACAGTGTATGACAGACAGTATCACACATTAAGGGTATGTTCACACGGCGAGGGTCCGTAACGGCTGAAATTACGGCGATGTTTCAGCCTGAAAACATCCCCTGTAATTTCAGCCGTACCGGCATGTGCAGGCGCTTGAACGCCGCGTCAATTACGGCCGTAATTAGCGCTGCTATTCATTGGAGTCAATGAATAGCGGCTCCAATTACGGCCAAAGAAGTGACAGGTCACTTCTTCTACGCGGGCGTCTATTTACGCGCCGTCATTTGACAGCGGCGCGTAAATATACGCCTCGTGTGAACAGACAAACGTCTGCCCATTGCTTTCAATGGGCAGATGTTTGTCAGCGCTATTGAGGCGCTATTTTCAGACGTAATTCGGGGCAAAAACGCCCGAATTACGTCCGTAAATAGGCCGTGTGAACATACCCTAACCCTGTATCTAAGCCTACAACATTGTAGGCTTAGATACAGGGCCCCAGCAGACAGTAATCTTATACTGTATAAGATTACTGTCTGCTGGGGCGCAGTATCTAAGCCTAACTTGTGGTAGGCTTAGATACGGGGCCCATCAGACAGGATAACACATGGTGACGGAAAAAAACACCGCGAACGGCCGCTGCGTTTTTTTGACTCGTTTTATAGCAAAAGCCGCTCCCGTTTTTTCCCCTTGCCTGTTTAAGGGTATGTGCACACACACTAATTACGTCCGTAATTTACGGACGTATTTCGGCCGCAAGTACCGGACCGAACACAGTGCAGGGAGCCGGGCTTCTAGCATCATGCTTATGTACGATGCTAGGAGTCCCTGCCTCGCTGCAGGACAACTGTCACGTACTGAAAACATGATTACAGTACGGGACAGTTGTCCGGCAGCGAGGCAGGGACTCCTAGCGTCGTACATAAGTATGATGCTAGGAGCCCGGCTCCTTGCACTGTGTTCGGTCCGGGACTTGCGGCCGAAATACGTCCGTCAATTACGGACGTAATTAGTGTGTGTGCACATACCCTAAGAAAGATTTAAATAAAAGCGTCAGAAAACAAGCCAAAAAACACGTAAAAATTCGCAACAAAACCCGCCTGTGGCGCAAAACCACTTTAAAAAAAACAGAGCTGATTTTTCCAGGCAGAATTTTCTGCCTGCAAAAAACTGTGTGAACAGGGCCTTAGTCTTTTAGATATGCTGTCTCCGATATGTATGTAAAAATTTATTTATTTTTAGGGGGGGGGAATATATGTCTCGGGTCTTGTGTCCTGAACTTTTAAGACCCTAGCAACGCCCCTGCCATAGCAACCAATTAGATGAGCTCTTTCATTTTCTAACCTGCACTAGTAATGACAGCTGTACTCTTATTGGTTGCTCTGGCGACGGCCTCACATTTGTACAGTCCCATATATGCCCCAAGTTCTTCTATAACAGGTGACATATTATCTACACTCCTGCCAGGCTTTTGCCCACAACCAGCATGGCGGGCGGCACCTCTGCGCTGATGGTAGCGGCGGCCGTAGCGTTGGGCGGCGGGCTCATCTTCGTAGCTCGCCGACTCATGAGTAGCAGCAGCGCCCTGGCTGCGGCCTCCGCTCTTATGCGGGGCAAGACGGTGATCATCACTGGGGCCAACTGCGGTATAGGCCGGGCTACTGCGGCGGAGCTGCTCAGACAGCAGGCCCGGGTCATACTAGCGTGCCGGGACCCGGAGCGTGCGGAGGAGGCAGCGAGGGAACTGCGGGAGGAGACCGGGGACAGCGGGGAGATCGTGGTGAAGCAGCTGGACCTGAGCTCCCTGAAGTCAGTGCGGCGCTTCTGTCAGGAGGTGCTGAGGGTACGTGACATATCATTTATCTGTACAGTGCTCGGTGTGATGTATGAGAATGTGTATACCTTGTAGCTGTATATATAATGTAGTGTGTGTGTGTGTGTGTGTGTGCGCTGTATATGTAGTGTGTGTGTGTATATGTAGTGTGAGTGTGTGTGTATATGTAGTGTGTGTGTGTGCTGTATATGTAGTGTGTGTGTGCGCTGTATATGTAGTGTGTGCGCTGTGTGTGTGCTGTATATGTAGTGTGTGTGCGCTGTGTGTGTGCTGTATATGTAGTGTGTGTGCGCTGTATATGTAGTGTGTGTGTGCGCTGTATATGTAGTGTGTGTGTGCGCTGTATATGTAGTGTGTGCGCGCTGTATATGTAGTGTGTGTGTGTGCGCTGTATATGTAGTGTGTGTGTGCGCTGTATATGTAGTGTGTGTGCGCTGTATATGTAGTGTGTGCGCGCTGTATATGTAGTGTGCGCGCTGTATATGTAGTGTGCGCGCTGTATATGTAGTGTGCGCGCTGTATATGTAGTGTGCGCGCTGTATATGTAGTGTGTGTGTGTGCGCACTGTATATGTAGTGTGCGTGCTGTATATGTAGTGTGCGTGCTGTATATGTAGTGTGCGCGCTGTATATGTAGTGTGCGCGCTGTATATGTAGTGTGTGTGTGTGCGCGCTGTATATGTAGTGTGTGTGTGTGCGCGCTGTATATGTAGTGTGTGTGTGTGTGCGCGCTGTATATGTAGTGTGTGTGTGTGTGCGCGCTGTATATGTAGTGTGTGTGTGTGTGCGCGCTGTATATGTAGTGTGTGTGTGTGCGCGCGCTGTATGTGTGTATGTATACCCTATGTGTATGTCTACAGTGTGTATGTGTATATATACTGTGGAGGATAATGCTATTTCTCTTTGTCAGAGTGTAGTGTCCGGGCTGTGGCTCATCTGATGGCCATCCTGTTAGTGCAGCGCTTTCCCTGGTATTGCTTTTGTCTAGTTGATATCTGAATAGTTTCTGGTTTTGACAACATTCCCATCTGCAGCAAGAATAAGGAGCTGAGCAGTTTCTATCCGGATACCGGAGGTAGAATATAAAAGACCCTCTAGTGGCCATCAGACTGCTCCAGACTGCAGGACAAAGAGAGATGGGTGGGGGGTTTCCTTTCTGTTGGGGGAGCAAAGTGAAAAATAAAGTTTGCACCCACTAGGGTGGTCTTCAACTTGCGGCTCTTCAGCTGTTGCTAAACTACAACTCCCATCATGCCCTGACAGCCTGTGACATGAGCCGCAGCTTGGGGACCACTGCACCAGGACAACAAGGACCAGGAAAGCTCCTTCAGGACAATGTGGAGGCCTCCAAATGGTGTAATATCCACATATTGATAAAATGCCTTATGAGTAGGTTTCATTTTTCTTTTTCCAATTTGCTTTGCAGGAAGAACCTGCACTTGACGTTCTTATCAACAATGCCGGCGTCTTCCAGTGCCCCTATATGAAGACTGAGGATGGCTTTGAGATGCAATTTGGGGTGAACCACCTGGGTCACTTCCTGCTCACTCATCTGCTGCTCGGCCTCATGAAAAGCTCTGCCCCCAGCAGGATTGTGGTCGTCTCCTCGAAGCTTTACAAATACGGAGAAATCAACTTTGACGATTTAAACAGTGAAAGGAGCTACAGCCGAAGCTTTGCCTATAGCCGCAGCAAGCTGGCCAATATCTTGTTCACTAGAGAGCTGGCCAGACGCCTGGAAGGGACCGGCGTCACCGTCAATGTACTTCATCCCGGAATAGTCAGAACCAATTTAGGAAGGCATATTAATATTCCCGTCTTGGTAAAACCCCTATTCAATGTTGTGTCTTGGGCTTTCTTTAAATCCCCTGTGGAAGGAGCTCAGACCTCCGTCTTTTTGGCCTCCTCTCCAGAAGTGGAAGGCGTATCCGGAAAATATTTTGGGGACTGCAAAGAGGAAGATCTTTTACCAAAAGCTATGGATGATTTGGTTGCCAGAAAGCTCTGGGATATAAGTGAAGTTCTGGTTGGACTTATTAAATAGGGTTGAGAACTAATCAGATGTCGAGTACCATCCAATCACCAGAGGAGAAACTGATGGAAATACTATTAAGCACTTTCCCTTAAATCGATTTCAAATCTAAAGGTGATTTTACACGGGTAGATTTCGCCTGAAAACGAGCGCCGAACGACAATACAGTTTGTCAATCGGAGGCAGGCTGCTCATTCAAACGGAGCAATAATCGTTAGTATGGGGACGATCGACCCATTGGTCCCCATGCATTTGCATCTTATCGCCAGCACATCCACTGCTGCCGACTAGCGTCCGTTTTTCTGGCTGCATAAAAGATGCAATCAGCCGATGAACCGGCGTTTTTCTCGTTCATCAGCTGATGTTTGCCCTGTTTACACAGAGAAGTGATCAGGGACAAGCATTCCCGTGATCATTGCCCCGTGTAAAAGGGCGTGAAGTCCTTGTGTCGTCCTCGACTGCCAGGTTAACAATTCTTCTTCCTGTATATAGAATGTCCAATATTAAAGGAGAAATGCTGTCCAAATGATCCTCTGATGTGTCATACTGTAGGTACATGTGAGAAGACGTCTGCGATCTACGACCACCACTGGTCTCCAGAATGAAAGGGCTTTGTAAAGTGATGCAACCCCTTTACCACTGATCAAAATCTGACATAACATTGTAAGAAAATCGCCTTCTGTCATTTGCATTTGGGCCAGGAGAAAGTCCAGATACAACATTGTATTGATGAGGGCAGCTTCCCCCGAGTCATGGAGGGATTACTTACAGCTTGTAATTCTGTGACCGATTTTCTTTAAAGGGCTTGTCCGTCCGTCCGTCCGTCCCCCCCCCCCCCCCCCCAGAAATGGTGTCACTCTTGCCCATGGGCTGTGTCTGGTATTGCAGCTCATCCCCAATCTGCTGAATACTGCCATGCCATGAATTATTTTTATTTTTTTCTAAACCTGGACCACCCCAATCAAGATGATTCCTGCATGGATTTGTTCATACAATCAATATCAGCCATCGTAGGAAGATTGTGAAGATAAATATTTTCATGACATTGATCATTTGCATAGAACGTGTTATGTGAATATATAATGTGTGTTGTGCTTCCATGGGGCCTGCAATGTGTTTTAGAATTTTAGATAAGTTATGAAGTGTCATAAGTGGATACCATGGACTCCATGTATTTAATGCACTGTACAACTTTTATTAAACGGGTCATTAAACCGGTAGCATTTTCTATTGGATACGGTTGTGTTAAATCTCTTTATAGGGTTTTACTAAAGTTAAAGGGTAAGTAAACTTTAAAAAAAACTTTTGACATGTCAGTCGTTTTGATCGGTGGGGGTCCGAGCACTGAGACCTCCACCGATCGCTAAAACTAAGCAGCGGAAGTGCTCAGGTGAGTGCTGTGCCGCTTTGTTTCTGATCGGCTTTTCTTGGAGCGGTGAATGGGCTCGTTTATTTATTTTTTTTAATAAAAATGTGTGTCAATGTGTGTATATTATTTTCACTTTTTGAGATACAGCTGCTTTGTATCCTGTATACAGAGTGGCTGTATCTTTCACTGAAACCTGAATCCATCAGGTCAGCGGGACTGACGGGTCCAGTGTCAGTGGGTCCTGCGTGTCTAACACAGGATCAAGTCGTTATCTATCACATCGAAGTTCATAACTTGGATGTCTCTGACACTGAACCCATCAGTCCCGCCAACCTGACGGATTCAGGTCTCCTAACTAGATACAGCTGTTCTGTATACAGAATACAAAGCAGCTGTATCTCAAAAAGTAAAAATTATTTTTAATAAAAACTAATCAGAAAGTTGTACACACTCACACTTATTTTATATTTTTTTATAAAAAACAACTTTTTCAAAGGTGTACTTGGCTTTTAACCTTTTCAGGACCAGACTAATTTTCGTTTTTACGCTTTTGTTTTTTCCTCCCCACCTTCAAAAAGCCATAACTGTTTTCTTTTTTTTTCGTTGACACATCCGTATGAGGGCTTAATATTTACGGGACAAGTTGTACTTTCTAAAGGTTCTATTTATTATGTGTGATGTACTGAGAAGCTGGGAAAAAATGCAGAATGGGGTGGAATTGGAAAAAAAACAGCAGCGCTGCCATTTTCTTATGGGTTTCTTTTTCATGTACGATGAAAATGACATGTTACCTTTATTCTGCAAGTCCGTACCAAATTTATATAGTTTTTGTTATGTTTTAGTACCTTTAACACCTTCCCGCTCCTGGACGTACTATTACGTCATGGCAGCTGTATCGTTTGCGCTCCATGACCTAATAGTACGTCTCGGGAGTAACGGCTGTTTCGGCCGTCCTCCCGACACATACAGGAGCTGTGACAGCTGCTGTCTCGTACAGCAGCTGTCACAGCTCCTACAGCGGGGACCGATCGCTGTGTCCCCGCTGATTAACCCCTTAAAAGCCGCGCTCTATAGAGATCGCGGCTTTTTAGGGGTTAAGCTACCATCGCCGGCCTGCTACACGATAGCGGCCGGCGATGGTTACTATGGCAACCGGACACCAAACAATGGCGTCCGGCTATGCCATAGACGGAAGCCTAGTGGGCCATAGACGGAAGCCTGACGTTGTCAGGACCCACTATGCTTGATGTCAGTGAGTAGCTGACAGTTCTAATACACTGCACTACGCATGTAGTGCACTGTATTAGAATTGCGATCAGGGTCTCCTGCCCTCAAGTCCCCTAGTGGGATAAAGTTAAAAAAAGATGTGTAAAAATAAGAAAATAAAAGTTTTAAAAGTAAAAATCCCCCTTTTTCCCTTATCAGTCCTTTTATTATTAATAAAAACATATAAACAAACAAATAAACTATACATAATTGGTATCGCCGCGTCCGTAACGGCCTAAACTACAAAATTATTGCGTTATTTATCCTGCAGGGTGAACGCCGTAAAAGAAAATAATAATAATAAACCGTATCACAATTGTTTGGTCACTTCACCTCCCAAAAAATGGAATAAAAAGAGATCAAAAAGTCGCATGTACCTAAAAATGGTCCTGATCGAAACTACAGTTCGTTACGCAAAAAATAAGTCCTCGCACGACTTTATTGATTGAAAAATAAAAAAGTTCAGGCTCTTAGAATAAGGTAACACAAAAAGTAAATGATTTTTTACAAAACTTATTTTATTGTGCAAACGCCATAAGACATAAAAAAAAACTATAAACATCTGGTATCGCCGTGATCGTATCGCCCCGCAGAATAAAGTGAATATGTCATTTATAGCGCACGGTGAACGCTGTAGAAAAAAAACAAAAAAAAAACAATAGTAGAATTGCTGTTTTTTAGTCACCACGCCACCTAAAAATAGAATAAAAACTGATCAAAAAGCTGCATGCACCCCAAGAAAACTACAATGGATTCCTCAAGGGGTCTAGTTTCCAAATTGGGGTCACTTTTGGGGGGTTCCCAATGCTTTGGCACCACAAGACCTCTTCAAACCGGACATGGTGCCTAATAAAAAAGAGGCCTCAAAATCCACTAGGTGCTCCTTTGCTTCAGAGGCCGGTGTTTCAGTCCATTACCGCACTAGGGCCACATGTGGGATATTTCTCAAAACTGCAGAATCTGGGCAATAAGTATTAAGTTGCGTTTCTCTGATAAATCCTTTTGTGTTATAAAAAAAAAATGGTATAAAGTAGATTTTCTGACAAAAAAAAATATGAAAATTTCACCTCTACTTTGCTCTAAATTTCTGTGAAACACCTAAAGGGTTCATAAACTTTCTAAATGCTGTTGTGAATACTTTGAGGGGTCTAGTTTCTAAAATGGGGTGTTTGATAGGGGTTTCTAATATATGGGCCCCTCAAAGCAACTTCAGAACTGAACTGGAACCTAAAAAAATAAATCAATTAGGCAGTTACTTCGCTTCTCACATTATACTGATAATGAGTCGTGCCCACCCCGAGATTACCCCAGTTTTGACCATTTGTATAAACGGAGACCCCTATTACACCGTTCCAGTGCCCGGTTTTCCCAAGCATACACCCCGAGAAGTGTATTTCTATTGATGAGTCCCTGGTACATTTTAAAGGGAGGGTTCAATTCCGCGAGTACCTGCCGGGTAAGGGCAAGGTATGGCGTGAAGATGTATAAGCTGTGCGAGAGTGTATCAGGGTATACTTACAGGTTTAGGATATATGAAGGGAAGGCCACCCCCAAACCAGACTGCATCCTGGACTACAATAGGTACATGGGAGGGATGGACTTGTAAGATCAAATCCTGAAGCCCTACAGCGCCATGCGGTGTGGTATAAGAAGCTGGCCGGGCACATCATACAGATGGCATTGTACAATGCGTACATACTACGTCGATGTGCAGGCCAGACGGGAACTTTCCTGGAATTTCAAGAGGTGATTATCAAGAACCTAATCTTTAGGGACCAAGAAGGGGGGGCACCCAGTACTTCTGGAAGCGAGACCACACGCATCGTACCAGGGCAACACTTTCCAGGAGAAGTTCCCCAAACTGGCAAGAAGGGAAAAAGTCAAAAGAGGTGCAAAGTCTGCTATAAGAGGGGGATAAGGGAGGACACAATATATCAATGTGACACGTGTCCCGAATAACCAGAGCTCTGTATGAAAGAGTTTTAAAATTTATCATACATCCCTTGGTTTATAATTTACCCCAATTTTACTTACCCTGGTGCACTCCGCACAGCTTATCCTCCCTCGTCTTTCCCCTCTGAGCCCTGCTGTGTGTCCAGGCAGCTGATAACAGTCACATGTAGGGTATTTCCATACCCGGGAGAACCCACATTACAGTTTATGGGGTGTAGGTCTCCAGTCAAAATGTTCACTACACCTCTAGATGAATGCCTTAAGGGTGTAGTTTTTAAAACGGGGTCACTTCTTGCGGGTTTCAACTGTACTAGTACCTCAGGGGCTTCTGCACACATGACTTTGCACTAGAAAATCCCCAGTAGGCCAAATGGTGGTCCTTTCCTTCTGAGCCCCCCCATGGGCCCAAACGGCAGATTATCACCACAAATGGGGTATTGCGGCACTCAGAACAAATTGCGCAACAGAATGGGGTATTTTGTTTCTTGTGAAAATAGGAAATTTTCAGCCAAAACTACATATTATTTGAAAAAAATAATTTTGTTTTAATTCCCAGCCCAATTCAAATAAGTTCTGTGAAAAAACTATGGGGTCAAAATGGTCACAACACCCATAAATGAATTCCTTGAGGGGTGTAGTTTCCAAAATGGGGTCACTTCTGGTGGGTTTCCATTGCTTTGATACCTCTGGGGCTCTGCAAATGCGACATGGCACCCGAAAACCAATCCAGCAAAATCTGGACTCCAAAGAACACACAGCGCTCCTTTCCTTCTGAGCCCTCCCATGGGCCCAAACGGCAGTTTATCACCACAAATGGGGTATTGCCGCACTCGGGACAAATTGGGCAACAAAATGGGGTATTTTGTTCCCTGTGAAAATAAGAAATTTTGATCACAAATGACATTTTATTGGAAAAAATGAAATTTTTTTCATTTCACAGCCCAATTTAAATACGCGCTGTGAAAAAACTGTGCGGTCAAAATGGTAACAACAACCATAAATGAATTCCTTGAGGGGTGTAGTTTCCAAAATGGGGTCACTATTGGGGGATTCCTACTGTTTTGGCACCTCAACACCTTTTCAAACCTGGCATGCTGCCTAAAATATATTCTAATAAAAAAGAGGCCTCAAAATGCACTAGGTGCTTCTTTGCTTCTAGGGCTTGTGTTTTAGTCCACGAGCGCAGTAGGGCCACATGTGGGACATTTCTAAAAACTGCAGAATCTGGACAATACATATTTAGTAGTGTTTCTCTGGTAAAACCTTCTGTGTTACAGAAAAAAAATGAATAAAATTGAAATTCAGCAAGAAAAATGAAATTTGCAAATTTCACCTCCACTTTGCTTTAATTCCTGTGAAATGCCTGAAGGGTTAAAAAACTTTCTAAATGCTGTTTTGAATACTTTGAGGGGTCTAGTTTTTAAAATGGGGTGTTTTATGGGGGTTTCTAATACATAGGCCCCTCAAAGCCACTTCAGAACTCAAGAGGTACCTTAAAAAAAAAAGGCTTTTGAAATTTTCTTAAAAATATGAGAAATTGCTGTTTATGTTCTAAGCCTTGTAACGTCCAAGAAAAATAAAATAATGTTCAAAAAACGATGCCAATCTAAAGTAGACATATGGGAAATGTGAACTAGTAACTATTTTGGGTGGTATAACCGTCTGTTTTACAAGCAGATGCATTTAAATTCTGAAAAATGCTATTTTTTCAAAATTTTCTCTAAATTTTGCAATTTTTCACCAATAAACGCTGAATATATCGACCAAATTTTATCACGAACATGAAGCCCAATGTGTCACGAGAAAACAATCTCAGAATCGCTTGGATAGGTTTAAGCATTCCGACGTTATTACCACATAAAGTGAAATATGTCCGATTTGAAAAATGGGCTCTGAGCCTTAAAGGAACAGTGTCATCACAAATTTTTTTTTCATATGTTCAAGATGTTAGTGCTTTATTAAAAACGTTTATATTTATTTGTGTGTTTGTGTTTTACTTTTTCTTATTTTTACACTTTTTCTTCCCTATGGGGGCTGCCATTTTTTGTTCCATTTCTGTCTGTGTCGATTAACGACACATACAGACATGGAATACGGCAGCCACAGTCCCATAGGGACTGCGAACGGCTCCCGTCCCATTCACTTGTGTGTACGGCGTCTGTGTGGGAACTGCGCATTCGCCGCTCCCACACAGTCCAATTTGAAATTGGCGCCGTCCGGCGCCATTTTCCTGTGGACCGGAAGTCGCGGCCGGACAGTAATATTACTACTTCCGGTCGCGGCTTCCGGACTTGTGCACTTGGACCAGCGGCAGCAGACGGAGCGGACGGGCCGGAGGGAGCCGCAGCGGCAGGAGCAGGTAAGAGATTTCAATGTATGTTCGTGTTTGTGTGTGTTTACTACTGTATGTAAACCTACTACACTGTGTGTTAGCGCAAAAAATGGCGACACACAGTGTAGGAGGTTACACCGTTCAAACCCCTCGTTTATCCCGGCACTAGCCAGGATAAAGGAGGGGGGGATGCTGAGAGCTCACTAGAGCGAGGGCTTTTTACCCAATTTTGCAGCAGAAAAGCTATGTGGTTGCTTTACCACATGCTTTTGGGAATGGCTCCATCTAGTGACCAGAAATGGTAAATACTATAAATTTGAATCCAATTGAATCCAATTTATAATATTTCCTGACTCGTGAAAAAAATAAAAAAAATTTGAACAATGTTTAATCACCCACACACTAAATGTTTAATTTAAAAAAAAACAACATGTTTTTCTGGCAACACATTGCCTTTAAGGCCCAAGCTAGGCTGCGTCCTTAAGGGGTTACATTTTTTTTTAAAATGTTTGAAAGAAACCAAACATTTTTTGCATCGCCATATTGTGACACCCATAACTTTTTTATAGAGCTGTGTAAGGCATCTTTTTATACGTGGAACGATGTAGTTTATTAATGCCATTTGGAGGAATTTCTGGCTTTTCGATAACTTTTTATTCCTTTTTTTTTTTTGTGGGGTTTGAAGTAGCAAAAAAACCTGCAATTCAGTCATTTTGACCGTTTTTGTTTTTTTTTGCCTGCATGACGTTTCACCGTACTGGATAAATCTTTTATAGTTCGGCCGTTTTTGGATGCGGGGATACCTAATGTTTTTATGTTTATTTTTGTTTATTTGTGCTCTAGTGAAAGGGGGTGATATGAATTTTTGAAGCTAAAGCACTGAAAACATAATTACAGTACAGGACAGTTTTCCCGCAGCGAGGCAGCGACTCCTACGTCATATATAACTATAACGATAAGAGCCCGACTCCCTGCAGTGTGTTCGGTCCGGGAAATACTGCCGACATACGGTCAGTATATCGTGGACCGAACACGCTCGTGTGAATCTGGCCTAAGAATGGCATAGTGTACGTTGCATGGTATAAAGAAGAGACTGATTAATCTCGTTTCTTTTGTGTCCACTCCTGTGTTAGGCTGAAAAACAAAACGTCACCAGAAAGCTGGCGTAGAAACGTTAATAATTTCCCCCTAATGGGTCACACTTCTAAAAAGTTTTGCAGCTTTTTGGCATAGCTGTGGATGAAAAAAAAAAAAAAAAAAAAAAAAGGTATGTGCAATATATTCATAAAGCATCTGGCCACTATGTTTGGTACATTTTCCTTGTGTTTCACATATTTCATTTTCAGGGTTTGGTTTAATTGTGCCGTATTGATAAGCTGCAGCCGGCTTTTTTACTGCAAAGAAATAGTTAAAATGCCCGTAACAAAACAGACCATGCGTACATTGTTAACCCCTTTCCGACATCCGTCGTATATATGCATGGCGCACGTCTGATGGGGGGGGAGAATGGAGCGGGAACACGGGCAAGCCCGCTCCATAGAACGTGTGTTGGCTGTGTGTTACAGCCGACACTTGAGGGTAACGAGCGGAACCCTGCTCGAGCGCGATCCTGCTAGTTTATCCCGTTAAATGCCATGGTCAATAGAGACTGCAGCATTTAAATGACTAGAAGTGGCGGCGGTTCCCTGTGAAGTTGCAAGGCCACCCCCCCCCCCCCCCTGCAATATGATCGCGGGGGAGGACTTTGGTTGGCATCCTCTGGCAAGGCTTCATTGGAGCGTGTCAGTGTATTGACATACTGTAATAAGTTAATATTGCAGTATATCACACAATCGGCGGTTCAAGTCCCCTAGGGGACAAGTAAAAAGAAACAGTAAAATTAAATGGTAAAAAAAAACAAAAAAACTTTTCCCTCAAGCACAATGTCAAAAAAACAACATAACTGGTATTGATGTGTTCGTAAAAGTCTGAACTATTACAATATATCATTATTTAGTCCACATGGTAAACGCCATTTAAAAATGGCAGAATTTCTGTTTTTTGGTCATTTCATCTCCCACAAAAAATAGAATAAAAAGTCTCATGTATCCCAAAATGGTACCAATAGAAACTACGGCTCGCCCCGCAAAAAAAAAGCCCTCATACCGCTCAATCGATATCGGTATAAAAAAAGTTATGGCTCTTAGACTATGGGGACAAAACACAAGTTTTATTTTAAACAATCCGTTTTTTCCTTGTAAAAGTAGTAAAACATAAGTTTTGTGTTTTACTAGGATGTGTGCCCGCCTACTAGAATTGTGTACCAACGTGCACGGGGGCAACCATTGGGAAAAATACAACCACAGGGAGGTTATTGGCTCATGTGGGAAGGAGATATCTGTCTATTTGTGATATATGATGGACCCGAACAAAAGAAATCAACCCAAAAACTGTAGAATAAATACACAGAACAATTTTGTTTTTTTTGTTAAATAGCCAAAATTTTATTTTGGCAATATATGGGAAACCCCCGACTCACGAAGAGTCACCCTCCAGCACTCAGGAGAGGAAAAACCCCCTGTGGGGGAAACCTCTAGGGAAACCATGGCTGGAGGATTGCCCTTCCTCTGGGCTTAGGAGGTTAACGCCAACTAATAATTCATCATAAATAGTGGTAGCGCTGTGATCTTGGGTGAAGGGGCTTCACATCCAGGTCCGCATCTTGTGGGGTCTTCAAGGTCCCCAGGCTCATCAAATATGGCGCTGCACGTGGTGGTTTGGTCTTTTACAGAATCTTTCATGGCTTCTTTATGACCTAATCATATGTATGATGTCATCAGCACAGATGTCATGGTTACTACAGGTGATGCATGTCCCATTCATTAAGAAGTCACGCACAGAATCCTGAAGAATTAACCCTTTAATGACTGCCTATGTTCCTTACTACAGAGGCCACTTGTCACCAGGCAGACCCCACTCATAAGACGTCCTAATAAATAGAAGATAAGTTATTAGATGTGATTTTATACCCTATTCACATGCAGTGTAAAAAAATCAGCTCAGGATAATGACTACAATGCAGATTTTAAAATCTGCTGCATTCTTATTATTTGCGTGGATACCACATGGAAAAGCCGTGTATTAGCCCCATCAAATTACAATAGGGCAAATCCTCACGTGGATCCTCTGGTACATCCACAGCAGAAAGTCTTAAAGTGTAATTACATTTTCAACAAACTTCTGATGTGCCATAGTGACGTGTCAGAAGTTTTGATTGGTGGGGGTCCGAGCACTGAGACCTCCACCAATCGCTAAAACGAAGCGGCTTTAGTGCACGTGTGAGCGCTCCGACGATTCGTTTCTGTTCGGCTGAGCGCTCACACGTGTTCTTCTTCTGCTGCTTCGTTTCAGCGATTGGTGGAGGTCTCAGTGTTCAGACCCCCACCATTTAAGACTTTTGACACGTTACTATGACATGTCAGAAGTTTGAATTTTAATTTCTGCCAGCAGGTACTTATAAATATCCATCCAATGGCAATTCCTGAACGTGTGAACATAGCTTAACAGATGCCTGTGTAATGTCCGTGGCTGCGGGCTGTAAGCTCCAGCCTCCCGCTGACAGCCGCGGCCACGAGTCGGCAAGCGCTGGCCCCAGCCTCCTCCTCAGGAGACGCCAGCGCTTGCATCCACTCACCTCCGCCGGAGCCCGCAGAGTCCGCGCGCACGCTCGTCCCCGCTCTTAAAGGGGCAGCGCGCGCACCGGACATCTTGAACGACCTTTGACCCGTGAGTACCCTGGGCTATAAGAGGGGTCCAGCCCCCTAGTTCGATGCCTGAGCGTTGTTAGTTTTCCCAGTCTGTCTTGCAAATGGTCCCTTAATGACTCCCGTTCCTGTTGTTACCCGTACCTTGTTCCCCGTTCCTGTTTCCCGTGCTTTGCCCTAGTATCTAGTCGTGCCACGTCCAGAGGAATCTGTCACGTCCCGTGTCATCTGCCACGTCCGGAGGAATCCGCTACTTTCTGTGTCATCTGCCACGTCCGGAGGAATCCGCCACGTCCTGTGTCATCTGCCACGTCCGGAGGAATCCGCCACGTCCGGAGGAATCCACCACGTCCTGTGTTATCTGCCACATCCGGAGGAATCCGCCACGTCTGGCGCAACTTGCAGCTCCTGTGTCATCCGCCACGTTTGGCGCCATCTGCTGCACCCATCTCATCTGTGCCAGAGCTGCGGCCAGCATCTGGACTATTCAGGTACCCTTGTGCGGGACATTGGATTTCTGGGGTGTCCTGTTGTTTGGCCAGCTGCCTCCCCGCTGCGGCGGCACGGCCTAGTGGGTCCACTAACCCGCTTCGTGACAGCCTGTACATCTTACCTGTACAGGTATTACCTTACTGTTTTATATAGACATGACAGTACACTATTTAAAAAAAAATATATATATAGTCACGGCATCACTGTCTATATATGGACAGTGATGTAAGAAAGAGAGGAGTCCCAGGCACAGCGTTAGCGGCTCTGCTCCGGGACTCCGTCTCTGGGAAAGCCCCTGACATCGCTGTCCATATATAGACAGTGATGTCAGGACCAGAGCAGCTTCCCAGCCTACCGTAGCTATAGGGGTCGCAACTGCGACTGGGCCCCTAAGCCTGGGGGGCCCACGGTGCCCCCGTTGCCACACAGCGCTGGCCCTCTTCCAACTGAGCCAGCGTCAGCAGAACGCAGATTCAGTTGGGTTGAATGCTGGAGCCTCGCTCCAGCATTCACTGTGCCGTGAGCAGCTCGGCGCAGGCGGGCGCGATGTAGTGACGTCATCGCCTGTCTGCGCCGAGTCACTCACAGGACAGTGCAGAGGAGGTGAAGGATCCTCCACCCGTCGTGGGAACGGGAATAGGTAAGTAATTACGTTATTATTTTTCTATTCGGTACATATGAGGGCATTATACTGGGTATGGTAGGGGGGGTCATATTGTAGCTGCTGAGGGGGCATTATACTGTATGCAGGGCATTATACTGTATACTAATGGGTCACGTTTATAAAAGGTTTTGCAGCTTTTTGGCATAACTGGGTTTAACTCCTACCTGCACCACGACGTAATAGCACATTGTGGCGCGGGCGGGGTGGTGTTTATAGCGTGCTTACTCGCTGTGCCGGCTACGTACGCAGCAGGTGTCGGCTGTATTAAAGCTGACACGCGTAACTAACGGCCAGGAACAGCGTGATCCCTGTTGGTTTAACCCCTTAGATGCTGCGATCAATCGCAGCATCTAAGATGTTAGAGGGGGGTGTCCCCCTCCGATAGCTCATGGCCCCTCCCTCCCTCGGGACATGATCAGAGAGCGCCAATGGTTGTCAGGACAGCCCAGGGGCCTAGTGAAGGCCCTCAGGACGGGCCTTTCTTCATCTCCTCTTAAGCCCTGCCTCTGGTACCAATAGAAATTACAGCTCGCCCTGCAAAAAATTAGTCCTCCATAAAGCTCAATAGGCGGAAAAATAAAAAAGTTATGGCTCAGAATATGGTGGCAATTATTTATTTTTTTAACAATCAGTTTTTTCCTTGTAAAAGTAGTAAAACCAAAAATTTATATATATATATATATATATATATATATATTTGGTATCGCCGTAATCGTATTAACCCGCATAATAAAGTTAACATGCCGTTTTTACCACACGTTGAATGCCATAAAAACAAAACATTGAGGAGTCGTTGTTTTTTTTTTCTATTCCACCCACAATTTTTTTTTTCCAGTTTCCCATGACGTTATATTGTACAATAAATGGTGCCGTAAAAAAATACAACTCCTCCCGCAAAAAATAAGCCCTCATATGGCTTTCTCGACTGAGAAATGTAAAAAGTTATGGGTTTTGGAAGGTGGGGAGTTAAAATTGAAAACGAAAATCCCAAAAATGGCTGTGACGGGAAAGGGTTAAAAAGTATGGTCACCATATTTATAATAGTGTTCGACATTTTTCATTTTGGTGGTTTGGTTTAATTTGTTGCAAACGTTGTGCCGTAATGATAAACTGCAAGAGGCTTTGTAGATGCTAAAAGTCCAACTGCCTGTGCCAGAACAGACCCGGCATACATGATTAAAGGGTTTTTGTATGGCGGCACAATGTTGTTGCAGCACGTTATCTGTCTTGTAAGACTGGGCAGATATCAGTGAGTATGCTCAAACATATAGAACT